>NC_064255.1:63311084-63667380 GCF_003254725.2 Canis lupus dingo
TTGGCAAACTTGTATCTATACCTCATTGTGCGGCTTCTAAAGAACAGATCGTCGGTCCACCTCCACCCCTTAATTAATTAATAATATGTCTAAATGATATCAACCTAAACTTTGTGAGTATAACCTGCCGACCGAATTAGCCAACAGTTTAAAAGGCAGAGCACCCAAAGAATATCCTTAAAATTAAAGATCTCTTTACCTGTGTGTAACAAATATACTATAAAAGTATGACCCACTTCATCTGTTAACATTGTATGTGCTTTTCCTAGTTGACTCCACAGAAGGACCCATAGCCTTGAAGTTCTCACATCCTTGCCTGGAAGACCACAATAGTTACTGCATCAATGGCGTTTGCGCATTCCACCATGAGCTGGAGAAAGCCATCTGCACGTAATTGCAAAGAACTTTCCAAGTCCTAGAGATGGGAGGAGATGAATTTATGTTTCACATGTCTCTATGCGTTTCACATAGTACATTTCCACTCACCTCTCTCTTATCTAGTAAAAAGGGTACATCATCTGAACATGATTCACTGTATTTGAATATCTAAGGAGTCTTTCTCTAAACTACCTAATCCTCATTACTCAAAAGTAGGGTTCCCACATTAGCAGCTTCTGTGTAACCTGGGAGCTTGTTAGAAATGCAGAAGCTTATGCTCCACCTCAAAACTACTGAGTCCAAATGTGTACTTTAGCAGTATGCAAGGATGATTCTGAGTTTTCACGGGGTTGGTTGATTACAGAATGAGGTGATAAAGACTCTATAGCAACACACTACAGGAATACAAAGTTCTAGAGCAATTAAGTACTATTTCTATGATCATTGCTTTGCTAGGCATTCTCCTATGAAAGAGTAGATTAACAATTTTCTCGATCAACCCATGGAAGTGGACTACCTTGCCCTTCTACCCATGAGGGAAGTTACAGTAATATGGGGCTTTAAAAAAATATATGGGGCTTTAATGGTTTGATTATTGCAAAATACAGAGCTTCTTCAATACATTTAACAGTTGGCTTTCATTTGGCATTTTCTGCTTTAAATTACATTCTGTGGAAATTTTTCATTCTTTGAAATTGGTCATTTCTTTATATCTCTACCACTATGAGTTTTACAATTATATATTCTTTTCTTTTTTTAAAGGTGTTTTACTGGTTATACTGGAGAAAGATGTGAGCACTTGACCTTAACTTCATATGCTGTGGATTCTTACGAAAAATACATTGCAATTGGGATTGGCGTTGGATTATTATTAAGTGGTTTTCTTGCTATTTTTTACTGCTACATAAGAAAGAGGTATGAGAAAAATAAAATAGGAAGTCACTGGGCACTTGTTCACTTGATGAATATTTATTGAGCCCCTATGATGTACCAAGTACTGACATGTATAATTTTTTAGTAAAAATGGCTGCAGATATGGCAATTTCCTCATATTTGTTTTGATGCTTTTTCTTATAAACACAGAGAAGCAGTACAAATTTACCTGCAATTGCATTAGAATAGCTCCTATTTACAATTTCCCTACATCCTCATCTCTGTCTGCCCACGTCAAAGTTATAGGTAAGGAGGACAGTAAGTCCCACAAGAGAAGAGGTAAAGCATGTCTTGTTTGCAATTATATATTCAGTGCTAAATACTGTGCCTGGCATACAGTAGACACTCAGTAAATATTTGCTGAATGAACAAATCAAGAAATGAGTATTAAAGGAATGAAAATGTATGGCAGGGGCAGCCAGGTGGCTCAGTCGGTGAAGCGTCTGCCTTTGCCTCAGGTTATGATTCCGGGGTTCTGGGATTGAACCCCGCATCGGGCTCCCTGCTCAGCAGAGAGTCTGCCTTTCCCTTCACTCATGTTCGCTCTCACTCTCTCAAATAAATAAATAAGTAAAATCTTTAAAAAAAAGAAAAAAAAGAAGAAGAAGAAGAGAGAAGAAAAAAAGAAAGAAAATGTATGGCAAACATGGGCCTTTTTTTTTTTTTTTTTTTTCCAGATTTCAGTTGAGGGTTTATTCAGGAGATTCTAGTCTACTGCTAAAAGCCTAAGAAAATAAGCTTGATCCACAAGTATAAATTACTTGTGTTATCCGCACTGGTAATCTTTTCTTAAATCCATGTAACTAGGAAAAAGGCAAGAAATAATGTGAGCTACATTAAAGAAAAAAGTGCAAATACATTTCCTTTGCTGTATCCTATTCACTAAGTTGCCATTTTTAAAACGACCAAAACAGATTGTGCAAAATAGAAAAAGATTGTTTGCTTAGTAACGGCATCTAAGAACATCTGTTATGTCAATTGTAGATCAATTGATATTAAATCAGTCCTACCAATTGATTTCGTTATGTCAGTTGCCTAAGAAACCAAGAAAGGAAGAGAAAAAATAGGAAGTAACTTTTACTTACTTATTTTTATTTTTTTTAAAGACTTTATTTATTTATTCATGAGTGACACACAGAGAGAGGCAGAGACAGAGGGAGAAGCAGGCTCCCCACAAGGAGCCCAACGTGGGACTCAATCCTGCATCCCGAGATCAGGACCTGAGCCAAAGGCAGACGCCCAACCGCTGAGCCATCCAGGCATCCCTTGACCTTTTAATGTTAACAAGACTACTGTTGGAGGTCAGATTCCTTAGCAGCAAAACCTAGGATGGGGATTCTTGTGCAAGTCATTGGCCGAGGGCGTGCTCTAAGTGAACCCTGGTATGGAGAATGGAAAAATGGACTAGAGGAAGAAAGTGAGCAAAGATGAGGACATGACTTTCACTCTGTCTAGCCTTGGCCCAATTGCATAGGAAGACCTAAAATATAAATGGTCTCCCAAGAGAGTAAAGGATCTTGAGTTTGTTTGTTTGTTTTAAAGATTCTACTTATTTATTCATGAGAGACTCAGAGGGAGAGGAAAGCTCCCTGTGGGGAGCCCGGATGCAGGACTCTATCCCAGGACCCTGGGATCATGCACTGAGCAGAAGGCAGACACTCAACCGCTGAGCCACCCAAGCATCCCAGATCTTGGTTTTAGTGCCCTATGTCATCAAGCATGGGTGGCAGGGTGCTCCCGGTGGGAAAGAAGGCGAGGGCTTGCAATTTCCCAGGAATCTTCAGGCTAAGTGCCCTGTTGGCCAAGGGCCGTCCTCTGGAGAAGGAGGCAGCTGTGAGCTTGTTGACAGGTGTAGCCCCAGAGGGGTGGGGGTGGGGAGTAGGTCCAGCCCACAGATTGGAGGTGGGGACACCAGGAGCAACAGCGATACCACAGGATAGATGTCATCCTCAATAAATTATACAGACAGCAGTCAGATTCACATGGAAACCAACATTCTGTTTTAGGTGTCTAAACCTGAAATCACCTTACAACATCTGTTCTGGAGGAAGACCCCTGTGAGGCCTTTGTAAGAAATTCTCATGAGGCATTTATAAAAGTCAGCGGGCCCCAAACTGAAAACTTCAACTGAAACAACAAACTGACTGGACTGGAAAATAACGGAAGTTGGGATCATGATGAAATGAGGGAATAAACTTCAACGTCGGTCTTCAGACTTTGTCATTGTTAGGGTGCCATGGGAGCCGAGGGAACAAGCTACAGTGCCAGAAGTCAGGTTCATTGTCCTACTCTGGATTTGTTGCTGTTGTTATGTGGTTATTGTTCTGATTGCAGAAGGACTGAGTTTCACGCTTCTGGCCATGTCAGATGTGAATTTTCATGGCAATAATGATCGAGCTTGCAGCAAGTCAAAGCAGTGCCAAGCTTGGGCTCTTCATGCCCTTGCTACCGCCAGTATTTTGTATCAATGCTCTGTGGACCTCATCCCAGGCATGCTGCTTTCATGGTAACTAAAAGAACGTGATGTCAACTGTCTAGATGAGGTCAGTATTATGACCCCTCCAGGGATGCAAGCATGTGCCTGAAGCCTAAACCAGAAAAAAGAAAATGCCATGTCCAAGGCAAACATACATCATGCCCACCTTGTGACAATAATGTGTAGCCTTTATCTGTGAAATATGGAATAAGCTAAAGAGTTTTTAATGACTGAAAGCTTTCTGGAAATTGAGTCCTGAGTAGGCGAAACATTGCTGTTTCTGCACGGATTATAAAACTCTGTGTTGGACTTATTGCTCCCCTAATGTTTATGTTCATCGCCTCTTCCTGTTGTTAGTGGAACTACCTGGTGACTATCCATTTTGGCTGAAATTCTAGAATTCTACCAATAAATAAAATGCTACCATTTGCCCTGAAATAGAAACTGAAGAACTGGACATAGGAATTTTTTTTATAGGAATTTTTTTCATCAGCCAACAGCATCTGGAAACTTTCGTTCCCATTTCTGGATACTTGATAGCAGATTTGCACAGAGTGAGAGATAATGGAACAATGGCAGAAATGCCTGTTTTTAAATTAGAGTCCTTCCTCTTTAATCCTATTTCTTCCCTGTACGTCGAATAGTCTTGTGCAGGTCCTTTAATTTCTTCGGGCTTTGGTTTTATTTCTACAAGGCCCTGATAGCTTTAAAATTTGAAAGTGTTTTCCGTGTTTGTTCTGCTAGTGGGATTATTCTCAACCCCACCTCTGTCCTCTGCGCCACCTCTAATCCCCAGACACACCACTGGATATCATCTCAGGTGTGCATTTTACTGTTTGGTTTGTAAAATAATTAATTAAAAACTTGTTTTGCAAGGAAGTGAAATATGAAATTGAAGAATAATGTTATCTACTAATTTTCTTTTGGATTCAGTCTGAAACTATGGACTTTGTTTTCCTCCATTGTGATGTGGATAAGCAAAACAGTTCTGATCACAAGATGGGTTAAAAGAGAATCAAACACAAATGTTCTTTAAAAAAAAAAAAAAGATTTTACCTACTTATTCATGAGAGACAGAGAGAGAGGCAGAGACACAGGCAGAGGGAGAAGCAGGCTCCCTGCAGGGAGCCCGACGTGGGACTTGATCCCAGAGCCCCAGGATCACAACCTGAGCCGAAGGCAGACGCTCAACCACGGAGCCACCCAGGCGTCCCTCCGCTCACTCCTAAACAAAACTTTACAGGCTGTCTCCTTTGAGTAGAAGGTATTTCTCCAGCTTTGTTTTTCCTCCACAAGGAATTTAATGCAGATGAAGTGCGTGTCAGCACTTTCTGCTTGTCCTCACAAAGTATGCAAAGGTTACATCATACCAAAAAGTGGGGAGGTGAAGGTTCCTCCCAGTGACTCCAGCAACCGCACCTAGAAAGCTATGCTCTTCCTGGGCATTTCAAAAAGGTGTTAAAAAGCTAAGGAGAGTCCAGGAAGAAGCAATAAAGCTTAACTAAGGACTGCCTCCTGATGAAAGGAAAGAGGAATTAATGCCGGAATCTGGGGAGGTGATAACCTAAAAAGTTATAAATATCTGCTGTCTATAAATATTTCTAAATTGTAAACATAATATAACTGAAATTAAATAACACCAGACAGAGAATTAAAATTTCCAGATTGCCAAAGCAAAACAGAGACCAATAGAGAATCCAATACTGTGGAATAGTGTGCGTTCAGGGTATAAAATGTCCTCCCTCACCCCATGAGAGACAGAAATGTAGAGTGTGGCTTAAGAGAGGCCATCTGTTTGTGGTCCATCATACAAAATAGTCTTCGGGTCCCATACACCTCGATTTAATTTTGCAGGGAGAAATCTTGGCATTCCTATAGCAATATTCACATATGCAAGTAGAACTTGAGTGAGAAAACATACAAGGTGTTTTGCAAATTTTCCGTCTTTTTTTCCCTCTTCTCTGTATGCAGTAAAGACCTTGGGAAAAGTCTGCCAGGGAAGCCCTGCCTCAGCACTACCTTTACAGCTTTCAGTCATGAATTATTAGGTGAGGTGGATCATCTAGGGAAGAAATGGGAATGTTTCTGGCATCTTTGACTAAATCAAACTGGATAAGGAGTTCATTGATTTCATTCAATTCCCGTTTTGTCTTCTTCCTGTGTCTATCCTTCAATCTTTGAGAACACATTCTTAAGTCTCGATATTCATGAGTGCTTCATTAATTAGTATATTGGACCATGCTAGGGGTAGGAGCAAACACTGTAACTTCAGTCATATGTGAACCAGTAAATTTACAAAAAAGAATTTTAATTACTTGTTATTGTATCCTCTTTCCCCAAATTACTTTTTTTTTTTTTTTTAAATAATCTCTGTACCAACATGGGGCTTAAAATCATGACCCTGAGATCAAGAGTCCCATATTCTACTGTCTGAACTGGCCAGGTGCCCCATCCCAAATTACTTTTTGCATATTATGTTTTTGTGATGTTTGAAGTAGATGAAATTAAAACATAGGTTATCTTTTAGTGTTTCCTGGCACAATACAAAACCTAATCCTTTAATTTTGAATTGTCCACTTTGGTGACGTCAAGAAGATTTCTGTTCCTTATATGTAATTGAAAAAAATTTTTAAGAAAATCACAAGGCCAACATCAGCAATTTAAGCATTTGATGTTGGACGTAAGGACAGTTTTTGTCTGCAGAACACCATGAGTAAGCCATCTAACTTCTGGTATTGCAAAATGTCACAGACTCTCTGTAGTGTGATGTAAATATTGATATCCTGCAACCCACATTCATGGGAAGGGTTACCAGAATCTTTCTATTGCAAAATACCACTCTTTCTGGCTTACATCATGGCTGCATGACATCAGATTACTAGCATCTGCCAAGATGAACTAGAAGTGTTGAAATTTAATTTGTCAGTCGGGTACTGCTAATCTGGGTGAGCCCACATTTCTGTCCAAATCTTGGCGCAGCCCTATTCAGTAGCACATTCAGGAGCAGATCTTCCAAATTCACCTCCAGATTTCTGTTAATTATTCAGTCCATGAGTGCACAGCTCAGAGTACACGAGGCCAAGCAGTTCATTTCCTAAAAATGCAAAGGCTAGGCCCCTGTAGAATATCCACCTGAATGAATGAGTCCCACCATTTTATTTCACCCCTCTGCCAAGACTAAGCATGATGGCTATTCCAGATTGTGGGCAACACCCACAGGCTCCAAAGAAACATCCCATAAAGATTATGAGTGTGATTATAGGGTAGCAAGGAGAATTGAATTTTTTAGTTGGGTCTCATTTATAATATATCTCATGACTTTTCTTTATAGTTTTTATGTCTCAGGTGTTATTGGAGCATAAATCACTTAGATTGAAATTCGGTTAGGACCACAGTCAAGCAGGTTATCAAACCAGCAGTGCTTTTGATCTTTAAGAGGATATTATATAGGCTTCAAGCTTTCTGGAAAGAATGGCATCTATAGATCTTTAAAATTGCATGAAAATATCAATTCAATATTGAGTTTCCTCACAAATCGAGTTAAACTGATAGTGTAATATAGCTACCAATCACGAGCACTTACAATGTTTGAAAAGCATTATTAGCATTATTTTAGTGAATCCACAACTGTGTGTAATCGAAGGTAAGAGAAAAGTCTAATCTTTGTCAAGGTCACTTAGCCTTTCAGTGGCAGAGCCTAGATTTGAACAGATAGACCTAATGCCAAAGCCCCACATCTAAACTCCGTATGATAATGCTCCCCAATATTTTATGGAAAATATTGATGTTAGGGGGTTTGTTTCTTGATGAGCTTAGAGATAATATCCAAGTGGTTTGTATGCAAGTGAAAAAAAGTTCTTTAAATTATATAAAATAATAGTCTTTGTCATAGATCATCCACAGAAACTCCCTGCTATCATCTGCTGATTATTAAGATCTGCATACTGGGACACCTGGGTGGCTCAATGGTTGAGGGTCTGCCTGTGTCTCAGGGCATGATCCAGGGGTCCTGGGATTGAGTCCCGCATCGAGCTTCCTGCATGCAGCCTGCTTCTCCTTCTGCTACGTCTCTACCTCTCTCTCTCTCTCTGTGTCTCTCATGAATAAATAAACACAATCTAAAAAAAAAAAAAAAATCTGCATACTATCCCTAGGGTGGGGCCAGAACAGGGTTCCAGTGCCCACTGACAGATGAAGGTACATTCTGGGGAGAGGCTGTTGACTGTTTTACCTTCAGGTAAAAACCTTGTTTTACCTTCAGGACTCCAGGATGAGGAGGTCACTCAGGAACACCTGACCCCAGCCTGTGAAAAAGGGACACACCTAATTGGGACACACCTGGCTTAGTTTGGTGAGGGGATGGGGAATGCGTGGTTTCCCCATCTGCAGAAAAATTTTATTAATCTCCTTCCCACCACATCACCCTTACAATCCTACCCCAAGTCCCACATACACTTTAAAGAAAGATGCTCAATGACAGTGGCCCACCAAGGGGCAAAAATTGGAAGCAACATTAAAAGGATTGATGCAAGGGAGGGACACTTGAATGACCTGCGATCTGGTCCAGCTGCGTGATAGTTTAGCTTTGTCGGGGCCCTTCGCACATGATGTCCTCATCTGTTCAGCGGAGGAGTTAAGACTCAGGATGATCTCTACATTCCCCTTTTGGGTGAAAGTTGTGTGTGGAAAACAGGCAGCCTTTACAGCACATCCAGCCTGAAGATACATTTCCTTTGACCCTCATGGTGTATATTTTAAAACAAGTTCACATTTAGAAATCTAGGTATTTTAATATATTTTTTAAAAATCTAGCTATTTTTTTAAGCTTCCTTTGGAAAATAGAAGATAGAGAGCGCTGGTCCCACGTGCTTGCAGTGCTTTGGTGCGGCGCTTGCTCCCAACACCTAGCCCGCTTCTGTCATACCGCTCGCTACTTGTTCAGGGTTTTATGGGCCTTTCAATCCGCACCCTCAGTTCTTTGGATTGATTTTAAGATCCTGCATCATCTCCGTTCCTCTGAGTGTAGCCATCAGGTTGCCTGCAGAGGGCCTTGTTGTACAGCAAACCCAACAAGCCAGAAAGGACCATCGGAGGCCGGGCTGCCTAGAAGGTGCTTCTGGGAGCCCACACTCCCCTGGAAGCTGACAGGGGCGGCATCTGATGGCTCAAGCCTCTGTCCTGCCCACGCCCTCAGTCGCCCTCTGCTATAATCCTCACCAGATTTGTTGTTTCCTCAGAGCTCAACCCTGCTTACGTTACCTCCGCACTCAAAAACCAAACTGACTCCCCATCATGCACCAGATTCAACAAAGACTCCTCTCCTAGCAGTTTGAAGCCCTCCCCGGGGACACCCAGTTGGTCTCTTTCTCATCTACCCTTCAGGGTTCCCTACACGGACCACAGCTGCGCTCTGCTCCCTGAACAGACTCCCCACGAGTCCTACCTGCGTTGGGGTCTCTGCTGTTCACTCCACATCCCCTACCCTCCAACATCTCTGTCTGCCTCTTTTGCAAATATCATGTTTCCTTCCTTTGAACTCCCTGGATATTCACGGCCCCCGTCTCCCTGCCCCAACACTGTGCCTTTTTCATCTCCCAACACTGTTTACATTTTACCTTGTTTTATAATGATTTTTGTTCCCGGCTAATCTCCAGTGGTAATAACACTGTACTTCATTCACTGAGTTTATCCCTTAGACTGGGCATATTGCTAAGCAATTTATAGAGCCTCTCTTTCAAACCTCAGAGACAGCCAGGAGAAAGGTTTTTGTTTGTTCTGTTTTTAAAGATTTTATTCATTTATTCATGAGAGACACAGAGAGAGAGGCAGGCTCCTCGCAGGGAGCCGGATGTGGGACTTGATCCCAGGACCTTGGGAACATGCCAAAGGCAGATGCTCAACCGCTGAGCCACCCAGGCACCCCACTCGGAGAAAGGTTTTATTGGAGGTTGTGGTAGATAGTGGTTCAGGTGAGTCTTTGGAGTTTAACAGACTGAGGTTAAATCCCTGCTCCACTGCTTACTAGCTATGCCACTGTGATCAAATTTCTTAACTTTTCGAAGCCTGAGTTTTGTCATTTGTAGAAAGGGGATCATATTTCTATCTCCTAAGTGTTTTGAGAGAAATAAGAAATGCTCAATAAATATTAGCTTTTTTTTAATTATGATTGACTTCCATTTTTCAGATTAGGAAACTGAATGTAGAAAGTTCTAGTAACTTGTTCAATGATATACACCTAGGTAAGTGGTGGAACCTGGATTTGACCTCAAGGATGTCCAGTTTCAGGGCCCGATTCCCTTGGCACAGTACTTTGACCATGGCTGATATGTGGCCCTGCTAGTCAAAGCAGGATCTGCAATCTCAGAGAGCTGGAATCCCAACTGTTTGTTAGTTCTGTGATGGAGAATAAAGTATTTAATTGCTCTAAATCCTATTATAAAATGTGGATAATAATTACACCTAACTTGTGTCATTTTAAGACTAAGTTAAATTTGGGCCATCTGAGTGGCCCAGTCATTAAGCCTCTGACTCTTGATTTCGGCTCAGGTCACATCTCAGGGTTTTGAGATGCAGAGCCCTGCACTGGCATCATGCTGGGCGTGGAGCCTGCTTAAGATTTTCTGTCTCCCTCTCCTTCTGCTCCACACCCCTGCTAACGTGCACACATGCCAGGCACTCTATCTCTTTCTCTCTCTCTCAAAACAAAACAAAACAAAACAAAACAAAAAACAACACCCCACCTAAGTTAGCTAGCCAATACATGTAAAAATCTAGAACACAGTGCTCATTCAATAAATATTACTTCAAATTATTTAATATTGAGAACTTCTGTTGAAGAAGCTTTTTTGATACTTGATACAGTTGATTTTATTCTAAAGTGACATATATCTTCCTAAAAATCATCACCCTGCAAAATTGAGCAATAAAAACCATAGGGCTTACAGGAAAACTGAGGTTAGGGGTGTGACATTCAAAAACTGTCCCCGATACATTTAAGGGAAATAAATGAGAACTAATAAAAACCACAGCACAGTTTGGTACATTTTAAACGGTTAAGAAATAAATAGTTCAGTATACTGGGCACTCTAGGAGAACACATGCAGTTGCTTGTAGAAGTGAGTGTCGGAAGAGTTGATTGTGAATTATCGTCAAGTGATGGAGGAAGCATTATGGAAATGGGATGGAGACTTGTACCAACAGAAGTGGATGGGTATAGCTCATAACACAAACATAAACCAACGTAGCTGGTTTATATTTGAGATCCCGGCACGTGTATGTGCGTTTGAGTAGCCCATGCAGCTCACTCAGCAGCTCTGTGCATTCCCCTAGCAGTTCTAGCCTCATTCTGCTCAAATTATCCCTTTATGTTAGAATAAATTGATGTTTTCAAAACAAGCTTTCAAACAGAACTGACTCTACCTTGAAATTATCACGACCTTTGTCTCTCGACCTACCTTAATTATAATTAGGAAGCACTTGAAGTATTCTGCTTATATTAGGCACTGAAGGGGGATTCCTCAACTAAATTTTAACAGGAATGTCAAGGCCGTCATTCCAAAGGCCCTGTTACTGTGGATTTGAGTTCTCTCAGACAAACTTGTTATTATAGTGTTTGCTCCTTCCTTAAATGGATAGAAAACCTCATGACCTCTTCCCTTCCTAAATTAATTAACACTAAGATGGCTTCCCTCCAAATATTACTGACTTACAGTACAAATGGGAAGAGATCCAATTTTTCTTCCTTTCATTATGATTTATTCCCTTCCTATTTTTTTCTCACCCTCCGAGGAAACTGTTCCTTTTGTTAAAACATCTTTCAATGATGCAGAAAGGGAAAAAAAGTTTGCTTCCTGCAGCGGGCTATATTAGGCAATAAACTATGCTAAATTGCAGACATTCTAGCAGCAAGGACTTCTTAAGAATGAACAGAATGACAAAGAAGGGGCCCTTAAGCCAAAGGAAATTCCTAAGAAGGAAAAGTCAAACTTGGCATATGCTGGAGTCCTCAGCTTGAGCCTAAAGCACTACTGTTCAGGGCTCAGGCCTGTCTGGGTGGGCTGGGCAAGGAGGTGTGTCTGCAAACTGGGCCTCTGGGCAGAGTGAAGTCCATGTGCCTGAGGAACAGGAGTGCTTCCCTGCCACTGGGCAGACCTTCAGATGCTCCTCAGATCAGGATTGACTATCCTCCAGTGGTTTGTTTGCATGGCTGAGGAAATACATGTAGTAGCATGCAGTAAAAATTCATGGGTTTGCCTTGCCAGCATTCATGCTGCTTCTGTAAACAGCACCCCTATGGTGCTTGGGAGTGCCATCCTCCTTCACCTTCACCAAAACTGGGTTAGCTGTCCTTACCTCACCCCTAATCCCAGGGCCACTCAAAAGCCTTCCACCACCCCTAATACGAGCTACTCACTGAGATGCAGGCTTGTGACCTAATTCAAGTCAATGAAAATCAGCCATTGGGTGTCTTTTTTTCTTTTTTCTTTTCTTTTCTTTTCTTTTCTTTTCTTTTCTTTTCTTTTCTTTTCTTTTCTTTTTTTCTTTTTTTCTTTTTTCTTTCTTTTTTCTTTTCTTTTTCTTCTTTTCTTTTCTTCTTTTCTTTTCTTTTCTTTTCTTTTTTTTTCTGGAATCTTGTACCTGATGTGAGGCTCCAACTCATGACCCCGAGATCAAGAATCACATGCTCTACCAACAGAACCACCCAGGTGTCCTAAACCTTGGGTTTTTATTGGAACTCTCTACTGTAAAAGTTCTCTCTTTTCCATTGGATTGCTAAATTAGCAGAATGAAATCTTGGATTTTTGTAAAGGCCACCATTGCTGCCCTATGACAATAGCCTGCCTAAGAAGGAAATTACAGCAGAGAGAAGCAGTGAGAAACAGGGAAGGGATTTTGACCCTCATTTGAGCTATGGTGGAGGATCTAACTCTGTCCCTGGACTTTTTATTTTATTTTATTAAAGATTTTATTTTTAAGTAATCTCTACACCCAACGTGGGGTTCAAGTTTATAACCCTCGTTAAAATCCAGAGATATAACTGTATGAAATCATCCATCTTGCTATTTTATACTATCCTGTACATTTGAAAAATATCCTATTTTGCAGCTTCAAAGAAAAAAAAAAGTCTTCCCCTGGTAGAATAGAAAACCCAATCAGAGGGCCAAATTACAGTTGGTTAAAACTTCCTTCAAAGTCAATTTCAGAATCACCTTGGATAATAAATTGGATTGAAGAATGTTGCTCATGCAGCGATAGGCCGAAGCCAGGCTGAAGAAGGTGCGTTATAAAACAACTCACATAGTAACAAGTGATTAAAAGATTGAGCTCAATCCAATTTTCTTTAAACTTAAAATTGGATGGAAGCAGAAAATTTCACTGCTATAAAATATGTTGTTGGGCAGCCCCGTGGTGCAGTGGTTTAGTGCCGCCTGCAGCCCGGGGTGTCATCCTGGAGTCCCAGGATCGAGTCCCACAGTGGGCTCCCTGCATGGGGCCTGCTTCTCCCTCTGCCTGTGTCTCTGCCTCTCTCTCTCGCTCTGTGTCTCTCATGAATAAATAAAAAATAAAATCTTAAAAAAAAATCTTAAAAAAAAAATGTTGTTACTAAATTTGTGGATGACATTGGTAAAGACTTAAATTTCTGAACTGCTTAATGGTAAAACAACCAAAGACATTTTAAAGAGTTTTTTGGTCCTTGGTATTGATTGGAAAAAAGGTACAATGTATACATCTACAGATAAAATTTATACACACAATTCCTGATGGGATGGTCCATATCAAAGCCATTGTGTGCTGTAGCTGGACTCTCCTTGTCTTAAAGAGTCTGCTCCATGCTTTTCTCCATGTGTCTGATGGGTTCATATAAATATTAACATTTATTAAAACAAAACAAAATAAAAAATGACAGAAGTTTTAATGTTTTTGTTTTAGACAAATGTGTAATACAGTGAAAATTAATTAATAAGCAATAAAATAAGAAGGCTTTGAAAACTTGTTCCACTCATATGCTGGTATAGAGGAACACAAGTGCTTGTCAGTTTTCAAACCTAAAATTGAGTAATAGTTTTCTATATTAATGATTAAAAAGTAATAATATTGCAACGATTAATTTTTTTTAAATTTTTATTTATTTATGATAGTCACACACACACAGAGAGAGTGAGAGAGGCAGAGACACAGGCAGAGGGAGAGGCAGGCTCCATGCAGGGAGCCCGACGTGGGTCTCCAGGATCACGCCCTGGGCCAAAGGCAGGCGCTAAACCGCTGCGCCACCCAGGGATCCCCAACAATGAATTTTTAAAAGCTAAAAATGGAAAATCAATTAATGGCTTATCTTAATAGCATTAGGTTTAAAAGCTGGCTTATTTAACAAATAATAATTTTAAAACTGCTCAATCAGGTACTGTGAATGTTTTCATGAATAATAAATTTGATTGTAATTTCAGCCATTTACTTTATGGGTTAATTTCTGCCACTGATAATGTAGTATATTCAATTTACTTGAATTCAAGTAAATTATAAATTCTAGTAATTTGTGTGTGTGTGTGTGTGTTTACCTAATCCATCGGAAAATTATAATAATTATAAGTAATTCCCAACAGATATATTAGGGTTGACTCATTATCAAAATCCCTATGATTCAGACATTCTTCTTTTTATTAATTTACATTTTAAATACTTCTCTGGTGCCATTTCTCCCTGAAAAATATTCTCTAATTAATTCTTCAGATCTAGTGCATAGTGTATGGATTTCAAACTGCAGGATAATATTTTTTGGTTTTTTGGTCTTTTTTTTCTTTTTCAAGTTTTTATTTAAATTCCAGTTAGTTAACATACAGTGTAATATTAGTTTAAGGTGTACAATATAGTATTCATCACTTACATACAATACCCAATGCTCATCTTAATACAAGTGCACTCCTTAATCCCCAACACCCATTTAACCCAATCTCCCCTCCAGCAACCCTCAGTTTGTTCTCTATAGTTAAGAGTTTATTTTATGGTTTGCCTTTTTTTCTCTCCTATGTTCATCTGTTTTTTCCTTAAATTCCACATATGAGTGAAATCATATGGTACTTGTCTTTCTCTGACTGATTTATTCTGCCTAGCATACATAGTACTCTCTAAGCTCCAACCGTGTCATGGCAAATGGCAAGATTTCATTCCTTTTTATGGCCGAGTAATATTTCATTATAAATATATGGAATAATGGAATATTATATATATTATATATATACACACACACAGATTTTATATATATATATATATATATATATATATATATATATACATTATACACCACACGAATAACTTTGTTATCTATTCATCAGTTGATGGACATTTGGGCTCTTTCCATAATCCAGCTATTGTTTTGTTTTTTAAAGATTTTATTTATTTATTCATGAGAGACACACAGAGAGAGGCAGAGACACAGGCAGAGGGAGAAGCAGGTTCCATGCAGGGATCCCGATGTGGGACTCGATCCCAGAGCCCTGGGATCAGGCCCTGAGCCAAAGGCAGATGCTCAACCATTGAGCCACCCAGGCGTCCCAGCCAGCTATTGTTGGTAATGCCACTATAAACATCAGAGTGCATGTGTCTCTTTCAATCAGTATTTTTATGCCAAAATTTAGTGTGCCCAGGAATCATATGGAAGGGATATTCATTAAAATCCATATTTTTGAACTCTGACACAGATCAAGAGAATCAGAATTCCAGGAGACAGTCCTAGGAGTTGAAGTTTCAATGGTACTGTATCTCCTCCCCCCCATTCCCAATTAGTCATAGAAACACATTGTTGGAGATCTTTGATAGTAGAGATGAAAAACAAGCAATATGATAGTTTTCTTTGTGAGGAATATTGCTTCTAACTCTATCATTTTATTCTTTATGTTTTTAAAAGATAGGAAAAATAATCTGAAATATTTAGCATCAGAGATTTTCAAACAGATTGCTCTTAAAAGCCCCTGTTCACAGTATGTGGTAGAAATGTTTATGTACAATTTAGCCATAAGATTTTTTTTTGGCTTTAAAATTATATGAGTACATTGGTTCTAGCTTGTTGAGTGGAAACATGAATAAAATAGGAAATAAATCTTATTGCAGTTAAAATTATGTGTCATGGCTTTTCCTATGTGTCATCCATGTAAAATTTTTCATATGCTAATTCTTATTAATGTGGGACTGTCAGACAAAATAAAAATTTGGTTAGTGTCACCTTCACCATAATAAATGCGGGGAAATTTTTCCTTTTTAGAATAGATGTGAAAATGTTCAGACATGTAAATTGATTCTGAATCCCGTTGTTGTGCTGGCACTAGGAATGTTCTACACTTTCTTTTGTGTCAAATTGCTACCTTTTAGCACATTCATTTTTGTAATTTGACTTTCATTGCCTATCATGTTATCCAAACAGTATCTTTTCAAAAGTATAGGTGGCCTTTCAACTATCAGTTCTGTTTTTGTCTTTTAAAAGATTTTATTTATTCATTCATGAGAAACAGAGAGAGAGAGAGAGGGAGGGAGGCAGAGACACAGGTAGAGGGAGAAGCAGGCCCCATGCAGGGAGCTAGACGTGGGATTGGATCTCAGGTCTCCAGGATCACACCCTGGGCTGAAGGTGGCGCTAAACCACTGAGCTTCCCGGGCTGCCCTATCAGTTCTGTTTTGAAGTACTTTGTAAACTTTGAAGTACAAAGTGAGACAGGTTGAATCTCAATAATCTCACTTCAGTGGAATGATCATTTACCATTAAGACAACTCTGTCACAACAAAACTATGCATATAGATCTGCTGCATTGTCACTTAACACAGCTGCAGAGTCTGATGCTATCACAGGGGTTCAAAACATAACTTCATAGAGTTCTTTTTCTATGGTTTCTGATATCATCACAATTGCTTCGTTTTTATGCTTATATTTTAACCTGGAAAATGATGTTAGTGTCAGAAATTGCTGTTGCATGACTGAACTCATAAGAAAGAAATGGATATGATTATGTTTCAAAAAGAGAGTGATCCCAGAGTCATGGAGTAGAAACTGAAGTTGTATGGAAAGAAAGGGATAAGTGATTGGAATCTATAATAGATATATGTCTTGGGCTGAGGATTTTAAGATCTTCTTCTGGGCAAATATTTAGAGCCCTGAGCTCAAAAAGCTTTGCTCTATCTATGTACAAGGACTAGAAAAGTTCCACCTGTCAACTAAGATCCCAGTTGGTGGAAAAATACCCAGTTTAGGCTGTGAGTAGAAACAATCAATTTCAAGAGAGCAGAGCTTGAAGATATACAAAATAATGATACAGGGGCCAGAAATCACATTACTCATATAGCATGGGACAACCAAGCTGAGAAATTGAATGTAAGACAAAAGAGAGAAAGATTCAAAGCCTATGACCTGGGCTCAATAGTTGAGCGTAGTTGAGCCTTTGGCTCAGGGCATGATCCTGGGGTCCTAGGATCGAGTCCCACACCAGGCTCCCTGTAGGGAGTCTCCTTCTCCCTTTGTCTATGTCTCTGCTTCTCTCTCTGTGTCTCTCATGAATAAATATATAAAATCTTTTGAAAAAACAAAAAAATTAAGCCTATGACTCTAATTGCACCTAAGCTGTGTTCATCGTGATACCTTATAGAGAGATCTCCATAGCCAACAGTAGATAGATGATGGCCTTCCAGAGAGTATGTTTCCCACTTAAGATGACCACATGAACAAAAATTAGAAAACACATGAAGAATAT
Organism: Canis lupus dingo; assembly: GCF_003254725.2. Taxonomy (NCBI): domain Eukaryota; kingdom Metazoa; phylum Chordata; class Mammalia; order Carnivora; family Canidae; genus Canis; species Canis lupus. The sequence goes on from NC_064255.1 coordinate 63,328,605, forward strand.
CAGAGAGGAGAGTCCACAGACCCAAGAATTGTGGAATTAACACTTAAGTAGTTAGAGGACTTGTGATCTAAAACACTTTTTAAAATGTGTAGCTAAAATTGTTCAAAGAGATAAAGTAAATCATAAAAATAAATAAGAGTAAGGAATTGAAAAATAGACAAGTGAAAATCTTAAATTCAGTCTTTGGGATTAAATAAAATCCTGTAGCTAGATTAATCAGTAGTGTAGGCACAATAAAGAGAGTCACCAAAATGAATTTTCTTCATGGTAAATCCTCTTTGCCCTGTTAGCATGAATCACACCTGCTCTTTTTATATCATTTATTTAATGTGCTGCTGAATTTTGTTTTCTGGGTTTTTTCCAGATTATTGTATCAAAATTTATATGTGAAATTGGTCTAAGATCTCATTTGTGCTGTTGTTGTTGGATTTGGATGCCTACATTATACAGAGATAATACTGTATAGTGATAGTAAAAAGCATGAACTCTGGAGCCAGACTAGCCAAGCTCAAATACCAGTTCTGCTCCTAGTAATTGTAGGGCCTTTGGCAAATTACTTAACCTCTCTGTATATCTGTTTCCTTGACGTAAAATATGAGGCCTGGTATATTTCTGGTTCTTTCTCACTAGTTGCATGTAACTCTTCAAGTCCCAAGTGAAAGGCTGGACATGTGCTAACAGGGAACCTCTTATTAGGTTCTAAAGTCTAATTTTTGTTTCCATCCTGGTAAGTATGTCAATAGTCCCATTCAGCTTTTCAGTCCCTCATCCACTATTCTCTGTGTTGGGAATCATCTCAAGGGAAGAGCAGTCCAAAGTGGTCTGTCTAGATGCAGGTCCCTCCGTTCCTTTCTGCCTGGCCTACTGTCTGATGTCTTCAGATCAATGCCTTCTTTCATTTTGCTTCAGTCTTTCTAATTATTCTTAGTGGAGAGGTTAATTCCACATACCATAGTCTCTCCACTTTTTATCATTACTGTAAAATTTAAATAAACTAAGATTTTCTGCTCAGTAATTTTGTTTATATACATTATTTCACTTGTGTTTCTCGATTCTGTCTTCTATGTCCCTTATGTGTTTTAAGCATATTGTCTTTTTTTTTCTTGCTATTTCAAAAAGGTGTTCATTTATACGAAAGTTTACTTCTATATAATTTTTGAGCGCTGACAATGTGCCTCCAGTCATTCTGTTGTCTCATCACAGGTCCTGAGGTCCTCTATGTTATCTACGTGAACTTTGATTATTACTCCAAGCCATGTAAGTTTATGGCAATATATTGTCATGGTTTTTATCTGCTCAGTGGAAATATTTTTCTTATGAATGTTCTAAACCTGCACTTTTCTCTTTTCTTTTCTTCTTTATTCCTATCATAACTTATAATTTGTTCTTTTAATAACAATATACTCAATTCGACAATAAAATATGTATAATGTAAATATGGTTTTAATAACATTGTATATAATAAGCAGTAAGAGGAACAAGAAAGCTTGGAGGTCAATGGCAAGACTCTGATTTTTACTGCCGACATCAAACCCTGGTTCCTTTGCTTTTTTCTTTCTTTTCTTTTCTATAAAATAACAACAAATTTTAAAAAATAGTAGCTATACTTTCTTCCTAAGGGTTTGTAAGAATCAAATCTGTATTAGTTTGCTACAGCTGTTGTCACAAAATACCACAGATTAGGTAGGTTGAACAGCAGAGATTTACTTTCTGATAGTTCTGAAGGCTGAGACATCTGAGATCAAGGTATTGGCAGGTTTGGTTTCTTCTGAGGTCTGTCTCCTGGGCTTGCCTTCCTGCCATGATTTCACATGCTCTTTGCTTGGTGCAGGTGTTTATGTCTGATATCGCTCCATGTCCAAATTTCCTCTCCTTATACACATTGCAGCCAGAATGGATTAGGGCCTACCTAAAGGGCCTCATCTTAACTTAGTTACCTCTTCAAAAACTCTATCTCCAAATACAGTCGCATAAGAATTTTGGAAGGACAGCTTTTTCACAACAGGTTTGCCACCAGAAAGCAGGTGTTGTGAAAACCACCACTAAACCTAAACCAAAAATGGGACAGGAAAGGACTCACAACAACATCATCGTCATTGGACACGTAGACTCGGGCAAGTCTACCACTACTGGCCATCTGATCCACAAATGTGGTGGGATCGACCAAAGAACTATCGAAGAATTTGAGAAGGAGGCTGCTGAGATGGGAAAAGGCTCCTTCAAGTATGCCTGGGCCTTGGATAAACTGAAAGCTGGACGTGAACGTGGTATCACCACTGATGTGTCCCCGTGGAAATTCCCCGTGGAGACCAGCAGTGTTATGTGACCATCACTGATGCCCCAGGACACAGAGACTTTATCAAAACCATGATTCCGGGCACACGTCAGGCTGACTGTGCTGTCCTGGTCGTTGCCGCTGGTGTCGGTGAATTTGAAGCAGGGTCTCGGGGAATGGGCAGACCCGTGAGCGTGCCCTCTGGCTTACACACTGGGCGTGAAACAACTAATCGTTGGTGTTAACGAAACGGATCCCACTGAGCCACCCCACAGCCCGAGGAGCCCCGAGGACATCGCCCAGGAAGTCAGCACCCGCACCACGGAGCTTGGCTACCCCCCACGCAGCAGCACCACTTGTGCCGTCTCTGGCTGGAAAGGTGACGACAGGCTGGAGCCAGGTGCTAACACGCCGTGGGGCCAGGGACGGAAAGTGCCCCGTGAGGACGGGGATGCGGGAACCCACTGCTCGGAGCTCTGGCTGCATCCCGCCGCCGACTCGTCCACCTGCCAAGCCCTTGCACCTGCCTCTCCGGGACGCCTGCAAAATCGGTGGTGTCGGTACCGGCCCGGGGCCGAGGGGGGCTGGTGTTCTTCGGCCTGGCAGGGGGTCACCTTGCTCCGGTCAATGTTACACCCGAAGGAAAGTCTGTGGAAATGCACCGGGACGCTGGAGTGAGGCTCTTCCTGGGGACAACGTGGGCTTCGATGTCAAGAGCGTGTCTGTCAAAGATGTTCGTCGCGGCGACGCGGCCGGCGACAGCAACAAGGACCCACCCGTGGAAGCAGCTGGCTTCGCGGCTCAGGTGATTCTCCTGAACCTCCAGGCCAAATCGGCGCTGGACACGCACCTGTGCTGGGCCGACCCGCAGCTCACAGCGCTTGCAAGTTTGCTGGGCTGAAGGGGAAGGTAGATCGTCGTTCTGGAAAGAAGCTGGAAGATGGTCCCAAGTTCGTGAAATCTGGGGATGTGGTTCCTGGCAAACCTATGTGTGTTGAGAGCTTCTCTGACCACCCTCCTCTGGGCCGTTTTGCTGCTCGTGACATGAGACAGACGGTGGCGCGGATGTCCTCAAAGCGAGGACAAGAAGGCAGCTGGAGCTGGCAGAGTCCCCCAGTCTGCCCAGAAAGCCCAGGAGGCTAAATGAGTATTATCCCCAACACCTGCCACCCCAGTCTTGATCGGTGGTGGAAGAACGGCCTCAGAACTGTGTCAATCGGCCACTTGGGTTGAATAGTAAAAGTCTGGTTAATGAGAACAACGCATCGTAAAACCCTCAGAAGGAAGGGAGAATGTTGTGTGGACCATTTGGTTTTTTTTTTTGTGTGTGTGTGTGTGCGTTTGTGGCAGTTTTAAGTTATTAATTTTTTAAAATCAGTACTTTTTAATGGAAACCACTTGACCAAAAATCTGTCACAGAATTTTGAGACCCATTAAAACAAAAGTTTAATGAGAAACCTGTGTCTTCTTTTGGTCAACACTGTAACCTTGTATAGTATTCGGGTAAAAGATGAGAGTTGCACAGAACCTATTTCTAGTGTTTAAACTAAAATTTGGGTTAACTGTTTTCCTGGGTGGGAACTTGAGGTTTTTCACCTTGTTTAAGGGGAAAAAAAACTGTTTAAATACATAGAAAAACAATGCTATGGGAAAAGGGGGTGTGTTGGTGCAACACATTTTCTCTTAGATAAGCAGAGTAACACGATAAGTAACACCATAAGATAGTTTATAAAACAGGTTAAATTCTATAATACCAAAGTCAGTGTATTGTGTATAAAATTGGTATTCTATCACTATGAAGTAAACTTGTTAATAGAATGTCATGTTTTAGTTTTCTCACTTACTGGAATGCATTGCCACACTTACAAATGTTGAACTAAAAATACCTAAAATGAGAGTCATTTGATAACATTTTACTTCATAGTAGTGTTAATTGTATCTAGATTGTAGAAGAAAAGCTACTGGAGTTCACAGTCACTTAAGAACTTAGAAATCCGTTTTAAGTAGGAATTTTCATCTTTAAAGAGCAAGATTGGGTGAAGAGGGAACATTACCACACTGGAGAGTAAACCCAAAGTTTGAAGAGGTGCAATGGGAAATACCTAATGAGAGGAAGGATCCATTTGGACTGGAGTGTAGGGTAAGCTCTGTTTTTAGTCTGAAAATGTCTTAGAGGTTTTGCTAAGTGTCATTCCAATAATGCCTAATGAAGGGAATATTGAAAGATGACAGTTTGAAGTTGGTAAATAGGATGAAAAGCAAAGAGCTCTTGAGAAATGAGTGGTAATTTATAACATATTGTGAATTTAACACAATTTGGGTGACAACCATTAAATTCTTGGCTTTGGAAAGCTGGCAAATTTGAAATATTGCTATGTGAATTTTGACCATTTGAGCATTCTTGAAAGACCCTATTTGATCCTAAAACTTTTGCGTTGTGAAAGGGAAATCAGTTTCTCAAGCTGCTTTGAAGTGCGGCAGAAAGCATACAGGACACTTTGTATTTTATGACAATGCTAAGTGAAATGTCTTACAACTTAACTTCTGTAGAAAGTGACTGCAATGGAAAAATCTCCATTTAGGTCTAAACTACGTAAACTGGTCTCAACAGTGCCACCAGAGGCACTGATGAGGCCTATAAATTAGAAACCAATAGAATTCCACAACTTCAAAACAAAACAAAACAAAAAAAGGATTTTGGAGGAACAAAATTCAGCTCAGGACACAAATCATTGTCCATTTCTGTTTCAAATGATATGTTTTTTATCTTGATAGTACAAAATTATTCTCACTCTAAAGAAACCAATACAATTAGTTTAACCAGTAGAGATAGTAAAGGTATGAAAAATAATTATTTAAATATAAATAATTGTTTGTAAAGTTCATTATAGTTAATGCTAGCAATAAAATACTGTGGTGTATGACTAAGTTTAAAGTGAATAAATAATGTAAGGGTATTTGTAGTCAATATTAGTTAACCTGTAGTTTTATGATAACTACAGAATTTATAGACTACTGAATCTTTCAGATTGCCTACAATGTTGCTATTGTTTAGGATGCATGTTTACAACTTTTATAACTTTAGATCAGTAACATTGTGCTTTCAAGGGTTCCCTACTCTGGATTTTATCCAGTCTTGTTTAATAACTTCATATGTCCTTGAACAAAATAAAACTTCAAATATGCTGCTATTGCAAGCCTGTTGTAATATTTATGCTTTCTGAAAATAATTCTAAGGGAAAAATTAAGTTCAGGTTTACAGAGTTTATATTACAGCATTTACAAAATAAAATTGATGTCAATTAACAACCAAAATTTAGATGGATGTCACACTTACAAGCAAACAAAAACTAGAGAAAGAAAATATATTAAATTAATTCTTTTTTTAAAAAGATTTTATTTATTTATTCCTGAGAGACAAAGAGAGAAGCAGAGAGAGAAGCAGGCTCCATACAGGAGCGTGATGCAGGACTCGTTCCCCGGACCAAGATCACGCCCTGAGCCAAAGGCAGATGCTCAACTATTGAGCCACAGAGGCATCCCAAATTAATTCTTCTTTTTGTCCTTTATGCTTACATGTGTAGGATGATATAAATAGCTGAAAGTAAAAATAGTTCACATATTGTTCCTGATGGTATACATACTCCTCTATTTTCTTCATTATTTATTTCCCCAAAATTTAGACATAAGAAAAGATGTCCTATTATTCAGCCCTCTTTTATAGAAGGAAAAGATCCTCCCATTCTAAATTTTGAAGAGTCATTGTTTATAATTTTTTTCTTTTTTTAATAAATTTATTTTTTATTGGTGTTCAATTTGTCAACATACAGAATAACACCCAGTGCTCATCCCATCAAGTGCCCCCCTCAGTGCCCGTCACCCATTCACCCCCACCCCCCGCCCTCCTCCCCTTCCACCACCCCTAGCTCATTTCCCAGAGTTAGGAGTCTTTATGTTCTGTCTCCCTTTCTGTATTTCCTACCCATTTCTCCTCCCTTCCCTTCTGTTCCCTTTCACTATTATTTATATTCCCCAAATGAATGAGATCATACAATGTTTGTCCTTCTCCGACTGACTTACTTCACTCAGCATCATACCCTCCAGTTCCGTCCACGTCGAAGCAAATGGTGGGTATTTGTCGTTTCTAATGGCTGAGGAATATTCCATTGTCTACATAGACCACATCTTCTTTATCCACTCATCTTTCGATGGACACTGAGGCTCCTTCCACAGTGTGGCTATTGTGGACATTGCTGCTAGGAACATCGGGGTGCAGGTGTCCCTGCGTTTCACTGCATCTGTATCTTTGGGGTAAATCCCCAGCAGTGCAATTGCTGGGTCGTAGGGCAGGTCTATTTTTAACTCTTTGAGGAACCTCCACCCAGTTTTCCAGAGTGGCTGCACCAGTTCACATTCCCTCCAACAATGCAAGAGGGTTCCCCTTTCTCCACTTCCTCTCCAACATTTATGGTTTCTTGCTTTGTTAATTTTCCCCATTCTCACTGGTGTGAGGTGGGATCTCATTGTGGTTTTGATTTGTATTTCCCTGATGGCAAGTGATGCGGAGCATTTTCTCATGTGCTTGTTGGCCATGTCTATGTCTTCCTCTGTGAGATTTCTCTTCATGTCTTTTGCCCATTTCGTGATTGGATCGTTTGTTTCTTTGGTGTTGAGTTTATTTTTTATTTTTTAAAAATATTTATTTATATTTTATTTATTTATTTATTTATTTATTTATTTATTTATTTATTTATTTATGATAGTCACAGAGAGAGAGAGAGAGAGAGAGAGAGAGAGAGAGGCAGAGACATAGGCAGAGGGAGAAGCAGGCTCCAAGCACCGGGAGCCCGACGTGGGATTCAATGCTGGGTCTCCAGGATCGTGCCCTGGGCCAAAGGCAGGCACCAAACCGCTGCGCCACCCAGGGATCCCTGGTGTTGAGTTTAATAAGTTCTTTATATATCTTGGAAACTAGCCCTTTATCTGATATGTCATTTGCAAATATCTTCTCCCATTCTGTAGGTTGTCTTTGAGTTTTGTTGACTGTATCCTTTGCTGTGCAAAAGCTTCTTATCTTGATGAAGTGACAAATGAAGTTCATTTTTGCTTTTGTTTCTTTTGCCTTCGTGGATGTATCTTGCAAGGAGTTACTGTGGCCAAGTTCAAAAAGGGTGTTGTCTGTGTTCTCCTCTAGGATTTTGATGGATTCTTGTCTCACATTTAGATCTTTCATCCATTTTGAGTTTATCTTTGTGTCTGGTGTAAGAGAGTGGTCTAGTTTCATTCTTCTGCATGTGGATGTCCAATATTCCCAGCACTATTTATTGAAGAGACTGTCTTTCTTCCAATGGATAGTCTTTCCTCCTTTATCGAATATTAGTTGACCATAAAGTTCAGGATCCACTTCTGGGTTCTCTATTCTGTTCCATTGATCTATGCGTCTGTTTTTGTGCCAGGACCACGCTGTCTTGATGACCACAGCTTTGTAGTACAACCTGAAATCTGGCATTGTGAGGCCCCCAGCTATGGTTTTCTTTTTTAAAATTCCCCTGGCTAGTCGGGGTCTTTTCTGATTCCACACAAATCTTAAAATAATTTGTTCTCACTCTCTGAAGAAAGTCCATGGTATTTTGATAGGGATTGCATTAAACGTGTATATTGCCCTGGGTAACATTGACATTTTCACAATATTAATTCTGCCAATCCATGAGCATGGAATATTTTTCCACCTCTTTGTGTCTTCCTCAATTTCTTTCAGAAGTGTTCTATAGTGTTTAGGGTATAGATCCTTTACCTCTTTGGTTAGGTTCATTCCTAGGTATCTTATGCTTTTGGGTGCAATTGTAAATGGGATTGACTCCTTAATTTCTCTTTCTTCAGTCTCATTGTTAGTGTATAGAAATGCCACTGACTTCTGGGCATTGATTTTGTATCCTGCCACGCTACCAAATTGCTGTATGAGTTCTAGCAATCTTGGGGTGGAGACTTCTGGGTTTTCTGTGTAGAGTATCATGTCATTGGCTAAGAGGGAGAGTTTGACTTCTTCTTTGCCAATTTTAATGCCTTTATTTCTTTCTGTTGTCTGATTGCTGAGGCTAGGACTTCCAGTACTATGTTGAATGGCAGTGGTGAGAGTGGACATCCCTGCCGTGTTCCTGATCTTAGGGGAAAGGCTCCCAGTGCTTCCCCATTGAGAATAATATTTGCTGTGGGCTTTTCGTAGATGGCTTTTAAGACGCTGAGGAATGTTCCCTCTATCCCTACACTCTGAAGAGTTTTGATCAGGAATGGATTCTGTATTTTGTCAAATGCTTTCTCTGCATCTAATGAGAGGATAATATGGTTCTTGGTTTTTCTCTTGCTGATATGATGAATCACATTGATTGTTTTACGAGTGTTGAACCAGCTTTGTGTCCCGGGGATAAATCCTACTTGGTCATGGTGAATAATTTTCTTAATGTACTGTTGGATCCTATTGGCCAGTATCTTGTTGAGAATTTTTGCAACCATGTTCATCAGGGATATTGGTCTGTAATTCTCCTTTTTGGTGGGGTCTTAGTCTGGTTTTGGAATTAAGGTGATGCTGGCCTCATAGAACGAATTTGGAAGTACTCCATCTCTTACTATCTTTCCAAACAGCTTTAGTAGGATAGGTATGGTTTCTTCTTTAAATGTTTGATAGAATTCTCCTGGGAAGCCAGCTGGCCCTGGACTCTTGTGTCTTGGGAGGTTTTTGATGACTGCTTCAATTTCCTCCCTGGTTGTAGGCCTGTTCAGGTTTTCTATTTCTTCCTGTTCCAGTTTTGGTAGTTTGTGGCTTTCCAGGAATGCGTCCATTTCTTCTAGATTGCCTAATTTATTGGAGTATAGCTGTTCATAATATGTTTTTAAAATCGTTTGTATTTCCTTGGTGTTGGTAGTGATCTCTCCTTTCTCATTAATGATTTTATTAATTTGAGTCTTCTCTCTCTTCTTTTTAATAAGGCTGGCTAATGGTTTATCTATCTTATTAATTCTTTCAAAGAACCAACTCCTGGTTCTGTTGATCTGTTCCACAATTCTTCTGGTCTCGATTTCGTTAGTTCTGCTCGAATCTTTAACGCTCTTCTTCTGCTGGGTGTAGGATCTATTTGCTGTTTTTTCTCTAGCTCCTTTATGTGTAAGGTTAGCTTTTGTATTTGAGTTCTTTCGAGTTTTTGAATGGATGCTTGTATTGTGATGTATTTCCCCCTTAGGACTGCTTTTGCTGCATCCCAAAGATTTTGAACGGTTGTATCTTCATTCTCATTAGTTTCCATGAATCTTTTTAATTCTTCCTTAATTTCCTGATGACCCTTTCATCTTTTAGCAGGATGGTCCTTAACCTCCACGTGTTTGAGGTCCTTCCAAACTTCTTGTTGTGATTTAGTTCTGATTTCAAGGCACTATGGTCTGAGAATATGCAGGGGACGATCCCAATCTTTTGGTATCGGTTCAGACCTGATTTGTGACCCAGTATGTGGTCTATTCTGGAGAAAGTTCCATGTGCACTTGAGAAGAATGTGTATTCAGTTGAGTTTGGATGTAAAGTTCTGTAGATATCTGTGAAATCCATCTGGTCCAGTGTATCATTTAAAGCTCTCGTTTCTTTGGAGATGTTGTGCTTAGAAGACCTATCGAGTATAGAAAGAGCTAGATTGAAGTCACCAAGTATAAGTGTATTATTATCTAAGTATTTCTTCACTTTGGTTATTAATTGGTTTATATATTTGGCAGCTCCCACATTCAGGGCATATATGTAGAGGATTGTTAAGTCCTCTTGTTGGATAGATCCTTTAAGTATGATATAGTGTCCCTCTTCATCTCTCACTACAGTCTTTGGGGTAAATTTTAGTTTATCTAATATAAGGATGGCTACCCCTGCTTTCTTTTGAGGACCATTTGAATGGTAAATGGTTCTCCAACCTTTTATTTTCAGGCTGTAGGTGTCCTTCTGTCTAAAATGAGTCTCTTGTAGACAGCAAATAGATGGGTCCTGCTTTTTTATCCAGTCTGAAACCCTGCGCCTTTTGATGGGGTCATGAAGCCCGTTCACGTTCAGAGTTACTATTGACAGATATGAGTTTAGTGTCATCATGATATCTTTTCAGTCCTTGTTTTTTGTGGATTGTTCCACTGAACTTCTTCGTAAAGGTGGATTTTAAGAGTCCCCCTTAAAATTTCTTGCAGAGCTGGTTTGGAGGCCACATATTCTTTCAGTTCCTGCCTGTCTTGGAAGCTCCTTATCTCTCCTTCCATTCTGAATGAGAGCCTTGCTGGATAAAGTATTCTTGGTTGCATGTTCTTCTCATTTAGGACCCTGAATATATCCTGCCAGCCCTTTCTGGCCTGCCAGGTCTCTGTGGAGAGGTCTGCTGTTACCCTAATACTCCTCCCCATAAAAGTCAGGCATTTCTTGTCTCTTGCTGCTTTAAGGATCTTCTCTTTATCTTTGGAATTTGCAAGCTTCACTATTAAATGTCGAGGTGTTGAACGGTTTATTGATTTTAGGGGGGGATCTCTCTATTTCCTGGATCTGAATGCTGTTTCCCTTCCCAGATTAGGAAAGTTTTCAGCTAGGATTTGTTCAAATACATATTCTGGCCCTCTGGCCCTTTTGGCGCCCTCGGGAACCCCAATTAAACGTAGGTTTTTCTTCCTCAGGCTGTCGTTTTTTTCCCTTATTCTATCTTCATGGTCTTTTAATTGTTTGTCTCTTTTTTCCTCAGTTTCCCTCTTTGCTATCAACTTGTCTTCTATGTCACTCACTCGTTCTTCCACCTCGTTAACCCTCGTCGTTAGGACTTCTAGTTTGGATTGCATCTCATTCAATTGATTTTTAATTTCTGCCTGATTGGATCTAAATTCTGCAGTCATGAAGTCTCTTGAGTCCTTTATGCTTTTTTCTAGAGCCACCAGTAACTGTATAATAGTGCTTCTGAATTGGCTTTCTGACATTGAATTGTAATCCAGATTTTGTAACTCTGTGGGAGAGAGGACTGTTTCTGCTTCTTTCTTTTGAGGTGAGGTTTTCCTTCTAGTCATTTTGCTCAGTGCAGAGTGGCCAGAAACAAGTAGTATTGGGAAAAGGAGAAAAAGAGAGAGAAAGAAGGGAAGAAAAGAGAAAAAGAAAAAAGAAAAAGGGAAGAACAAAAGAAAAAAAAAGAAAGGAAAAGAAAGAAAGGAAAAAAAGGGTGGGGGAAGCAAACAGAAATCAAAAAGAAAAAAAGAAAAAAGAAAAACCCACGGGGGAGTATCTTCTGATTCTGTATACTCTAAGTCCCTTGACCTCCCCTGGAACTTGTCCGTCTAGCTGGTCTTTCGGGGGAGGGGCCTGTTGTGCTGATTCTCAGGTGTTAGCACTTGGGGGAGCTGCTGTGCCCCTGCCTGGTGCAGGGCTCAGTGGGGGTTGTTCACCCCGTGAGGCCGCAGGAGGAACAACCGCAGTGGCGGCGGCAGCTCTGCAGCCCTAGAGTCAGCTCCCTCAGTAGCTCCGGAGCTCTCCGTCTGCAGGGCCTGGAGGCTCCGGGGCGGGGCCGCTGATCTGCTCAGCTCGGGGCAGGAGCGTCCTCCTGTCCTGGGCCCTCCCGGCCTCTGCCTGTCCCGGGGGAGGCCGGATCCTGGGCTGTGTCCCGGCGCCCTGGGCTCCCGGTCTGCGCTGTTGTATTCCCGCTCCCGCCCTCAGCCCCCTCCGCGGAGCCGCCTCCCTGCCCCCTCCGAGCTGCTCCGGGTCCCGCCGTGCGCTGCAGCCCTTAGGGAGCTCGGCGCATCTCCCGGGGCGCAGGTGTCTGTTAGTGTCCCCGGGAGCCCGAGGGCATCCTCGCCCTTCTGGGTCCTGCTCCAACTCCCTGCGAGCCCCTTTCCGCCCGGGAAGGTTGGTGCAGCTCCTGCTTCTCCGGGACGGGGCTCTCCTGTCCTGGGGACACTCGCCCCGGCCTCAGCCCGGCTCCTCGTGGGGCCCCTCCCCCTTGGAGGCCTTTTGTGTCTTTATTTCTTTTTTTCCCGTCTTCCTACCTTGATAGAAGCGTGAACTCTTCTCACTGTAGCATTCCAGCTGGTCTCTATTTAAATCTCAGGCCAAATTCGTAGAGTTTCAGGGTGATTTGAAGGTTATCTAGGGAATTTGGTGGGGACAGGTGACTTGGGGACCCTACTCCTCCGCCATCTGCCCCTCCTCTCATTGTTTATAATTAAGTATCCTTCTGATATCCAGCACCTATGCATATGTGAAAATATTGCTTAAACTGTCACAGCATTGCAACACTCCATACAATGAGGAAATCTATATCTGCTAAACTTTTGTTTATCTTAGATTAAAATTAAAGGGCCCTCTCTGACATTTTGGCATATACTGTTTATCTGTGAGCTTCATCATGGACAATGATTGTTTCTTGATTACTGTGTGTGTATGTGTGTGTTTAGGGGGAATTGACGTATCATTTCTTGAGTACCTTCTATGGGTCAGCAATTCTTCTGAATATGTGAAATGATTTCAACCTCAAAAGTGTCCCACGGTGAATATTCTGTTAGCTCCATTCTACAGATAAAACTGATTCAAGTTTGTTAATTTCACACTAATGTGTGTAGAGCTGAAGTTTAAAAAGAGTGAAAATCATCAATAGCAGACTCAATACCTTCAAGAAGCTATCTGATCCATTCTGCTGACTTTTGGCAAAATCTCACTCCAACCATAGATAGCCATCTGCCTGCCAGACCCCACCTCCGTTTTTAAAGACAACAACTGCACCAATCCTTTGTGATCTAGTCGGTCTCTATACTTACCACCCAGAGTACCTCCTGGAAACATCTTACCCTTTGAGGACATCCTGATTTGTCTCATTTCAACTGAGAGAAAATCTGTTCACCACGACTCAAAATTTAAAGGTTTTCCTTCCATTCAACATACCCCATTCCTGTGGCTGTTCTTGGTTTTCTGCTCAGCCCAGAAATTCCAACACAGACACTGATCTGAATCTGTTCTCAGGTTTCACCATGGCTTTCCAGGGTGATCTTGCCACCAAATCCCAGTTCTGGTAAATTCTGAGTCTATCTGGTACTTACATGAACAGACTAACTGCCAGCCTTAATCTATGCTTTTATTTCAAATGAGAATGACTCTGAGTTGGGCTAGATATTAAACTCTTGGGGTTTACTCAGGATATCTTAAATACCTGTATGAGTATTTAAACAAGAAGATGAACAGGAAAATAAGATGAGTTTAAATACATACAAATTTGACCAAATAGATAAATGAAAGAAATCCAGTGGGGTTTACCTGTATTTTTACCAGTATATTTCTATAACCATATCTATGACATAATTACTGTTCATTCTTATGTGATGATAATAATAATTATTATTACATAGCTTCTTTGCAAGACCAACATTGTCTTTGTTTCCAGGTACAAACAGTGGATCCATAGGCACTTCTTCTCTGGAAACTGTCTTTATCTGGTCTCTGATGTTACTATACACTTTTATCGCACAATTAAAATCACAGGTTCCATTGGGATGGGAGTGGGCCCAAGAGGAAAATAAGTTCACTGATAGAAGACAAATACACATACTAATCTGATATTCAATGGCAAAACTGTTGTGTCTCAGATTATTTTTAATGGACTTTTTACAAATTGGAAAATGTATGAGTAGAGTTTATTTGAGGAATGCTGTTAAGAATGAGATTAATCTGGGATCCCTGGGTGGCGCAGCGGTTTGGCGCCTGCCTTTGGCCCAGGGTGCGATCCTGGAGATCCGGGATCGAATCCCACATCGGGCTCCCGGTGCATGGAGCCTGCTTCTCCCTCTGCCTCTCTCTCTCTCTCTCTCTCTCTGTGTGGCTATCATAAATAAAAAAAATTAAAAAAAAAGAATGAGATTAATCTATTTCAAGTAAGAATGTAATTTATGACTAACATCTTCACTACTTAAAAAATGATTTGATGGTTATCTGATTCCAGTTCCAACATGTAAAGAGCTTAGAAGGCATCACTTCTGACAAAAAGAAACTGTTGAACAAATTAAAAATCAACTCATTTTCTTGGATCTATTAGAGAACTAAGGTCACAGGACAAACTGCTACCCAAATCTAAAGAGACAGATGAATTTAGAGTCACTGCTGAAATCTGCTGTTTCTATCTGAAACAGATGCCCCTAGAGCTACACACTGATAGTAATTTTGACAAATAGGTAATTCATCAAATGTTGCTAGTAAATAGACGGTAATTCTGATGGCTTGTTAGAGGCTGAGTATGGAATTCTTTGGGAGTGAGAAATGTCTGGGGGTTGTATTGTTGGCAGAGAAGAGAGGGGGCTCCCTACTTTAATGGGTTTTATCTCCAGGAAGCCATAAGTTTCTCCTGGTGAAGAGCTAAGAAAGAGACCTTCCTGGCTCTGACTGAGAACAGGAAGTATAACCTTACAAAATATGCATAGAAAAAAAACAAAATATGCATAGAGCATTCTCCAGAACAAACATCTATTTTCCACAGGAAATACTTTACCACAGCCTTATCCCACATGGGGCAAGGGCATTTATATCACTCTACCTCCCTCTAGTCTTCTTACCTCATCTGACAGAGGATAAAACAATCTAAGGAACACTTGTCAAGCTCACAGCCCAGAGACAAAGACTCATGAAAAAGCAGATTTCATCATAAGATTATAGAACATCTCTCTTCCCACAAACTTATACCAATGCAATGGGATTCCAGTATAAAAGAGTAGATTATAGCTGAAAGAGCAGCAAGATTTGCAGACTCTCTCTGAAGAAAAGTACTTAGGGAAGCCCAAAGTAATGAGGGAACACACACACACAAATACTCTAGAGGAATTTTTAAGCCTGTTATACTGACCACTGTAAGAAACATTACATATAGCCCAATTAACTAGCCAGATTAACATAAAACCTGACACTAAAGTTTACCTCAGTTTCTATTTCCTGATACATAATGCCCAGCTTTCAACAAAAAATTACAAGATATGATAAAAGGCAAGAATAAACACAAACAAAGCAAGAGCAGAAAAATAGTAGAAGCCATGAATGAAAACAGGGAACAAATACAATGAATGGAAAATAGATATAAGTATGGTCAATATTAAACCCACTGTATACAAAATCAATTTAAATGAGAATTGTCTAAATACAGCAATTAAAAGACAGATTGTTAGTGACCCAACTACACAGTGTCTGTAAGAAGTTCATTTTAAATAAAAAAAAAACTCAGAAAAGTTAGAAGTATAGGGATGGAGAAAGATATACCATGTTGAATTAATGGAAAATAGATGGAGGAGATGTATTGATGTCAGGAAAGGCAGACTTTGGAATAGGGAAAATCACCAGGGATAGAGAGGGCATTAGATAATAGTACAGTGTTCAATTCTCCAAGAAGACAAAGCAATCCTAAATGTGTATGCATCCAGTAACAGAATATTAAAAAAATCAATCCAAAATTGATAGAAGAAATAGACGAGAGAAATAGACAAATTTGCTATTATAGTTAGAGACTTCAACAACTCTCTTTCAGTAGTTGATAGGTCAAGCAGGCAGAAAGATACAGTTGACCTGAAGTTCATATCAGTCAAAATGACCTAAATGACATTTATAGAATCCTCCATCCAACAGAAGCAGAGAACACATTATTCTGAAGCTCACATGGAACATTCACTAAGATAGACCGCATACTGGGCCATATAACATACCTCAACAAGCTTAAAAAAAATAGAAATCATGCAAAAAATTATTTCAGAGCACAGTGGAGCTAAACTTCAAATCAGTAACAAAAATAGCTTGAAAATTCTCAAAATTTTGTAATTAAACAACACACTTCTAAGTGACACACAGTCAAAGAAGTCTCAAGTGAAAATAAAAACATTTTGAACTAAGTGAAAATAAAAATACAACTTATTAAAATTGATAGGATACAGTGCCTCTACAGGAAGCCGGGAAGTTCAGTTGATTTTTTTTTTAAGATTTTATTTATTTATTCATGAGATACAGAGAGAGAGAGACAGGCAGAGACACAGGCAGAGGGAGAAGCAAGCTCCATGCAGGGAGTCTGACATGGGACTTGATCCCAGGTCTCCAGGATCACTCCCTGGGCCGAAGGCAGCGCTAAACCACTGAGCCACCTGGGCTGCCCAGTTCTGTTGATTTTGGATGAGTTTCCTCATGAGTTTGCAATCGGTCTGGAGGTGGGTTGATCTTGACTGGTGTTGGCTAGGGACTTAGCTCTCTGTTCCACATGTCCCTCATCCTTCCCCTGGGACCAGTGGGTAGACTAGTCATTGGTTCTCATGATAACTGCAGAGCTTCGAGAAAGCAAGGGCACCCATGCACATGCTTTTCAAGCCTCAACTAGCATCAGATCTGCTTACATCCCATTTGTCCAAGCAAGTCATATGGCTGAAAGCAGAATCAAGACATAGGGAAGTACCTTCAACACATGTAAGTGCGGGGAAGGGGAGTGAATATTTTTGAACAATAATCTATTACAATAATGGTGTCAACTTCAAAGGATTGTTGTGAGTATTGAATGAGATATCGAGGTCAATTATATAAGCTTTTAGCATAGTAGCTGCCAAGTAGTAGATGCATCATATTTTTAAGCTATTTTTATTATTGTTTCAGGCTCTAGAAATAAGACAGACATTATCCTTGTTCTTAAATTGCTTATTAGGAAAATAGATACAGACTGTGTAGTTATAGGAGGTTTCAGGTGCTGAGGATGATGTTTTGGGGCACACTTTCCAGAGAAAAGATTCATCTTGCATGCAAGATCAAGTCAAATTACAAATTACTCCAAGTTACAATCAGGTATGGAAATAAACAGTCAAATGGAAATTATTAAGCAATCAAATGTCATGGGTTTACTGTATCACAGTAGCTTCTTATCCAATCTCAGTCATTTTAAAAACAATGAAAACCTTGTATAATTTATAGTTTCCAAGTTGCTAAATTCCAAGTGGTTAAGCTTTACCGAACTCTTACAGTGAGCCAGGTACAGTTCTAAACACTTCATGCTTATTTAAGAATCATAACATCTTTAAAACACAGTAATATTATTTCTACTTTATAAGTAGGGGGAAACTGAGGCACTAAAAGGTTAAGTGTCTTGCCAGGGTCACCCTATTAGTAAATGGAGTAGTAGGATTTCAACCTAGGAAATCTGGCTCCAAATCCATGATTTTTAACCATCCCCCCTCTTCCATGCTTTCACATCTGTCATCTCGTTTAATGCCCAACCCTGAAGAACATTGATGGAGCATTGATTACACTCCAGGTACAGAGCCAGGTGCTACAGAAGATGAAAAAAGTGGAGACATGGAGCCTGCTTCACCATCCAGAAAAGGAGAGAAACTTTAAAAAAGTGTTCCTCAGGCCTTTCTAGTGTGGCCTAGGGCAATTGAGTATCCTCCCCAAGTCCTTCTCCAGTCTACAGAAGAGGAAGTTCTCTTGGGAATTCTATACACTATACACCAGAGTTTTCCAGATGGTCAATAGGGTTTTAGTTGCAATAAACTTCCATTCCTGAGGATCTATACTTCACTTGAAGAAAGTTCTTCATTGTTTTCTTTTACTCAAGATTAAAAGCAGGGAGAAATCTCCTTTCCCTCACAGCATTATATTCTGTTGTTATGTTACAAAGAAACTATGTCCCTATACTCTCAGCTTTCTATAAAACAGGATGCTATAGCTTTGTGGTTGACTTACAATTCCAGCATTTTCTGTTTAGCCTCTGAAGCCCTTCTATAAAACATTCTGAATTTTCTGCCTTCTATGTACCCAGTAGTCTCCCACCCGCAACCACCAAGTTCTTTTCCACTTCAGGCAAAGGACACCTTACCATCTTCCCCTTTGAATGACTCTCTTCATTACCTGATATATGGCTTGGGGTAGGGGAAAGGGTTGACTCCGCTCTGCATGCCCCTGAGGGTTTCATTGGGAGCTAGATATTCGCCTCAAGTAGTCTCAATTCTCCAGTTCCGGGACACCTGGGTAGCTCAGTCAGTTGAGCCTCTGCCTTTGGCGTAGGTCGTGATCCCAGGGTCCTGGGATCCAGCCCCACATCTGGCTCCCTGCTCAGCAGGGAGCCTGATTCTCCGTCTCTCCCTGCTTGCCCTCTCTCTCACTATCTCTCTCTCTCTCTCTCAAATAAATAAAATCTTTTAAAAATTTTTTCCAGCTCCTCTAAAGCCTCATGCAAATAGACCTGTTCTTAACAGTTCAAATCTCAAATCTTAGGCCTGAATACTTTCTCTCCAAAGCCTGAGTCATAAGGAGGTGAAGTGTCTGCGTAAGTGTTAATCCTCTCCTTTTGGAGATGTGACTTTCTTATAGGAGGAATTACTCAAGTGGGGCTCTAGTACGGCTTTCAACCAAGAGGCTTATTAACCCAAGGTAGCCTTATGCTGTGCAGTCAAAAGTTAAAACTAAAACGGGGTTAAGTGGAAGCTAAGGATTAAGAGACCTGAGTCTGAATGGTGAGATGGGTCCCCAAATGGGAGGAGGAGCCACGAAGGGCTTGGCCATAAGTGGGCTGAGGAGAGGGAGAGTGAGATGAATGTGGCTCAGGGTTCTGACCATGATCAGTGAGAGAGTCTGTGCTTAGGCAGGAGAGAGGAAGGCAACTTAGGGAACCAGTAGACTGGTCTTGAGAAGCAAAGAGAATACCAGGAAAGACCAGGAATTTGAAATCTAACAAATTGAGTTTCAAACCCGGCTTCATCACTGCACGACCTTGGATGTGTTATTTGAGTCTCAGTAAATTGATGATTATTATATCTACTCAGTGGGTTGTTGCAGGATTTTTTTTTAAAATATTTTATTTATTTGAGAAAGAGAGAGAGAGTGAGAGAGAGGATGAGCAGGGAGGAGAGGGAGAAGCAGGCTCTCGCTGAGCAGGGAGCTCAATGCAGGGCTCAATCCCAGGGCCCTGAGATCATGAAATGAGCTGAAAGTAGACATTTAACCAATTGAGCCACCGAGGCGCCTCATGTTGTAGGATTAAAAAAAGGAATATGTGTCATGCTCTTAGCTTAATGTTTCACAGACAGCCCATCAATCAACACAAGTTCTCGCCCTTCTTTTGCTTCCTATGCCTCTCCTCCCCCAACTCCATCCGAATCTTGATTCATCTTTATAAACTGCTTCTGTGTCTCTATTCCAAAGACACGTAATTTTAGGAAGTTCTAATAACCATTCTAAATTCTTTCCAATTAGTTTAAAGCCATAGGATGTCACTCTTGTGCTTAAAATATCACATATCTCTTTGGGAATATTCTCTTCTCATTTTTGGTCAACTGATAATGTCTAAAGAAAGATTTGACTTTTCCCATTGACTGAAATGAAATGTTCTTTCTCTGCAACAGCATGAAGAATAAAGCAATCAATAAACTATCTTAACCTCTAAAGAATAAACTAGAGTCACTTGTCAGAAACAAAAACAGTGACCCCTCAAAATTTAGCCTTGAATTTTGAGCAAAGGGATTAAAATCCATGCAAATTATTTAACCAGATTAACACAACCTAACAATATAAATTTGAAATTTTACCTGACGCCAGGTAGAAAATGTCAGGAAATGTAAGGAAAACTGCATTATAAGGAAATACTAAGGACCCAGGCAAATATTTGAGTTTTAGCGAAACTTTGTGCCTAGAGTACTTGAAGTACTTGAAGTAAACAGAACATCATAGGATAAATTTTTTATTTTATACAATTATTTCAGAAGCAGTGGTTTTTGTTATAACAGAATTTGACCTATAAGTTAAGGAAATTATAATGTACAGAGGTAACTGCCAAACCTTCTAAGCCAATGATATGTTTCTTTAAGTGAAATTTTATGTGGAAGACCCAGGCACACAACAAAACATATCAAAAGTGAGAGTGAAAAGGTAGAAACCATCCACTCCAGGGATATGCATTTGCTCTGCCATCTCTGACCACTACAGAGACTGAGTCCTCCACCCCTTCACATCCCTCATAGAGCTCCAGGAGCCACAGGAAAACCACTGCTGACTTACTTGTTTTTCTTCTAAATTGCATATTGCAATCAATTAATATGTTATTCAATAGATTTTAATGAGTCTGCTATTTTTTTACTCTTTCCCCTGAAATAAAACAGAAAACATCACCTGAGTGATCTCAACGAGAGTGCACCTGAACAAGATAACATATTGCTTTTAAAGTATTTATTTCTGATATATATGAATATATATATATTCCTGGGTATACTGCATCATAATGTAAACTGATTCAGGTCTCAATCCAGAAAAGTCTACCTATTTTGCGAGGTTGGGAAACCTCATGAAAATGATAACATTTTGGTAAGATGGCTTTGTAATGACAACTCTACATAAATGGAACTCTATTCAGAAAAAATGCATGATTGAACATAGGTGTAGGTCAATTGGTGAGGAAGTTGGAGAAAAGAATTTTTGTTAACAATAAAAAGACGTAGCTGGGTCAAAAAAAGCATTATGTTGTATTTAATTTTTTTTATAATTTATTAATTATAAGTGCCATGCTAAAACCTTTTCCTGTCAATGAAAAACAGTGTTTTAATTTGAAACCTAAGATTGTTGAATAACTTGGGCCCTCTTGTGCTCTCTATTACAGTCGCTATGTCCTTTATTTATTTATTTATTTATTTATTTATTTATTTATTTATTTATTTAATTTTTTTAATAAATTTATATTTATTGGTGTTCAATTTACCAACATACAGAATAACACCCAGTGCTCATCCCGTCAAGTGCCCCCCTCAGTGCCCGTCACCCATTCACTCCCACCCCCCGCCCTCCTCCCCTACAACCACCCCTACTTCGTTTCCCAGAGTTAGGAGTCTTTATGTTCTGTCTCCCTTTCTGATATTTCCCACACATTTCTTCTCCCTTCCCTTCTATTCCCTTTCACTATTATTTATATTCCCCAAATGAATGAGAACATACACTGTTTGTCCTTCTCCGATTGACTTCCTTCACTCAGCATAATACCCTCCAGTTCCGTCCATGTCGAAGCAAATGGTGAGTATCTGTTGTTTCTAATGGCTGAGGAATATTCCATTGTATACATAGACCACATCTTCTTTATCCATCATCTTTCTATGGACACCGAGGCTCCTTACCCAGTTTGGCTATTGTGGACATTGTTGCTAGAAACATCGGGGTGCAGGTGTCCCAGCGTTTCATTGCATCTGTATCTTTGGGGTAAATCCCCAGCAGTGCAATTGCTGGGTTGTAGGGTAGGTCTATTTTTAACTCTTTGAGGAACCTCCACACAGTTTTCCAGAGTGGCTGCACCCAGTATGTCCTTTAAAATCAGGGAGGGATGCACATGTAAAACTATTGCAGATTCTTGAAATGTGAAAAATGGCAATAACAGTAACTTAGTTAATCCATGGAGTTGGTGATGCCACTTCTTTTAATAACATCGCGGATATGTTTATCTTTCAGGTCTCAGGATCATTCCTGTGGTAATTTTCATAGTACGGGCATCCAAATGTTAGCAAGTCTTTTTCACGTGGAGCACAGGGTCTTGTGTTCGTTGAGCTCCTAATTGGTGGTTTCCAATAGAAGAATGCTGTAGTGTATGTGAAAATGATTTACTTCATCATCTGACCAGGTCTCAGTGTGTTTCAAGACGTTATAGAATCTTCAACAAGCAGCATATTCTAAAGACTTGAGTTTTTCTTCTGATCATTAGGCCTTTAGTTATCCACACCAAACCCATCCTATGGCACTGTGACCTGTGTGGTACTGATGAATGCCAAGAAGTAATGCTAAGAGGCCTGTTTAATGGACAAGTCTTCCTCACCATTAGCCCTAAATCTGATTCATAGGTGTCTAACAAAACTGGTCCAGGAGCTAGTTGAGATAATATGCCTGTCATTAATATAATAGGAATTACAATGGCAATAATTATTAACATCGTAATGTCTGATCACTACCAAATATAGGACGACTGAGTCCCAACATAATTTCCTTCTCTTCCTATAATTTATAATATGGAATTCAGCTTTGGTAATCAACAAATTCATTCAACAAGTATGTATTTGGTACCTATTACACACAAGACACAGCAGTGGATTATCCAAACACAAGCAAGGCATCACTTTGACTTCAAGAATATTCGAATTTGGTATTGAGAAAACAACTCCTAGGGATACCTGACTGGCTCAGTCGGTAGAGCACATGACTCTTGATCTCAGGCTTATAGGTTACAGCCGGACGCTGGGTGTAGAGATTACTTAAAAAATAAAAATTAAAAATTAAAATAAAGAATACAGCTTTTAAATCACCACTAACAGTAACAAGAGTCAATACTGAGTAACTCATATCTGCCAGACAATGTTCTAAAATTTTTTTAATAATAAATCTATTTTTTATTGGTGTTCAATTTACCAACATACAGAATAACACCCACTGCTCATCCCGTCAAGTGCCCCCCTCAGTGCCCATCACCCATTCACCCCTACCCCCTCCCTCCTCCCCTACAACCACCCCTACTTCGTTTCCCAGAGTCAGGAGTCTTTATGTTCTGTCTCCCTTTCTGATATTTCCCACACATTTCTTCTCCCTTCCCTTCTATTCCCTTTCACTATTATTTATATTCCCCAAGTGAATGAGACCATATAATGTTTGTCCTTCTCCGATTGACTTATTTCACTCAGCATCATACCCTCCAGTTCCATCCACGTCGAAGCAAATGGTGGGTATTTGTCGTTTCCAATGGCTGAGTAATATTCCATTGTATACATAGACCACATCTTCTTTATCCATTCATCTTTCGATGGACACTGAGGCTCCTTCCACAGTTTGGCTATTGTGGACATTGCTGCTAGAAACATCGGGTGCAGGTGTCCCGGCGTTTCCCTGCATCTGTATCTTTGGGGTAAATCCCCAACAGTGCAATTGCTGGGTGTAGGGCAGGTCTATTTTTAACTCTTTGAGGAACCTCCACACAGTTTTCCAGAGTGGCTGCACCAGTTCACATTCCCACCAACAGTGCAGGAGGGTTCCCTTTTCTCCGCAGCCTCTCCAACATTTGTGGTTTCCTGCCTTGTTAATTTTCCCCATTCTCACTGGTGTGAGGTGGGATCTCATTGTGGTTTTGATTGTTTTTTTTTTAATGTTTTTATTTATTTATGATAGTCATCACACACACACAGAGAGAGAGAGAGAGAGAGAGGCAGAGACACAGGCAGAGGGAGAAGCAGGCTCCATGCACCGGGAGCCCCACATGGGATTCGATCCCAGGTCTCCAGGATCGCGCCCTGGGCCAAAGGCAGGCGCCAAACTGCTGCGCCACCCAGGGATCCCGTGGTTTTGATTTGTATTTCCCTGATGGCAAGTGATGCGGAACATTTTCTCATGTGCCTGTTGGCCATGTCTATGTCTTCCTCTGTGAGATTTCTCTTCATGTCTTTTGCCCATTTCATGATTGGATTGTTTGTTTCTTTGGTGTTGAGTTTAATAAGTTCTTTATAGATCTTGGAAACTAGCCCTTTATCTGATACGTCATTTGCAAATCTCTTCTCCCATCTGTAGGTTGTCTTTTAGTTTTGTTGACTGTATCCTTTGCTGTGCAAAAGCTTCTAATCTTGATGAAGTCCCAATAGTTCATTTTTGCTTTTGTTTCTTTTGCCTTCATGGATGTACCTTGCAAGAAGTTACTGTGGCCAAGTTCAAAAAGGGTGTTGCCTGTGTTCTCCTCTAGGATTTTGATGGACTCTTGTCTCACATTTAGATCTTTCATCCATTTTGAGTTTATCTTTGTGTCTGGTGTAAGAGAGTGTTCTAGTTTCATTCTTCTGCATGTGGATGTCCAATTGTCCCAGCACCATTTATTGAAGAGACTGTCTTTCTTCCAATGGATAGTCTTTCCTCCTTTATCAAGTATTAGTTGACCATAAAGTTGAGGGTCTACTTCTGGGTTCTCTATTCTGTTCCATTGATCTATGTGTCTGTTTTTATGCCAGTACCACACTGTCTTGATGCCCCCAGCTATGGTTTTCTTTTTTAAAATTCCCCTGGCTAGTCGGGGTCTTTTCTGATTCCACACAAATCTTAAAATAATTTGTTCTCACTCTCTGAAGAAAGTCCATGGTATTTTGATAGGGATTGCATTAAACGTGTACATTGCCCTGGGGAACATTGACATTTTCACAATATTAATTCTGCCAATCCATGAGCATGGAATATTTTTCCACCTCTTTGTGTCTTCCTCAATTTCTTTCAGAAGTGTTCTATAGTGTTTAGGGTATAGATCCTTTACCTCTTTGGTTAGGTTCATTCCTAGGTATCTTATGCTTTTGGGTGCAATTGTAAATGAGATTGACTCCTTAATTTCTCTTTCTTCAGTCTCATTGTTAGTGTATAGAAATGCCATTGATTTCTGGGCATTGATTTTGTATCCTGCCAAGTTACCAAAGTGCTGTAATCTTGGGGTGGAGGCTTTTGGGTTTTCTATGTAGAGTATCATGTCATCAGCAAAGAGGGAGAGTTTGACTTCTTCTTTGCCAATTTGAATGCCTTTGATGTCTTTTTGTTGTCTGATTGCTGAGGCTAGGACTTCCAGTACTATGTTGAATAGCAATGGTGAGAGTGGACATCCCTGTCTTGTTCCTGATCTTAGGGGAAAGGCTTCTAAAATTTTTAACTTCATGTTTTAAAGCATGGCCTGGCATATAAATTACTCAATAAGAATAGTTGTTGATCTTTTCCTCATAGAATTAATCTCTTAGTGGGAGAAGCAAAGAAGCAAATGCATGAAGAA
This sequence comes from Canis lupus dingo, assembly GCF_003254725.2. Lineage (NCBI taxonomy): Eukaryota > Metazoa > Chordata > Mammalia > Carnivora > Canidae > Canis > Canis lupus. Next base: position 63,353,670 of record NC_064255.1, read on the forward strand.
CTGATAAGTTTTATGGTACAACAGATATTGTAACAAAGAGCAGAAGGTTTCATTTTTGGGTGCCATACTATCAACTGTAAGACTGGGAGCACAGGGTAGGTGTAAAGAGAAGAGCAGTTTACAACCATTCTTTTTGGAACCCCATAGCTCCGTGGGTGATAAGTTTCCAAATCCAAAGATACAGTCTGTCATCTAGGTAGGGTACAGAAGGCCCTTAGGAAATTGTCTCAAGATTCATGTAAAACTCAGGTTTTCTTTCAGTGAGATTTGGGGTTTTATTGAACTTCACTTTTCATAAAGTCTTAGGTATGCCGTAGTTGTACTAAACCAGGAAGAATAAATCTAAAATACTATTTCATCTCGTACAAAGGTAGAAAGATAACTGGATTTCATAAATAGGTATGTGTTAAGAGGTGCCCTTAGAGGAAGGAAAATTGATCCTGTTCCAGGGAGTTTGTGGGGTTGATGGGTGGGATGACAGCAGTTTGGAAGGATACTGAGTCTGGATTTATGGTCCAAGAGACACAGGAACTTAAGTGTAGTATCTAGGAGTGATAAAGCCGATATTTTCCCACGTTATCACTTTTCTGATCTTATGTCTGAAGTCCAAATCAGTTTATGTTCCAAAGCACCATATAAAGGCTGCAGATGTTGACTTATGTCTGATTCTCTAGAGTCAGCTATTGCCCTCACTGAAGATATGACAGGATAACTGTATGTATATGTATATACGTATGTGTACATATATGTGTGTGTACATATATACATACATATACATACATATATATGCAATATCTGTTCTTTATCTCTGTGCCCCCCACCACACCAAGTAGAATAGGGATCGGTGGGAAAGGAATAAATAAGGGAAGACCAATACATTTAAATAAGGAGTGAGATAGTAAGTATAGAATCTCAGTATCTCAGAAAATCACTTTGTCCCTAATCCCTCTATTACAGTATATGAGGGTATCTTCTCAGAGCTTATGTGATATTGAAAAAAAATTATTTGTGGTTTCTGTCTAAATTAAGGAAAAGATAAGAAATGTATGCCATAGTAAAACCCAGCATAAGCAGCTTCTCTATCTCATTCATTTGGACTAAACAAAGGCCCCCATGGAAGAAGGACTCATCTTTATTATGTGAGTTTTTACACTTAATTTTGACCATTTATGAGAGTTGAGGCTCAGAGACAACACATTTTAGATAGTAATATTTGGTATTGACTTCTGTCCTCTCCATTCGACTGAACTTTCTCCTGAAAGGTTACCAACCAGTGAGCTCATAATTGCTAAATCTCTTCCTCCATTCCTACCGTCTTGACCTCACTGCTTCACCTAATGATGCATCTGCCTCTTCTTCGGAACTCCCACTTCCTTTTGCTTTGGGAATATGGCACCAGCATTATACTTTCAATAAACTTCTTTAGCTTTGTTATATATCTTGGTACTAAATACATGTCTGATATTCATTAATATCAACAATCAATATCACAATTTCATTAAACATTATCTCATTTGAGTCCCAGGAAAATACTGAGGTGAATGAAAGACAGAAATAATTATCTCCAAGTCTTACATTGTTTTTTCATCAGAAAGTGAAACTTTCCCTGTGGATATGGTTTGGGTCATGCAACAATACAGTCCTCTTTATGTCCAACAGGATCTAGATTTTCTAGTTTCTAAATTCCCAGTTTTTTTTGTTTTTTTTTTTATGAAGTTCATGATTCTTAAGTTGTGAGCAATAGGAAGATTGTTTTTTTCAAGTAGGCTCCATGCCCAGTGTGGAGCCCAAAGTGGGAATTGAACTCATGACCCCGAGATCAAGACCTGAGCTGAGATCAAGAGTTGGACATTGAACTGACTGGGCCAGCCAGGTGCCCCAGGAAATAATTTTTTTTAAAAAAAGGAAAACAAAGCTAAGCAAAGATCCAGAGGAGATTGAAGCAGGATTTTAGAAAAGTGGAGAAGCCTGTTTATAAGATTAAGTACCTTTGAATATCCGGAGGCTATTATCTCTGCTATCACTCTGGGATATTTAAGCCAATGCCTTTGCACACTTGCTTAAAACTGAGAAAAGCAAGAGATAATAAAGCTGTGTTCCATCTTAGTACGATATTTCAGAGGTCATAGGAAGCCATTCCATTAGACATCATGTAGTTCAACTTCACATTTTAAGGATGAGAAGAGTCTGGCCCAGTTAAGTGACCTATACAAGATCACCCAACAATTTATTTTCAGGCAGGATTAGAACTTGGATCTAAAATGTGTGCTTTAGTATTACTTCTCCTTCCATATTTTAGTTAAAACTTCAGGCTGTCTGTTCGTAAAAATAAATTTATTTGAGGCCCTTCTAACACCAAGTGAATCAGAATCTCTGAGAAGATAAAGCCCAAGCATCTACTTTTTCTGAAGCTGATCAAGTGATTTTTAAGTGAAGCCATGGGTGAGAACCTGTGTCTAGCCAGCCAAACAACAAATTAACAATTTACATAAATAATTCCTTATAGAGAAAGTGTATTACAAGATAGAGTATAATTTTATTTGTGTGTAACTTTATTGGTAAGATTTCCTAAGTCAAATATTATCAGTAATATACAATACCATTAAAATAAAGACTTTAATAACTATTGTTTTATTGCTTTTGCTACCAATTTTTTACTTGTCTGCGAGTGGTAGTGCTAAACAAACAAAAACAAGAGTATCGATCAAAAAATATTCCCAGGGTTTTCGTGGGATTCCATTCTGTCTTCTAGGTATTTTTACCCCCGGGACTTTATAAATTTGGTGATCCTAGGTAAAGTTTATGGAGACTTAAATTTAAAAATAATTCAAGTAACTTTGGGAGATTGAAAGACAAGGAAGTTTCAAACTTAAACGTCTGTTGTGTATAGTTATCTCCTTTTTCCACACCTGAGAAGAACATTAATGTTAGAAACTTATAAAACCATGTAAATCCATTTGTAATCATTCAATGATCACGCAGTACAATGATTCATTCATTCATTCATTCATTCATTCAATGATTTAGCAGTACAATGCAAAGTTCCTCAAAGGCTGATTTGTGATCCTTTGAGACATAAAATGGTTGTTGAGTGACCAAACATGGCTGTTGAATTGATGATTTTAAGAAAGTTAACATTTTAATGTAAAATGTTGAAGGAGTAGCATCAGGGATGAAAGCAATGTAGGATTACAGGCAACTAGGCGTTAGCTCAATGTGAAATAGCAGTGCTTTAAATAGGGGTAGCTGCATTCCTAATTCATCATCACTACGTGTGTGATTAATGCTCTGTGGGCACGCATAAGTGATGGGAGGGGAGGCTCTTTTATTACTGGGACACAACTCAGGGCAAGTCCAAGAAGCAGCAGCCTCTGAATCGGCGGGCTCCTCAAACCAAATAGTGTCTGGATCTTTTTATAGCCTATGATTACAAAGTGATTTTTGGAGGATTCTGTTGATGAGACTCACAAATGGCATTTTAATGTGATGTTTTTTAGAATAAAATGTTTTTCATAAGTGCAATGAACAGTAAAAAAGATTAACAAGTGCTTTGGCATAGGAATCTAGAAGACTGGCACACGTGATCTTCTCCCTTTTTGTGTGTGTGTGTATGCTTTTCTCCTTAATAGGAAAACAACATAGAATGTTCTTCCTAATGGAAGGGTATAAAAACTATCCACAAAGGGATATGAATGCTCTTTGCAAGTAATCTGAAATGAAAATATATAGAGCAAGCCCTGAACTTTCAGGGCACTAAATATGACACGTAAAATTCATGCAGCGTGTGGTAAAGAGTGTAGTGCTGGTTAGAGTCAGGCTGTCTAATTTGAATCCTGTCTCTGTTCATGAGCTGAAGGGCCTTGCACTAGCTTCTTAATATTTTTTGCCCTAGTCTCATCTGTGTACTAGAAACAAAATATAGGGTTACTCTACCAATATATTTTAAGCTCTCTAGTGAGTTAAAAATGTTAGGTGTGAAGATTAGTTGCTATTAGTAGTATTAGGCTCATCTCATTTAGATTTAAGAACAAATATCAACTGCTTTCGTGTTTCCTTCTACCTACTGTTCTGAATCCAAATTAAACCACAAAAAGAAGATACTGTTTTTAGTGATTCTGCTCATCCAATCAGTTAATTAGCCACTCACACCATTCATTCAACATTTAAATGCCATGTAAATTTTCAAATACATTGGAATATATATATATATATATATATATATATATATATATATATTTTTTTTTTTTTTAGATTTTATTTTTAAGTAGTCTCTATACCATCATGGGGCTTCAACTTACAACCCTGGGATAGAGAGTTGCATGCTATACTGACTGAGCCAGCCAGGTGCACCAGAATCATTTTTAATTTAAGAAGAACCTCAAATTATCAGATCAATCAATGAGAAAATATAATTTACTGTTTAGTAGACTTGAAAGCATTCTCAATTTCTATTTTTCTACTTTAATTATACACTGAAAGTAAAACAAGAGAACTTTCCATTTTTAATTCTTTTTTAAAAAGATTTATTTATTTATTTTGAGAGACACAGAGAGAGGCAGAGACATAGGCAGAGGGAGAAGCAAGCTCCCTGCAAGGAGCCTGATATGGGACTTGATCCTGGCACTCCAGGGTCATTCCCTGAGCCGAAGGCAGAAGCTCAACCACTGAGCCACACAGGGGTCCCTCTTTTTATTTTTTAAAGACTTATTTATTTATTTATTTGTGGTAGACACACACACAGAGAGAGAGAGAGGCAGAGACACAGGTAGGGGGAGAAGCAGGCTCCATGCCCCGAGCCTGGCGTGGGACTCGATCCTCGGATTCCAGGACCACGCTCTGGACCGAAGGCAGGCACTAAACTGCTGAGCCACCCAGGGACCCCATTTTTAAAAGATTTTAGTTATTTAAGATTTTACTTTTTAGAGGGAGAGAGAAAGAGAGAAGGAAAGAGTGTACAGGAGAGAGAGCTAAAGTGGAGGGGAGGGACAGAGGCAGAGGGAGAAGCAGACTCTCCACTGAGAAGAGAGCCCAATGCCCCTGGCTAAATCCCAGGATCCTGAGATCATGACTTGAGTCAAAGGCAGATGCTTGACTAACTAACCGAGCCATCCAGGTGCCCCAAATATGTATTTTAAGATTTTATTTATTTATTTATTTGAGAGTGAGACAGAGAGAGAGCAGGGTAAGGGCCAGAGGGAGAGAGGAAGGGAGGGAGAGAAAGAAGCTCAAGCAGACTCTGCCCTGAGCACAGAGCCAGACTCAGGGCTCAATCCCAGGCCCCGAGATCATGATCTGAGTAAAATCAAGAGTCCAATGCTCAACTGACTGAACCACCCAGGCTCCCCTAGGTCTTATATTTTAAATATTAAATTTAACAATCTGATCTTGGACCCTTTCCTAGATTTGTCAGTGCCTTCCCTATAGAAAAGCAATCCAATCCATCTCAGTGGCTCTTGCTAAGGACTAGCTAATAAAAGACTTTAAACATTTGTGTTGTATAAAAGCTAATTCACCAAAGCAAGTATGGTTAGTTGTCAGTTTGAAAAGCAGTGATTTCATAATAAACAAGTGCCAGCTGCAGTCCCAAAGAGCACTAAGTTGAGGAAGAAAGCAAGAGATGAAAGAATCGCAAACTTTCTAACTTCTCGTCCGAGGCTAGGTGCTGGCTCTCTGGTCAGGCCCAGGACCTATTCTGGCTACAGTCTGTAATGCTGATACCAGTTTGGGCCCATACGTCTATGCTGCCAGTCTGGGTTCCTCACTTCTAAAAGGACCTCCTTTTAATGTAAAAACGTTATTTTTGCAGCATATTCTCCAACTGATGGTGATTACATGTTTGTTATGTATCAATTGAAAATCATATGCCACCAAGCCACCTTGAATTCAGGATCAATTTAAAATGAATATATTTTAATCATCACATTAAAGGCTCAATATATTAAAGTAGCAGGAGATAGATATATATTTATAGCCTATAGATAAATACGTAGATTTACTAACCCCTCGGGAAAAAAAAATAATCACAACGTAATGCCGCTAAAAAGTTCCGTATGACTTGATTATTGTCTTCCCAAACTGTTCTATCTTTAAATATGTTTTTTGCCTTTAAGAGGAATTATGATTGTACTTCATACTATGTATATATATTTAAATGAACAATTAATGAAAATTGTCCCCAATTATTAAAAAAAAAAAAAAAAAAGAAGACTGTTTTGCCGAGGCAGGTGGCAAATATTCCCTGATGTGTCATGACGGAGTCATTCTCAAAAACTAATGGCTAGAAAATTGAGTAAACATAGAAGCACCAATAAAGAAAAGATTTCTTCACACCATGTGAAATCAGCACATAGAAGAGCACACTACCATGGAAAATTTTAGGATAAGCACAAGGATTTTTTCATGATGATATCTCATGCTTGCAAGGCATCACTACAAAGTCAAAAAATTCCTCCCCACATATCAATACCATGGAGTTGACTGTTGCAGCCTGACCCCATTCTCTCCAGTGCGTTCCCACCCTCCTCTCCTTCTTTCGAGCACAGAGCACAAGGTATATTTGATTAAACAGGATATTAATCAGAACTAATAAAATTTTTCTTCCTGTCACTCCTTGCAAGTATCTGACAGCATCCCTGTGCGGAATAAGGAAACATTTCCAGTTGACACCCCATTCTTAGGAATCCTGTTCCAGTTTTCCAGACACTTGTGTTATTTCTTTTCCTAATGCAATCTGTAAAACAAAAGGCATTATGTTGCCAGTGGTCCCCTTTCCAAATTCAAATTTATCAAACTTGTGATCCCTATCAATGCTCCATAAAACTAACCCCATTGCTGGGATCATCTTTCTTGGTTCTGCTAGTTCTCTTATAAAATAGCAGTTAAATGAGAAGTCACTTACTACTTGTTTTCTTGGTAGGTTCAGAAGCTAGACTTAGTAACTCAAAATCCTCTCTCTAAGGTCCCATTCATGAATTCATTTAACTCATGAATACCGATCAAGTACCATCATTCTCTGCGTCAGTGTTTATGTACAATAATAAATATTTTTAATGCATGCAAACTCTGTGCTGGGTACTGTGGTAAGCACTTTCATTATCTTCCTATGAGGTACTATTATTATCCTTATTTTACATATGAGGAAACTGAGGGAGATGAAAGAAGACGTCAAGGGATTTACTTGCAGACAGTCTAAATGCAAAACCCATGATCTTCCCCACTGAGGGAAGGGTAAAGTATGTTTCCAACATGAGAGTTGTAGACATTACCAGGCACCCCTTGGGAGGAGGAACAAAAAGGGCAAGATTGAAAAAGAAAAAAAAAAGAATAAGAAGAAAACAATAAAAAGGTAGAAAGGAAAGGAACCACCATCATCCAGCAGAGGCCACTTTCCATTCGAATATGTTTTCATTACTTCTAAACTGGCTCACTTCTTGCACCCTACGGGGGAATAATGCAAGACGAAGCAAAGACGATTCATGTATTCACACGGATCTGAACATTAAGGCTCACAAACAAGAAAAAAAGGAAAGAAAAGAAACCAATACAAAGTCCTTTCATCCTGCGTAAAGTACTAGATCTAGGATTCTGTGAGCCTGAGGGGCAGAGACAACAGGAGCCGTGAAAGGTCCGAGTGAAGGGGGATCCCTGCGGGCTCAGGGAATCCGGGCCCTTCCCGCCTAACAGGAAAACCGGGAGGATTCGAGAAGCTGCAGTGAAAGGCAGCCGGGACCCCAGCAGCGCAGGAGGGAGCCGGGGGCAGCGAGGGCAAAGGGCTTCCAGCGCCGGCGGGGCCCAGCGCCTGCCGTGGATGGGGGCGGGCGTGGGGCGGCCTGGTTGGGCCCGCGCCGAGGCGGACTTTGTCGGAGGAGCCACGGGCGTCCCGGGAAGGTCCCGGAGCGGGTGCGCGAGGCCGAGCGCAGGATCCGGGGCGCAAGGTCGGGCGCGGCAGGCGGGCGGGCGGCAAACGGCGGGGAGCCCGCGGCGCAGAGCAGCCCCGATGGGGCCGCGGGGCGGGGGGCGCAGGGGCTCCCGGCCCAGGCCCCCGCGAGCACCTCCTGGGACGCCGCCCGGGCCGCCCCGCTTCGGGTTGGGCCCGTCGCCCGCAGCGGCTGCACCACCCCCTGCAGCGCAGGTGCCCCCGGCGGGAGAACCGATGCACCTGGTCCGCGCCCCCCCCCCCCCCCCCACCCGGATCCGAGACGGGATGGAGAAGTCCGGGAGCGCTCCGCGGCTCGCCAGGAGGCCGCTTTCCGTCCCCGAGCGCTCCGGGCGTTCCAAGGGAGGATGACCCTCGGGCGGCCCCGCCACGCCCCGGCCCGTTGTGAAACTCGGGGCTCCCCGCACCTCGCCCCGCCAGCGAGTCCCCAGGCCCCTCCCCGGCGCTATAAAGGCCGCCGCGCCCCGCCGCGCAGCCCAGTCGCAGGCGGACCGGGTGTCCAGGGCCGGGGCGTCGCCTGGTCCCCGCCTCCCGCCGCGCTCCCCGCAGCCCCGCGAGGAGGATGGAGCCGCGCCGCCTGCTGCTGTGCCTGGGTAAGGGCCCGCGCGGCCTGGGGCGGGGGGTGCAGCCGGGCGGGGCGCATCCGTCGCACCCGAGTCCTTCGCTGCCGTAGGTGTCCGGCACGGGTCCACGCAGCTCCGAACAGGCGAAATGAAAAGGTGAAAGCCTTGGCTTCTTTCTTTGGAGGCTGCCAGGTCTGGGAGTCCAAAGACCAGGGCAGCACCGCCGGCATCCCAAGCTCTGTCCTGTCCTGTAGGGCTGGGCTCGGGGCTGGAGACTAGACCTTTTGGGAAGAAATGCTTTTCCTCCCAAATGCCTCGACCGCGGTGTCCTCCATCCAGCGCAGTTAGTTTCCGGGGCGCACTCGGGGCAGCTTTGCGGGAGCTCCGGGAGGCGCCGAAGCAAACGCACCTGCGCACCTGCCCTGCGCCTGGAGGCCTCGCGTTTCCCCCCCGAAAGCCCTCCTGCTGCACCCGGTAGTCTGGAACTTTTTTTTTTTTTTGATTTTTATTTATTTATGATAGAGAGAGGCAGAGACACAGGCAGAGGGAGAAGCAGGCTCCACGCACCGGGAGCCCGACGTGGGATCCGATCCCGGGTCTCCAGGATCGCGCCCTGGGCCGAAGGCAGGCGCCAAACCGCTGCGCCACCCAGGGATCCCTAGTCTGGAACTTTTAATGCCCGTCTTTGTCTTTCTGTTTTGAGATGATTCAGCTCTCGCGGACTGGGGGAAAGACAAAAATCCTTGGTGAGCTTTCTGGTTTGAGAGAAAGATCGTTTCTAATTGCTCACGTTTCAAGAGGAGTTCGCAGGTGTATAGGAAAATTTTAACAAGGAAGTAAGAGTTGCCAGTCTCACATTCCTTCTGGGGTTGCAATGGGGCAAATTCCCCTAACAAATTAACTCGACCTATGCAGGATGTGACAGTTAAATTATTATTTCGACACGCCTTATCTCAGGGCTTGGAGACCTAATGACATGCATACTATGCATAGTTGGAACTTACTCGTACAAGTTTAGGGACAGTAGTAGATACTGGATCTGTGGCTTCCGCCAACACTGTGCTAGGCATGACTTGCTAGAACATTCTCAGTAAATAAAGTGGCTTTGCTATCTTTGTTTTGAAGGCTCTGTGAAAAGAACACAATTGGAAAAGCGAGTCTTCCTAGAGTTAGGAATTAACCTAGAGGTCAGAATGGCTCCGTGCTTTTTTTCCCCCCAATTGTCCGGTTCCACCTGAACAATGACAGTGTCTGTTCTGGGCCACTCATTGAATATTCTAATTAGAGACAGCAAAGAGCCTATGAATAACCTGGTTACTTCCCACCTGGTTACTGCCCACTTAGAGAGTGTGTTGTGTGTGTTTTTGTTGTCATGAAAGTGTTTAACTCCTCTATTGCGTAGCTTAATTACAGTTCACCTATTTCATCAGCCACCAAGCCCATTTCCAAATGAGCTAGGTCAGTTTCTGTTTTCCCAGTTTGTTTAGATATTTCCCGCGACTAGAAAAGTTCCTGTTTGAAGTTCTCTTTCATATCTCTGTACTCTAATCAGGGATGCAAGTCCAATAGTTTTATTCCAGAGCACATGTAAAAATGACAAGGCCACCCGGCATTTCTGAAATTGCCTCCCCATGCCAAATAAAAGGTTACCTAGAACTACTTTTCCCAAATGTCCGGCTTTACAAAGAAGGTATTTATTTCAGATTTCGGCAAATATTTTGTTACCTTTTGTGTGTGTGTGTGTGTGTGTGTGTGTGGAATTTATGTTTATTTATAACTGGAAAAAATGTTTTGGTTTCATCTTCCGTTCCAATACCTGCAGATTTAAATTGCTACACATTTATAAGATCGATTGCTTACTTTTAAATTTCATAAATATTCGATATTGATGTTCTTGCCTTACATAATGGGAAAGTACGACTTAAGTTCCCATAGAAAACCAAGGCTAAACTGAGAAGGTTCACACCTGGATTTGCTGGCACTTTTAGCTTGCTGAATATTAAGTAAAGCGGTTGAGATTCCCCAAACTAGGTAACACATTTATAAGTAATTTACAGCTTTAGAACTGAAATAGCATTTCTAATATAATGATTGGTCCAGAACAAAGAGGAGAGATTTTTGTCTTGAGTACTGCAATAAAGGTTTAGAGAGGATCTCTATCTAAAATCCAACATTTTCATTGATACCCAAATGGGCTTTTGAGCATGTTCCCGAATGCCATCTCCAAGGCAATTTAGTCCTACTTCGACATTGTAATTGTACAATGACAGAAAACTGAGCAGAATAAACATTCTTTCCTGAGAATATGAGAAGCACAGGTCTCAATGAGACATTGGCTCACCCCTGATCTTTTCTGTTGACCTTAGAGTTTATGGACTGCCTGAGTATTGGCACCACCTACCTGCCTTCATCCATCATATCTCACCATGTGAACAGTTTGGGTAATTAGGATGTGTGGTTCGGCACCAGGGCCCAAATCCAGGAGTTGGGAAAGAAGTAAACAGTTACCAAATGCCTACTGTGAGCTAACCCTGTTGTGTGTTAAGTGCTTTATATATATCATCTCATTTATTCCTTAAAATCAATATATGAGGTAGATATGATTAACCCTTGTGATGAAGAGACTAAACCTAAGTGAAGTCAAATATCTCACAAGGTCTTAGAGACAGTAAATGGCATGGTCGTTCTGGAACAATGTATGAGGAGCCAGAGGGTCTCAGGATTATCAGAAGCATAATAAAAGTCACAGATTCTAATAAAGAAGTTTCAGGGTAGTCTGGGGGCTGTCCCAAGGCTCTGAACCTGTTGTGGGGACAAGCATATGTACAAAAATCGTATCTTTATGGTATCACTCAAAATCAGGCACAGAAAGCGTGTGACTGTTTCCTTAAGCTGTGCTAAAATATGTTGGATTTTTACTGAACCTTCAGTCAGCATTTTTCAGCAACACAATTCCCAGGAAATGAATCTTATTTCCAAGTAGTCATTACATCATTTGACTGAGGCCTTATTTCTGAATTTGCCTAGATGTATATTAAGTAAATCAATCAAGAAGTGTACCTATGTCCTTTTTATTCCCTGTATCTTTTTATACTATTGTGAATTTAATATAGTATCAATAAGGGATACTAAGGGACTAAGTTAGAATCTACAGCACATTTCTTTTCTTTTTAAGTTTTATTTTTTTATTTTAGAGAGAGAGAGAGCATAATGGGGAGGGGCAGAGGAGAGGAAGAGAGGATCCCAAGCAGACTCACTGCTGAGCCCAGAGCCCATGCAGACTGGATCCTATGACCCTGAGATCACGACCCGAGGCAAAACTAAGGTGCCCAACCGACTGTGCTACCCAGGTGCCCCTGTTAGCATATGTCTGTTAGCAGTAAGAAAATAAATATACTTCCTTGGGGAAAAAAAGCATAATATTCACACAATCGCTTTGGTAAACTTGAATTTGAATGCCTTCTGTCTATTTTTGCCCAAGAATCTTAGATTTCCTGGTTAATGGTGAGTTAAGAGATGCAAATGGCATGTAAGAAATCCTCTTCAAAGAGACTAAGTTAAGGTGTGGTTTCCCCATCCATTGGGCTTTACTCCGAATATAGGACTATGCAAATAGTCTAAGTAATATGGCTGCTATTGGGAACATTCCTTTGGAAGACAACGGGAAGACTCACCAGAGCTTTAATAGGAGAGATCCTTAGGGAGGAGCACCCTGACAGCCATTAGTATGGCAATTCTGGAACCTTTGAAAAAGTGAAATAAATTAAAAAAAAAAAAAGAAAAAGAAAAAGTGAAATAATGCAACAGACTCAGTCTCCTCTGGCAATGCAGTTTATGCAAAACTGGTGTTTAGTTACAGGGCAAGTAAAGATTTGGTGACATTCTAGGTTAAAGTCATGATTTCTTAACTAGGATACTCTTTATAATAGTATTTTTTAAAAAGATTTATTCATTCACGTCAGAAAGAGAGAGAGAGGAGTGTGGGGAGTGAGGGTGGGGGGAGGAGAGGAGGGCAGGGGCAGAGGCAGAGGGAGAGAGAGAGAATCCCAAGTGGACTCCATGCTGAGCATGGAGCAGGTCACAGGACATGATCCCAGGATCCCAAGACTACCACCCCAGCCAGAACCAAGAGCCAGACCCTTAACCAACGGAGCCACCTAAGCACTCCTCTAATAGTATTTATAATACACAAGATGATCTGACAACTCCTGAAAAAAATGTTAACCCTTAATTTCTTAGGTCAAAAATCCTGAATTTTAAATTTAAGTCATGAAAGTGAGTTAAAATACAAAGTTTCCTAAAAATATTCTCAGGATAAGAGAGAAAAAGCCCCCCTCTCATATTTATATATAACCATGTTTATAAATGTCAAACTGTATAGTTTTGAACCAAGAGACATGGTGAATAGAACACACATTCCACACCCCTGCTCCTTTATTTCATACTTTTAGGAAGAGTTTAGTTTGAGTTTGAGTTTTCTTTTTTTTTTTAAGATTTTTTTTAAATTTTTATTTATTTATGATAGTCACACACACACAGAGAGCAAGAGAGGCAGAGACACAGGCAGAGGGAGAAGCAGGCTCCATGCACCGGGAGCCCAGTGTAGGATTCGATCCCGGGTCTCCAGGATCGCGCCCCGGGCCAAAGGCAGACGCCAAACCGCTGCGCCACCCAGGGATCCCTTGAGTTTTCTTATCTGTAAAATGAAGATCATAGCTGCGTTGTTAGGTTATTGTAGATAGATGTGGTAAATATGATGCTATTATAAAATAATAAAAAGCACTTTAAAAATGAGAGCTATCATCATCAAGTGCTTTCTTAGAAAAAGCTTCATTAGATCCTTACTATAGCCCTTTAAGCTAGGAAATGTATTATCATTCCCATTTTTCAAATGAGAGAACAGACATAAAAAGAAGCAAGTAACCCAGGGTGTAAGGTTCCCTCGTTAGGTATGCCATGATCTCTACTGTACCCGAGCTCACATGTCACTTTTCGTGAAAGCTCTACTCATCCTTTAAGACTGGAGAGAAGTATCAAGGCTTCTCAGTTACTTGCCTCCTCCCTTGTCCTACCTCTCCACAGTCAGCCTGCAGCAGGCCTCTGCCTCCTTTGCGAAGTTTCATCCTTGGTCCTGCCTTCGTCATGCCAGCCTGTGTGGGTCCGCCCTATGTCTCCTTGCTGCTCCCATGCTCCTCTTTGATCATCCATATTGTGATAGACTTAAGCCCTCTACATGTTTGCTGGATGGATGATTAGAATGTTACCTTTTTTCAGAGTCCTCACCGCTATAGACTTCAAGGCTGTTTTTTGAAAATGTGCTTGAGAAGCAAGATATTTTGAGACTATGCGATAGTTTTTGAAAATTCAATTCTGTTTGATAAATTTTAAGATTTTTTTCTTATTTCCATCACTTAATATAATCCAGATTCACTGATGGTATACCTAATAAAATTTAAGGATATCTGTACTGTGTGTGTGTGTGTGTGCGTGTGTTGAAGAGGAAGAGAAATTTCACAAGCAGTGATATGACTGGATGATGGATAGTCAGTAAGACAAAGACAAGTATTGGCTTAGAAATGGAAGGATCCTTAGAGTAATCTAATTGAAATTCCATTCCCCCCCTCACGCCACCCCCCTGCCCCAGCCTACCCCACTCCTTAGGTCAATGTTTTCAGAGATAAGGAAACTCAGCAGCAGGGGTTTCAAAGTATTACCTGAGCTAGAAGTGGACTCCACGCCTCAGGGGTCTAGAGCAGGTTTTTTTCAGCCTTGGCTCTATTTACATTATGGTCTAGGGAATTCTTTGCTGTGGGCATTCCTCTGCAGGGTGTTTAGCAGCAATTCGGTCCCTGCCCGTTAGGTGTCAGTAGCGCTTACCCAGCTGTGACGAAAAGGTCTCCAGACATGGCCAAAAGTCCCTGGTTGACAGTACCCCAGGTTGAGAAGCACTAGCTTAATGTATTTTCCATTGCTATCACAAATTGCCACTCATAATGCACAGTTTGAATAAGTGCTCAAGTTGCCAAGAAAAACAAAATTGATATTAATGGTAAGATGGATGCAAATACAAAATCAATGCTAGTGTTTTAAAAAAATCAAGTTAGCAGTGTTTATTACTGATTTTAGTGCCAGTTGCCCTGAATAAAGCCGAATCTTATTTATGATAGAGTCGCTCATACTTCTTACAATCACTGTGTCACTAACCACCCCCACACCTCCTTTTAAAAGTCGGTGTTCTCTTGGATCCCACAACACTGAGCTTCCTTTTTTCTCCCGTTTCTTTGACCATTTCTATCCATTCCTCATCACTTCTTTCCCCAAGCGCTAGTATTTTCCATTCCATACTATTTCCTTTGGAACATATGAATGGCTCCTATGCCTTTAAAGATCATATTTTCATATCTGACTTTCAAATAGATTCCACAAATTCATTTATTCTTTTTTTTAAGATTTTATTTGTTTATTCATGAGACACACACACACACACACAGAGAGAGAGAGAGAGAGAGAGAGAGAGAGGCAGAGACACAGGCAGAGGGAGAAGCAGGCTCCATGCAGGGAGCCCAACCTGGGACTTAATCCAGGGTCTCCAGGATCACGCCCTGGGCTGAAGGCGGCGCTGAAGTGCTGAGCCACCTGGGCTGCCCTCATTTATTCTCTTATTCAAGAACTGTATTCCCAAATGCCCCCTAAATATAAAAAGATAATATATGAACTATAAACTCAAATTCCTTTACTTGTTGTGTTTTCCCTTCCTGTTCACTATTTCCAAATGCCACCACAAAACCACTGTTCTGCATATGTCTTCCACTCTTTTCATGGCACCACCGTCCCTAGTATTTTCAGAAACCTTGGCATCACCTATGAATTGCGTCCTTTTCTCTCCACCCATAAGACTCTAGCCTATTAACTCTGTTGAGGACAGAAACTATGTCTTTTGCATTAATTTTCCTTTTAGCATTTTGTTCAATCTCTTGCATATAGAAAAATCTCAATATTTATTGAACAGATATAACTTGAGACATGTGGTTACTAGAAGTAAATCTAGGCTAAGCTACTCCCCTTCTTCCTCCTTTATGCAGTAAAACTAAGCCCTTTCTACCCTCTTATCATACTACAGATGCAGATGTGCTGCTCACAAAGTTCAAGTTTCCCATGTTAACCAAAAGATGTATGTTCACAAAATAAAATTTCTTAGCGCTTCCAAAGTGCTAGTTGCTTACACAGGTTCTGTGAATGAAAAGTAATTAACTTTGAGGCTTTTAAAATTACCTTTTATATACCCATTTCTTTGATGATCACTTATTCAAAACCATTTTTTATTTTTTTGCAAATTCATTTTTGGCAGTAGGCTTCTATAAAGGATGGATGATATGATAGTCAATATGCTTCTACAAATACCATTAAGTTTTCAAAACTTCAGGCCACAATATGGTCATAATGAAACGAAGGCAAATGGCAAACATTCTAGACTGTTGCTCCTTTAGGAGATTTTTGTGTTGACATAGTAATGCAATAATTTAAATTTCTGATTTGAATCAATAGGGATAGGTGTAAGAAGCAAGATGGAACAGGATGAAGGTACAGAGTGTTGTATAAAGACTCCCTCATGTAACATCTTGAAGAAAAAAATATTTTCAAAAGAACATTTGAAATAATACTCTTGAGATGAAACTTTGGCTTTTAGGGAATACAAGTCCCATATTTAGAGCTCTTTGTCACAAATTCCAAACACTCAGATTTATATAAATTGTACCCTTTGCACAAGAGTTGATATGCATTCTTCTGCATTATGAGAACACTTTCGGGGATCCCTGGGTGGCTCAGCGGTTTAGCGCCTGCCTTTGGCCCAGGGTGTGATCCTGGAGTCCCGGGATGGGGTCCTGCATTGGGCTCCCTGCAGGGAGCTTCTCCCTCTGCCTATGTCTCTGCCTCTCTCTCTTGTCTCTCATGAATAAATAAATAAAATCTTAAAAAAGAGAGAGAGAACACTTTCATTATGAATAAGATATGCATCCTTAAATCCATTTTTAAGGTAAATTAAACTGCACTCTCACTTTTTAACTAACTGATTCTTGATTGGATGGCTTTAAGAACAGTCTTGTACGATGAATAAAATATGTGAGCACATTGAAGTATGGATTTAGGAATTACTACTAGAATTGAAGAGTATTATTTAATGCCTATGAATTAAAAAGCATGGCCTATTAAATCTTCTCTTGCCATTTGACAAGGAAGATCCTATGGCTACTTTTAAAACTTCAAAATTAAAAGAAATACTTATTTGTAACATAACAACTTCTGGTTCCATTTTGTTTTATTTGAAATAGTTATAGTTGGTTTTTACATCTATTTTTTAATGAAGCTTACTTATAAGGTTAATGCTGGAAAACTGTGGGAAGAGGATAATGGCTAGAAAAAGACAAGGTTAATATCCTCTTTCTCTGTAGTTCTCTGAAAAGTAGGCTGTTATTAAGAAACAGTAACAGGAGTTCTTTTCAGGATCTGATGTGCCAAGGTGAAGCCAGACCTTTTCTAATAGTGGATTTTAATTTTAAATAGGAAGGCATCTGGAAATGTTGAAGACATTTGACTCCTTGCAAGTGTACAGGTCCTAACAAGCCTCCTGTGTTACAGACAAATCCTAAAATTATAGACTGCCATGGAAGAAGGTAGAAAACTAACAGTCCATGAGCAGGGGAGGCATGTTACCACACCAAAAGCGTGAACAAAGTGGATTTTTCTACCTGTTTGGGCTGGGCAAATATTATGATTCATTATAAGTTTCCTGTTCTGGTCTAAATATTCTAAAAGTTTAAGTCAGGAAAATAGGGTGCATTCCTTTCATTCTGTAACTGATCTCATTTTCTCTGGGCTCATTTTTATCTGCCTCATCGTCACTCAGAAGAGTCGTTTTATCCCTGAGAAGTGCCAATGGACTTTGCAGAATCGGCTTTGTCAGCTAATCCCAGCCTCCTTCTAGTGAGCACCTCCATGTAATCGTAAGGAAGCGAGGTCAAAAGAAACTGTGAAATAAGGACATTTCCTACATCTGGCATTTCTCCTGACTGTTGGGCAAGCACTTCTTAGCGCCTCAGGGCCCACGGCATTTAGAGCTACCCCCCTCGGATGATGATCCTCAACCTCTCCCACGCACAGTGGCCCAATATTGTGTAAGGATGTAGGCTTGGTCCTGACTCACAGAGTAGAGGTTGATTTGTATCCTGTGAGTCATCTGTACCACTTCCTGTTGGCACGTTGGAGATTTCATTGAAACACAATCTCTGAAAGGTGAAGAAGGCAGAGAGATGTAGAAGTGTGCTTCAAATTCCTCAAACGCATTTGGAAATTTGACAGGAATAATGGCCTCTAGAGGAATTTTGACTTTTATTGCATTATTGAAACAGAGTTTCAACAGCCAATTTTGAGTTTATAGATCATTCCCCCCATACCACCTTGCACACAATTCCTCTATACTTTAGTTATTCATGTGGAGCTTGCCGCCAGGCCTGTTTTCTGACACATGGACACTATCCAAAATCCTTAATATCATAGTGAATAATGTTTTTAGCAGGGACCTGTGGTTGAGGATCAAAATCTCAGATATAATATTTGCAATTAAATCATAGGCCATTATTGTTCAAATAACACTGAAGTCATGAAAAAAACCTGTAAGATTAAGGAAATATATGTGTATGCCTTTACCATATATTCCTTCCTGTATGATTTTAAAATAGTGAGTAGGGATTCTTAAGGGTGATGAGGTGGTGGGTATCAGAATTTTCCATGGGTTGACTCTGAATATTTTGATAGCTCCATCTACTGTTTTACTTGAGTTTGCAAGGGCCTGGGGCAGAGATGAAGTTGATGGAAGTTTGAGAATCACTCTTAAAGCAATAGAGCTGTGCAGAGGGATGCAAGATTTAAAACTGATTTTGCTATTCTATTGGTCATGTACATTCACAATGGAACTGCAGCTTTTCATTTCAGGAAAATATTTAAAATTATTTACAGTTTCATCCGTAAAAGACCCGGATGTTGAATTCATGCAGCCAGTCTCATAGAAACCATCCCCAAGCCATGGACGATGTCCAAGGGAGCGTCACAGGTTAGGAGAGCCCAGTTTTTGTGGAGGCACACCCTGCACTGAACATTCTTTAATTCACAAAGAAATATTTCATCTGTGGCTTGACCAGGTGGAACCAGTGGGAAAGCTAACAAACACTAAAAACCTTAAAAAAAAAAAAAAAAAAAAAAAAAGATGAAGAAGCAACAGCCCAAAACAATTAGCTGAATTCTGTCATAATTGCAGGTTGCCATTGTCAGCAAATCCAAACAGGAAAGGCTAGTATCTGATTTCCACAAGAGATAGAGAAATGAGCTTCACAGGTGTGTTTGCACCGTGGCCTGGGCTGGCAGGAGAATTTCTAATGTTTTCGCCAAATCCTTCTTCAGTTGGAGAAGCGTGAAGGCATAGGAATGTCAGGATGTTAAAACATACATCTAGAGCCCCAGCTGGTGTTAGGCGGATGGTGTAAGTCAAAGGGTTTAAGTCTTCGATCGAGAAAGTGCAAGGCCGAATTATATTGAGAAGTAGAACAAAATTGGCTTGGATGAGAATCTAGCCTACTCTCCATAAAAAGCTTCATAGACAAAGTCATCTTTCTCTATCTCTGTTCATATGACAATGAAATACAAACTTTAACCTTTTTTCTTTTTGTCATTTAAGAAAGATGATTATTTTTTTCCCTTTAAGACCGATGGAAGCAGTATATGTTATAGGAGAAATATGGGGTGGGGAGGAGATCTAAACTTTTCCAAGTCATACTGTCAAATCAATGAAAGATTATGAGACTTGCTGTCCAAAGATAGATTCCTGACTCTTATTTTCTGGGGTCAATACATACTTGGTCTTGGACAAGACAATTTAATTGCACTGAGGTTGGGGTTAACAACTAGTTCACAGGACTGTTCTAAGGGTCAAGTTTGAAACATTATGAAATTATGAGCTATGATGCTGATGTATAATTTAGTTTTTAGCACCTCAGTAATATGCAATATGCTTAACATATACACATCCCTTCTGATTGAGAAAAAATAAAACAAAATCCTTTATTTTGTGGATTCAGTCACACTAAAATACCCAATTACAAAGAGATTTGTAATCTTGTTACCGACCAGTAGAGGGAACTACCCGCATACACTGCTAAAATTAGAGGCCCAATCAGATCGTGAGTCTTATGGAACATTTGTGGGAGTCTCTGGTATGTTAAGCATTTTGAAAAAATATCATTTCCATTTAATTCAACACCCAAACTCTGTAAGGTAGAGGAAACTGAGATCCAGAGAAGGTAATTAATTTTTCCAAAATCACATAATGCAAGCTTTCTCCCAGGATTGCCTTTCCATCATACTCTGCTGTCTTCCTATGGGATTAGATTACCCTGCTTCAATTATATTTACCCTGGTTTGTTTGTATAATGGCCATTATACTCCAGTATTATCACCCATGTCCAAGTTCTATAATGTGGCCCATTAACAACATTGCTACTCACTCCTGCGAAAGTTAGTTTAACTCTTTCTAAGTCTCAGTTTTCTCTCACGTCTGGTGCGTTAACAGTCACTGACTGGATTAAATGAGATAATATAGATAAAAAGGATAAGAACCACACCTGTATATAGTCAATGTTCACAAAATTTTTTTTTCTTCTTTTTTTAAAGCTTTTATTTACTTATTCATGAGAGACACAGAGAGGCAGAGACACAGGCAGAGGGAGAAGCAGGCTCCCTGGGGAGCCCGATGTGGGACTCGATCCCAGGACCCCGGGGTCATGACCTGAGCCAAAGGCAGACACTCAACCACTGAGCCACCCAGGCGCCCAGAAATTAATATTCTATTTTGACATCAAGATCAATAGTTATTAATGGTTTAATACATTTTCCCCTTCAGATAGAATTCTAATTTTATGAAAATTTTCAAGGAGATAAGAAAAAGATGACAACCAACTGAAGAATTCGGGTATTATAGCAGAGATAATGACGAAAGTACCATTAGATAAGCATGTTCACGAAATGTTAACTGCTGCCAACTACCGCAACTAATGCTCCCACCACTGTTAGTATTTATATAACAGTTACTCATACTGACCAGAAAGAGGGGTGAAGTGCAAGTGCCCAGCCCCGAAACAGAAGCAGTCAGGAAACATCCATGCAATTAGAAGGATTCTTCTTACGCTTTCAGGCAATTCAGAAATTCCTTGAGTCATTCTGGAGCCTGTTTTCCAATATTTATCTTTCAAGTGGTGAACACATGATAAAACACCTCATTCAAGCTTTTACTGGGTTGACAGAAACTGGGTCCTGGGGCTTAGGGGCTCATGTAGCATGGACCTTCTTCCCATCTTAGATCTGTTCTGACTTAGATTACATTTTGTCCATTAAAATCTACTTTTGTGTGTAATACAATGCAAAGAGTAACCTTGGCATTTAGATTAATAAGGAACACATTTAAGGTTGAGTCTCGTTTAGTTGTCACTGTAAATGGAACCTGAGTTTTACTGAAGCCCCCTTTTTTTTTTTTTTGGATTTTATTTATTTATTCATGAGAGACACAGAGAGAAAGAGACAGAGACATAGGCAGAGGAGAAGCAGGCTCCCTGTGGGGAGCCTGATGTGGGACTTGATTTGGGACTCCAGGATCACGCTCTGAGCCAAGGACAGAGGCTCAATCACTGAGCCACCCAGGCATCCCTACTGAGCCCTTCCCTTGGAGCATTGCTCTGAATACATCATGGGGCAAAATAGTGAAAATTCTACAAGTTCAATTGCTAAGCTTAGCAATAGCAAACTTCAAAATCAGATCTTTGCCATTTAGAGCAGGTCAAATCTGTAACTAGGAATATTATGCCAAGGTTTTCACCCTTGGACAGGGAGGTGGGGGAGGACATTTATTTTCAATTATGTGACTGTTTCCTTTTTTTATTTTTTAAAAGATTTAATTAGTTAATTAATTATTTTATATATATATATATTTATATATATATATGTTTTTATTGAAGTTTGATTTGCCAAGATATAGTATAATACCCAGTGCTCATCCAGTCAAGTGCCCTTCACCCAGACATCCTATCCCCCTGCCAGGCTCCCCTTCCACTACTCCTTGTTCATTCCCCAAAGTTAGGAGTCTCTCATGTTTTGTCTCCCTTTCTAATTTTTCCCACTCATTTTCCCTCCTTTCCCCTATAATCCCTTTCACTATTTCTTATATTCCCCGTATGAGACAATTATGTGCCTGTTTTCACAAATTAGTTTATTTTATTGTTTTGATGGATTGAATTCTTGAAATAATTGAAACAACCCTATAGTACTGTGGTTACATGGAAATCTGATCAAATTTTTTTTTCCTTGAGGCACTGTTTATATATTTGGTTTTCCCCCATAAATAGGTTTCCATCTTCTCCACGCGGTTCTCAGCACCACTGTGATTCCTTCCTGCATGCCGGGAGAATCCGAAGATAATTGCACGGCATTAGGTAAGCCGCTTTGCCAGCCTTGCACCAGAGGATCACAGGTTCTTTTTTGTTTTTTTATGTTTTTATTGGAGTTCAATTTGCCGACATATAGCATAACACCCAGTGCTCATCCCGTCAAGTGTCCCCCTCAGTGCCCGTCGCGCAGTCACCCCCACCCCCCACCCACCTCCCTTTCCACTGTCCCTTGTTCGTTTCCCAGAGTTAGGAGTCTCTCGTGTTCTGTCTCCATCTCTGATTTTTCCCACTCATTTTCTCTCCTTTCCCTTTCACTAATTTTTATATTCCCCAAATGAATGAGACCATATAATGTTTGTCCTTCTCCGATTGACTCATTTCACTCAGCATAATACCCTCCAGTTCCATCCACGTTGAAGCACATGGTGGGTATTTGTCGTTTCTAATGGCTGAGGAATATTCCAGTGTATACATAGACCACATCTTCTTAATCCATTCATCTTTCGATGGACACCGAGGCTCCTTCCACAGTTTGGCTATTGTGGACACTGCTGCTAGAGACATCGGGGTGCAGGTGTCCCGGCGTTTCTTGGCCTCACAGGTTCTTAATGGAAATGTACCCAAAGACGAATATGTGACAGTGTAGAGAAAAGAGGGGGATAGCCGCTGTGTTAGAATCATTTTTTTTACACCCTTATGAACTAGTGATCTGGAAAAATAATATAAAAGAACAACTGGTGGGAGAGGGACTGGGCAACTAGTTATATAGAAAGACTGGATATTAAAGATATAGGAAACAATGAAAATCAGATTCTTATTTCTCTTGGTTTTGCTGGGAAACCATTGTTAGAGATTGGATCCCAGGCAAAACAGGAAATTGAAACTTTGTACAAAGTAGATAATCAATATACTTTGTTGCTATTTTTTGGTGAAGGGAACAAATGATGTCCTTTCTGGTTACAATATTTGTTCAGAAAGCCTTTATGGAGCACTTAATACATATCAAAAACCGCACTTAGGCATAGGAATACAAAGAGAAGTTATGTGCAGCCTGTTTCTCTGGGGACCCCGGAAGGACTCCGGATGTGCTTCAAGAGAGATCAGTGTCAGTATTGAGTCAAGAGTTATCCCAAGGAGCCAGGGTATTTCCCACAACGATTTCACCATCTCTTCCTCTTTTGTTATGCCTCCACTATGTACTTGGTTTCTAAAAAATTTTTATTTAAATTCCAGTTAGTTAACATACGATGTAATATTAGTTTCAAGTGTACAAAATAGTGACTCAACACCTCCATACAACACCAAGTGCTCATCACAAGTGCCTTCCTATCCCCATCCTCTATCTCACCCATCCTCACACCCACCTCCCCTCTGGTGACCATCGGCTTGTTCTCTGTAGTTGTGAGTCTGTCTTGGTTTGTCTCTTTCTCTCTCTCTCTCTCTCTATTTTTTTTCCCTTTGCTCATTGGTTTTGTTTCTTAAATTCTGTATATGAGCAAAATCATATGGTATTTGTCCTCTTCTGGCTTATTTCATTTAGCATAATACTCTCTAGCCCCATCCATGTCATTGCAAATGGCAAGATTTCACTTTTTTATGTCTGAATAATATTCCATCATATATAGATACCACTTTTTAATCCATTCATTGGTTGGTGGATACTTGGTCTGTTTCCAGAGTTTGCCTATTGTAGATAATGCTGCTATAAACATCGGGGTGTGGGACGCCTGGGGGGCTTAGTGGTTGAGTGGCTGTCTTTGGCTTGGGCATGACCCTGGGGTCTGGGATCGAGTCCTGCATCGGGCTCCCTGCGTGGAGCCTGCTTCTCCCTCTGCCTGTGTCTCTGCCTCTGTCTCTGAGTGTCTCATGAATAAATAAAATCTTAAAAAAAATCAGGGTATGTGTACCCCTCTGAATGGTATTTTTTTTTTTTTAATTTTTTTTCTGAATGGTATTTTTGTTCTCTTGTCCTCCTTCATCATTGGGCTCTCTAGAAGGTTTTTGTTTGTTTTTTGGAGCAGGAGTATTACAATCAAGATGCTACTGTTCGATTATTTCATAAGCATCCTTCACATTCTAGTAATTAAATCATCCTAAAGTGAATTTTACATATAGGTTGCAACACTATTTCTAATGAGGCTTCTATTTTCATTGTTGTATTGTCTAACCCAGGCACCTGTCAATATTTGTCTAGTTCAGTTCTCATGGTTACAGATGTTGGGGAGGCTTTAATTGGTTTCTTTGACGGTAGCCTCAAAAATTTGGGACCGCCCACCAAAACATGCATTCCTGGCTTAAAACCCATTATAGAATTATGCTCTCTGGGGACGCCTGGGTGTCTCAGAGGTTGAGAGTCTGCCTTTGGCTCGAGGCATGATCCTTGTGTGGGGATCCAGTCCTTCATCGGGCTCCCTGCAGGGAGCCTGCTTCTCCCTCTGTCTGTGCTTCTTCATCTCTCTGTGTGTCTCTCATGAATAAGTAAATAAAATCTAAAAAAAAAAAAATGCTCTCTGGAATTAATTAATGGATTCAGTTTGCAATTGATTTTGGAATAATGAAACTGCAGAATTATTTTGAGATTTGAAAAAACATCAGGCAAATTTGGGGTAACTGAGTAACTAAGGATAATAATTTTTGAGTGTCTTAAACTTGTCTTTTCTATCCTTCAAGGTTCTCTTTTGTGACCTAGGTCCCTAGGTCTTATTTTGTTTGTTTAGTCTGTTGGATATTTTCCTTAGGGGTCAAATGTTTGTTTAGTGGTGTAGAGAATGTCATAACTAGAGGGACTTCCTAGTCCTAAAAATTCTCCTCAACTGATTGGCACCTGACCTGCTTTGCTGGGGTAGCTCAGCATTTATTATGTGAAAAGGTTTAAGATTAATGCCTTCAAGAAAGCTGCAGAATATATCCAACTTTCCATTCCCTTCACAGTTCAGATAGAAGACAACCCACGTGTGGCTCAAGTGTCAATAATAAAGTGTGGCTCTGACATGAATGGCTACTGTTTGCATGGACAATGCATCTACCTGGTGGACATGAGTCAAACGTACTGCAGGTAATTTGGCAAAAACCAACAAAAACCAGTGTTTTTTAAAAATTTATATTCTCTAATATTTTTTGAAGTTGACCTATGGGCAGTTTATACATACTATTAGCATGCAGTTATATGCACTATTATTAAGTGAGTTTTTTAAAGTTAGGGAACAAACGGTAGCTCTCAAATCATACAGATACTTCAGGGGTGCAGACGGGGAAGGGCTCTGATTGTTCCTTCATATTGTCAAAATGGCAGCTCCACTAGATCTCTACATCAACCCCTGTTTTATGAATTCATTGCACTGCTTTAGACAAAAGGCAGCTCAAACCTACAAAACTTACAAAGCACCATTGTAGACTGCTGGCCACCGTGCAGCTGAGCTAGCCTGTCCCTTTACCACCGCGGTTTAGCTGAGAGCTACGTGGAGCTCTTTACCAAAGCTGGCCCTGCACTTAGGTCAGTCTTTGAAATCCTCTTTACAACTTTTGGCAAACCTGGTTGATTTCTTGCATTACAGTGTGAGATTAGTTCTTAGAAAAACCAATTCATAATAGTAATTTCTTTTTTGAATAACTGATCTTTTTCTCATATTTTCCTTTAGGTGTGAAGTGGGTTACACTGGTGTCCGATGCGAGCACTTCTATTTAACTGTCCAACAGCCCTTGAGCAAAGAATATGTGGCTTTGACTGTGATTCTCATTATCTTGTTTCTTATCATAGTCGCCGGTTCCCTATACTACTTCTGCAGATGGTAAGCCAGTGTTTTTTATACTTTGCATCTATAAATTATTTTCATGCAATACAGACTTACAAACTGGGTAAAACTATGGACAAAGTATTATTTTAAGGGATAAGATGGACTCTGCACTGACTATATTTACAAAGAAGTTTCAGCAGCAGAATGTGTGGATTAGACTCTACTGTTAGCTCTGCTATTTCTTATCTTTATAACCTTATACCAGTCCAGCTTGGAGTATCAGTTCCTTCCTCTGTTGTATACAGATAGAGATCCTCCCCTGCATTAGTGACAGGATCGATATTGAGTGTTATAATACATGTTAAAGAAACCATAAAGCATGATGTCTATGCTATACTCAACCAATTGTATTTAATTTATGAGGTCAAATTTTGTATTTCATAAAAGATGTGCTTTGTAAATTAATAACCCTAGAGTTTAGGATCTTAAAATTTAAGGCAGACTAGTAGAAGTTTCCAGACAGTTGTTAAGAACATACTTTAAAAAAATCATCAGATCAGTCCCCCAGAACATTCACACTCCAACCTGATGTACAATGCTACACTGATATAGGCTGATAACTGAGAAAGAAAGACAACGAGCGTTGATATTGCTGACAGTATATCAGACTGGCAGTGTTTAAGGGTTAGGACTAGGGTATGGAAAAATGTAAATTTGTTAATAACAGCTGCTTTGAAATGTCTCCATGAAACCCGTCTCATTTTGTAACTGATACAGATTTTTCAGTACAGTTTTTTGTTTTATTTTTTAGAAAGAGAGCATAAGTGTGCCTGTGGGGTGGGGCACAGGGAAGGAGAGAGAGAAAAACCTGAGGTGGGACTTGATCTCGCAACCTTACAACCCTGAGATCATGACCTGAGCCAAAATCAAGACTCGAATGCTTGATCAACTAAGCCACCCAGGTGCCTGTTCAGTGTAGATTTGAGTGGATTTCATTTTATTTGTTTGCTGAAAGTAATACACTTCTACTTTTGAAGGTCTGAGAGTGTGCTACTTTTGTAAGATTAAATTTATTTTGCCTGTGTTTGATTCTAAGCATTCATCAAATTATAGTGCCTCCCTGATGAATTATGATGACAAAACTGAATACTATTAAAACTGAAATACCCCTAAAAAGTCTTTGGCTATAATCCTTTCCTTTATAAGGATGGGGGAAATGAGACTCAAGGAGGTAAATCAACATGCCCCAGCTCAGAGAGTTGGCAAGTGGCAGAACTGTGTCTAAACAAAAGCTTTCAAATTGTGTTCCTCCACTAAGCATAAGCATGCACTTTCCTCAGGGCTGCGTGCTTCATCTCCAGAATGGGTAAAAAATGAACACAAAATATTAGGAGGATTGCTTGAACAAATGAATGAATGAAGATTCAGAATGGTGACAAATTTATGAATCCTAGCTGGAAAAAGTTGGCCAGCTCATGTGACCCATTCGTACTTCACTGTCATCATATGTAAAATGAGGATGATACCGGTAAATATGAGAATAGAAGGAATAATGCATATATAGCCCTTGGGGCACTGTCAGCCACCTAAACTCAGCAGCTATTCTAATTGCTATTGGTGATAACATTATATCAGTGTGATGGGTAGAATGTAATGATGTGTGATATGCAAATACTGGGGCTTCGGGTTTTTTTCTTTGAGAGAGAGAGAGAGAGAGAGGGGCAGGGAAGGGCAGAGTGTTAGACTCCATGTCCAGCGTTCAAGCCTGATGCAGGGCTCAGTCTCACGACCCTGAGATCATGACCAGAGACGAAATCAAGAGTCAGAAGCTTAACTGACTGAGCCACCCAGGCGCCCCACAAATGGTGTGTTTTTAGTAGGAAATAAAGAAGAATAGAAGAAAGAAAGAAAGAAAGAAAGAAAGAAAGAAAGAAAGAAAGAAAGAATGAAAGAAAGAGAGAGAGAGAGAGAGAGGGAGGGAGGGAGGGAGAGATTGAGAGAGAGAAGGGAAGGGAAGGAAATGGAAAGAGAAGAGAGAGAGAGAGAGAACAAAAGACCCAGGCTTAAATTTGGTCACATGCTCTCCTGGGATTGTATAATTTTCATGACATGTTAGTGTCTGAGAAATCCTTTATCTATCTTTCACTATTCCCTGCACTCCTGCAAATTGTTTGACCACAGAACACTACCCCTTTCTCCCTCCTTTTTTTTTCTCTTGTCCAACCTAAACTTGTTGACCTTCGTCACTTTGGAAACACTATGCTGATGTACCTTTTGAGTCCATTTATTGGTTTATTTTGTTAGCATCCTTTGTTCTTACTACTATTAACTAGAGAGCTAACAGTTTCATTTCTGAATATTTCTAGGTACAGAAATCGAAAAAGTAAAGAACCAAAGCAGGAATACAAAAGGGTGACGTCAGGGGATCCAGCATTGCCACAAGTCTGAATGGTGCCATCAAGCTACAGACAGGGATGCACAGCATGCCTGGTTATGTTAATATTCCTATTTTATTAATAATATTTATGTTGGATCATGTGTTAAGTCAACAATGGTGCATTTTTAATATAGACAAGTTTTTTTTATTTTTTGTTTTATTTTTGACAGAATATTTGCTAATGTATAATGTATATAAAACAAATAATATAGAAAAAAGTTGATATTTTTGTAAGAAATAATTTCCTGGACTAAACGCTTTCACTCCAAAGCTCAGTTGCCAGGTATGCAATGCCTAAGAGTGAGTGACATCCAGTTTGTCGCTCAGGAAGTGTCACAAATGACGGATTTTTGTTAAGCTTAAATATATGGTTAAATCAACTCAACAAGTAGATTTTCCTACCCCTCAAGCGATAATTGGATTCACCGTATCGTACTTCGATGTATGACTTGGCACCATTATGTTCTGTATTAAAACACTAATGCGGTGGGAATTGGGAGAAGCTACATGCGGGGAACACATTAATCCAGGGAGGGCTGTGTCCCTCCACCCCCATCCTCCGCTGTGACTCCAGGTTTACTGTCTACTGTCCTGTACGCCGAGAGGGCAGTTCCTTATTCCAACTCATGGCTCCTGTGGGTACTGGTCACCGATCTGCAGATTCTCCTTGCATTAAATGAGTTGACAACTTCATTCTATACCACCTTTTATGTAAATAGTAGGTATTATATAGCTTCGTGATGTTTCTTTTCTTCTTTTCTTTTCTTTTTTCTTTTCTTTTCTTTTCAGATGTTTCTTTTCTTTTCAGATTTTTTCTTTTCTTTTCTTTCTTTTCTTTTCTTTTCTTTTCTTCTTTTCTTTTCTTTTCTTTTCTTTTCTTTTTTAGGAGACAATAAAAAAGATATCCACACTTGGAGCCAAAATTTGGGCTTCTTTTTATGAGTATTTATTTTCATAGGGACTTTGATTAAGAATCCTAAGATTATATAGTAGTCCAAAATTTGATGGACTGGTCACCATTTTAAAGCATAAGACAGTAATTCTATATATTGTCCAAAGATGGAAATACAGTTATTTCATCTTCTTTGCAAGAGAGTTTTATTTTTATTTTTTTATTTTTTATTTTTTAAGATTTTTTATTTATTTATTCATGAGAGACACAGAGAGAGAGAGAGGGAGGCAGAGACACAGGAAGAGGGAGAAGCAGGCTCCCTGTATGGAGCCTGATGTGGGACTTGATCCTGGGTCTCCAGGATCACACCCTGGGCTGAAGGCGGTGCTAAACTGCTAAGCCACCAGGGTTGCCCTGTAAGAGAGTTTTAGTGTAAAACAATGCAGTAAGTAGCTCCTTCTACAATTTAAAAATATATTTGTAAAATGATATCTTGAAGGAGGAAGTGGAATAATATTTTCCCAAATGAACAAATTCATTTGAAAAGTAAAATTTAGAGACTTAACCATGCCTTCTTTTGGAGACTGAGATGAATCTAGGGCCCGGTTTTCTGTCTTTTGTTTATTTTGGGGGGAAGAGACAAACGTTTCTCTTGTGTTTGAGCCCATGGTCTCAGTGAGTTCCTAAGGGTACTTGGGGCAACCACAGAAGGAGCTGCAGCTCTCAGCATCTCCTGGTCTCAGGGGAGACTGCCTCATTGAATACTAGACCTTTGAGTAGAGTCTCTCAGGATCACACACCTTGCTGGGGAGGGACTATTCTTTTTTCATCTTTTTTTTCTGGCAGGTGCTAGGGCAACAACGAGAAAGTCAACAATGACTGACTTCTGAAGTGCCAGGTGCCAGGACTTGCCTTCATATGTATCCCTTCATTTGTCCTCTGGTGTTTCATGTGACTATTTTCCAAAATGCTGGATCTGGTCCCTTACTATAGGGGAAAAACACACGTGTGTGTGTGTGTGTGTGTGTGTAATATATACATACATAAAAATATACAAATGTATAAAATATACAAATTCATATGCAAATACACACCTGTACATAAGCTCAATCATAGAATTAGTCATTTGTTGCTCTTTCAAAAATATGTAAAACTTAAAAACAAGAAACAGAGAAACAAAATAAAAATTCAGGAAGATCTAAAAGCACATTTCTGTCTCACATTTAATATAGCTAAAGTCAAATGTGCTGTGTAAGAATACATTTTAAGTCCCTCACATTGTTATTGACACCTACTAGATGTAAATGAAGTCTGCCTATTTTAAGTGATCTTGACTGTGTCAAAGAAAATCAGTTTACTGAGAAATCAACAGCAATTCACTTATATTTATAAAAAGGGAGTTATATTGGTTTATCTTAAACATCCTATTTCATATTATATAACTGATTGTATGTAGTTTGCAATGTTTTTAATCTTAAGGGTGCTTAAAAAACTAGCCCCTGTAAAAGCAAAATCTTTATAGATGTATATTAAAATTTTTTTAAAAATATGACCTAGATTGCGTTCTATGGATGAAAATAAGTCAGAAATAATTGTTTTAATGAGGATAATGCTGAGCAAACATAGCAGATGGTAGCCATCAGCTCAGATTTCCTACAAACAATAGAAAGATTTGGATTAATATTTAGTCTATCTTCCTTATTTTACAGATTCTCACTATATATATTTGTAGCAGAGCCTATATATCCAACATACTGAGAACACTGCTTTCAGGCATCAAATCAATATTTATGCTGGAAACAGATGCACTAGTTTCTACTTTCTGTTGAATTCAGTAATCTTGTTTTGAAAAGCTCATCTGTGATCCACATTGTCATTTTTACTCCAATAACCACTCTGTAGACTTTGAAGGGAAAAAGATGTGTTTACTCACTGCCCAATATTTTCTGGGTTTTTTTCCTACTCTTATTCATATGGGAGAAGGGGAGTAACAACTTGCAAAGCACTGTACATTTTTAATGTTTTAGCAAAAAATAATTTTATCTAAAACATGTCTGTTATTCAAACTGGATAATGCTAAATGTAAGATAGTGCATTTTTATCTTTGCTGTTTTTGCACTTTGTAATTGCACTTTTTAAGTTTGAAGAGCCTTTTTGGTATACAGTTTATATTGAAGATGCTATGGAACATAAACTTGTAATGCATGCAGTTTAACTTATTTGAGAATGGATTTTATCAGAGTACTGAATTGTATCAATTTGTTTGTGTTCAGTATCAGCTTTGATAATTGTGTACCTTAAGATATTGAAGGAGAATATAGATACTTCACAAGATGTTGTTAATGTTTATTTATTTTTGTTGGCAACTAGAAAAAAACATGACTGAGAAAGAAAAATACATTAAATATCATGCATAAAAGAGTTTCACTGATAAATGTAGTCTCTCTCTTTTTTTCTTTTTATTCCCTAATAAATTAACTTAAAAGCAGTGACAGAACTACAACATATTTAGATATAAAGCCTTACGGAGGCATGCCTGGGTAGCTCAGCGGTTGAGTGTCTGGTTTTGGCTCAGGGCATGATCCTGGAGTCCCGGGATTGAATCCTGATTCAGGCTCCCTGCATGGAACCTACTTCTCCTTCTGCCTGTGTCTCTGCTTTCTCCCTCTCTCTGTGTCTCTCATGAATAAATAAACAAAAAAAATCTTAAAAAAAAGACTTAGGGAGATAGGTTTTCTACTTCTTTCTGTTCCAGTTTTGATAGTTTGTGGCTTTCCAGGAATGCTTCCATTTCTTCTAGATTGCCTAATTTATTGGCATAGAGCTGCTCATAATATGTTTTTAAAATCGTTTGTATTTCCTTGGTGTTGGTAGTGATCTCTCCTTTCTCATTCATGATTTTATTAATTTGAGTCTTCTCTCTCTTCTTTTTAATAAGGCTGGCTAATGGTTTATCTATCTTATTAATTCTTTCAAAGAACCAACTCCTGGTTCTGTTGATCTGTTCCAGGCTCTTCTGGTCTTGATTTCGTTGAGTTCTGCTCGAATCTTTATTAACTCTCTTCTTCTGCTGGGTGTAGGATCTATTTGCTGTCTTTTCTCTAGCTCCTTTATGTGTAAGGTTAGCTTTTGTATTTGAGTTGTTTCCAGTTTTTCAATGGATGCTTGTATTGTGATGTATTTCCCCCTTAGGACTGCTTTTGCTGCATCCCAAAGATTTTGAACGGTTGTATCTTCATTCTCATTAGTTTCCATGAATCTTTTTAATTCTTCCTTAATTTCCTGGTTGACCCTTTCATCTTTTAGCAGGATGGTCCTTAACCTCCACGTGTTTGAGGTCCTTCCAAACTTCTTGTTGTGATTTAGTTCTAATTTCAAGGCATTATGGTCTGAGAATATGCAGGGGACGATCCCAATCTTTTGGTATCGGTTCAGACCCGATTTGTGACCCAGTATGTGGTCTATTCTGGAGAAAGTTCCATGTGCACTTGAGAAGAATGTGTATTCAGTTGAGTTTCATTGTAAAGTTCTGTAGATATCTGTGAAATCCATCTGGTCCAGTGTATCATTTAAAGCTCTCATTTCTTTGGAGATGTTGTGCTTAGAAGACCTATCGAGTGTAGAAAGCGCTAGATTGAAGTCACCAAGTATAAGTGTATTATTATCTAAGTATTTCTTCACTTTGGTTATTAATTGGTTTATATATTTGGCAGCTCCCGCATTCGGGGCATATATATTGAGGATTGTTAAGTCCTCTTGTTGGATAGATCCTTTAAGTATGAGATAGTGTCCCTCTTCATCTCTCACTACAGTCTTCGGGGTAAATTTTAGTTTATCTGATATAAGGATGGCTACCCCTGCTTTCTTTTGAGGACCATTCGAATGGTAAATGGTTCTCCAACCTTTTATTTTCAGGCTGTAGGTGTCCTTCTGTCTAAAATGAGTCTCTTGTAGACAGCAAATAGATGGGTCCTGCTTTTTTATCCAGTCTGAAACCCTGCGCCTTTTGATGGGGTCATGAAGCCCATTCACGTTCAGAGTTACTATTGACAGATATGAGTTTAGTGTCATCATGATATCTATTCAGTCCTTGTTTTTGTGGACTGTTCCACTGAACTTCTTCTTAAAGGGGAATTTTAAGAGTCCCCCTTAAAATTTCTGGCAGAGCTGGCTTGGAGGCCACATATTCTTTCAGTTCCTGCCTGTCTTGGAAGCTCTTTATCTCTCCTTCCATTCTGAATGAGAGCCTTGCTGGATAAAGTATTCTTGGTTGCATGTTCTTCTCATTTAGGACCCTGAATATATCCTGCCAGCCCTTTCTGGCCTGCCAGGTCTCTGTGGAGAGGTCTGCTGTTACCCTAATGCTCCTCCCCATAAAGGTCAGGGATTTCTTGTCTCTTGCTGCTTTAAGCATCTTCTCTTTAACTTTGGAATTTGCAAGCTTAACTATTAGATGTCGAGGTGTTGAATGGTTTTTATTGATTTTAGGGGGGATCTCTCTATTTCCTGGATCTGAATGCCTGTTTCCCTTCCCAGATTAGGAAAGTTTTCAGCTAGGATTTGTTCAAATACATATTCTGGCCCTCTGGCCCTTTTGGCGCCCTCGGGAACCCCAATTAAACACAGGTTTTTCTTCCTCAGGCTGTCCTTTATTTCCCTTAATCTGTCTTCATGGTCTTTTAATTGTCTGTCTCTTTTTTCCTCAGTTTCCCTCTTTGCCATCCACTTGTCTTCTATGTCACTCACTTGTTCTTCCACCTCGTTAACCCTCGTCGTTAGGACTTCTAGTTTGGATTGCATCTCATTCAATTGATTTTTAATTTCTGCCTGATTGGATCTAAATTCTGCAGTCATGAAGTCTCTTGAGTCCTTTATGCTTTTTTCTAGAGCCACCAGTAGCTGTATAATAGTGCTTCTGAATTGGCTTTCTGACATTGAATTGTAATCCGGATTTTGTAACTCTGTGGGAGAGAGGACTGTTTCTGCTTCTTTTTTTTTGAGGTGAGGTTTTCCTTCTAGTCATTTTGCTCAGTGCAGAGTGGCCAAAGACAAGTTGTATTGGGAAAAGGAGATAAAGAGAGGAGAGAAAGAAGGAAAGAAAAGAGAAAAAGAAAAAAGGAAGAAAAAAAGAGAAGAAAAAGAGAAAGACAAAAGGGGAAAAAAGGGTGGGGGAAGCAAACAGAAATCAAAAAGAAAAAAAGAAAAAAGAAAAAACCACTGGGGCGTATCTTCTGTTTCTGTATATTCTAAGTCCCTTGACCTCCCCTAGAACTTGTCCGTCTAGCTGGTCTTCTGGGGGAGGGGCCTGTTGTGATTTTCAGGTGTTAGCACTTGGGGGAGCTGCTGTGCCCCGGCCTGGTGCAGGGCTCAGTGGGGGTTGTTCACCCCGTGAGGCCCCAGGAGCAACAGCCCTAGTGGCGGCGGCAGCTCTGCAGCCCTGGAGTCAGCCCCCGCAGTAGCTCCAGAGCTCTCCGTCTGCGGGGCCTGGAGGCTCCGGGGCGGGGCCGCTGATCTGCTCAGCTGGGGCAGGAGCGTCCTTGCTGTCCTGGGCCCTCCCGGCCTCTGCCTGTCCCGGGGGGAGGCCGAATCCTGGGCTGTGTCCCGGCGCCCTGTGCTCCGGGGCCTGCGCTGTTGGATTCGCGCTCCCGCCCCGCACCCCCTCCGCGGAGACACCGCCCTCCCCCTCCCCCCCGCCCCCGAGCTGCTCCGGGTCCCGCCGTGCGCGCTGCAGCCCTTAGGGAGCTCGGCGCATCTCCCGGGGCGCAGGTGTCTGTCAGTGTCCCCGGGAGCCCGAGGGCATCCCCGCCCTCCTGGGTCCTGCTCCACCTCCCCGCGAGCCCCTTTCCCCCGGGAAGGTCGGTGCAGCTCCTGCCTCTCCGGGACGGGGCTCTCCTGTCCTGGGGACACTCACCCCGGCCTCAGCCCGGCTCCTCGCGGGGCCCCTCCCCCTTGGAGGCCTTTTGCTGCTTTATTTCTTTTTCCCCGTCTTCCTACCTTGATAGAAGCGTGAACTCTTCTCACTGTAGCTTTCCAGCTGGTCTCTCTTTAAATCTCAGGCCGAATTCGTAGATTTTCAGGGTGATTTGAAGGTTATCTAGGGAATTTGGTGGGGACAGGTGACTTGGGGACCCTACCCTCCTGCCATTGTGCCCCTCCTCTAGTCACTCATCTTTTGATAGACATCTATCTGAACTCTTTCCACATTTTGGCTATTGTAGTCCTACACTTCTTTATACAACTCCCTATGTGACATTTCACTTGGATATCCACTAGGCATCCAAAAGTAACATGTTCAGTCACTGATCCTCCCCTAAAATGTTGTTCCTTCTAAACTGTTCCCATTTCAGTTCAATTCAATTCTATCCGTCCTGTACCCTAGATTGAAAACACGGTATAATCCTCTGGAGTGCTGAATGAATCACTTTCAAGAGATTTCAGAGAAGATTAACCTAAACTTTTTATAGTAATGTCAAAATTATTCATTCTGTAGAGAACATACAGAGGGAAGAAATTTCCAGGAAACCAGAGTTACAATATCACAACTTTCTAAAGGAGAAAATTATAGGCTTTTAATTTGACTTTGAGTCATTCTAAAACATATTTCTTCCTAAACGATCACAAAACATTATAAAACATAGTGCTATTCATTGGGTTCTAACATGGATTTATTAAGAAGGATACAGAAAACATGGGTTTCTCTTCAATAACCTATCTGGTCGCCAGCTAATGGTAACTACTCACCATATGAAGCCAAACACAGATAGTCCATTCAGTTTATCTGAATTTCAGAGAAAAATTTGGGGAAAGTCTTCTAAACATTTCATATGAGCCTGAAGTGCAATGTATCTATTAAGAAAATAAGCACAGCTTAGACTCATTTAATGCAGGCACTGTGAGTAGACCATTACATGCTAAGCAGATGGAGGTCATGTGATCACATTATAGAAAACATTGGAGATAGAAGACAAACGCATAAAAAATAGTCAGTGGAGTGGTGCCCCTTCCAATCCATCTATTAGGAGGGAGCAATGCTTTTCTATTTTCCCTTCTAGGGATGGCAAGATTGAAACCAAGGAAGTACATGTCATGTTCCTTGCCCACAAGCTTGCTATCAGTAGCAAATCACATTCTGGAAAAAAAAAATCAGTGCTTTATGAATTACTCAACCAATATTTATTGAAAAGCATTTTTGCACCTAATAATACACAAGGGATTTTGGAGTATTCAAAAGACATATAAAATATACTGTAGTTTAAAAAAAGAATTTGAAGTCATGAGTATATTTAAAGAACAATGCAAGGCTTTAGCAGTTAGGGTTCTTTGATTTTAATGAAACAGAAAATGATTTTGTCTTAACCAAAAGACAAAAATTTGTAGGAAGGATATGGGGGGTGTTGATAGAATTATAGTAAGAGCCAAATAACCAAGAAAATTCTGGGATTTTCATAGCAGTGAGCTGGTTCTAGAAAGTGTGAAGTTCAGTCACTTTTACTTTTTGGGTGCCTGCGGTCTAGAAAGATACATCTGATAGCCTAGCCAGGATCACAGATTCACCCTTTTTTTTTTTAAAGATTTATTAATTAATTAATTCATTCATTCATTCATTCATTCATGAGAGACAGAAAGAGAGAGAGGCAGAGACACAGGCAGAGGGAGAAGCAGGCTCCATGCAGGGAGCCCGACATAGGACTTGATCCCGGGTCTCCAGGATCACAGCCCAGGCTGAAGGCAGTGCTAAACCGCTGAGCCACCCGGGCTGCCCCACAGACTCACCTCTTGACCAAGAGGGCAATTCATTTTATTTGAGAAGCCACTGAGTTCTTAATCTAAGGGGGGAAAGTTTCCCTCAAAGGGAAACCAGTGTGCTATTACTAGAGAAAGATTGAATGAGTTCTGAACAAACAGAGAAGTCCACCACATAAACCAAACAGTATCATATCAAACAATTTAGATAAAAATGGGATCAATTGGGAAGCTTTTATTGAGAGGGCAGGACTCTAACTCGACTTGGAAAATTGACAGAACTTTGAAAGCAAAGGAAGTATTGTAGAACATGTCAAATGGAAGAATAATCAGCAAAAACACTAGGAAAACCATAGCATATCATAGGTGTGTCACGAAGACTATCCTGACGGTGGCATAGGATCTCTGTTTTGGAATAGCAAAGAATATAATTTGAAGGATCTTCAAAGCCATACTGAGAAGATAAACTTTACATTAATGTCTAATAGGGAATCATTTAAGCATTTGGTCCGGGAATGACACCATTAAATTGCTGTGGTAAGCCGAATAATACCCTTTATCCCCCAAGAATGTCCATGTCCTAATCCCTAGAACCTATGAATATATCATCTACATGGCAAAAAGAACAGTGCAATGTGATTAAGGTTATAGACCTTAAGATGTGGAGACAATACTGGATTAGCCCAGTGGGCCTAAAGCCTTACAAATAGAGAATTCTTCCCATCTGTAGTTAAAGAGCTGTGATCTGAGAAGGACTTGACCCACAGTTCCTGGCTTTGAAAGCCAAAAAAGGGGCCACAAACCCAGAAATGCAGGTAGCCTATAGAAATTTGAGAAGGCAAGAATATGTATGCTCCCTCAGAGCCTCTAGAAAATAATGTAGCACTGCCAACACCTTGATTTTAGCTGGCTGAGGCTTAAGTTGGATGGGCTTCTGATCTACAGGACCATAATACAATAGATTCTATTGTTTTAAGCTGCTAAATTTGTGGTGATTTGTCACAGCAGTAATGGAAATCTAATACAATGTTGGGAAGATTGAAATGAGATTATTTGAGAAGACTGATCAAGAGAAAGGCTGGAAATAGACCAACTGATTGAGTAAAGTGACCTACCTAGTTGTACACTGAAGAAAGTTTAGAGTAAGACTATGTCTGGGAGAAGAGAGAGCAGGAAGCAAATTTTAGGCACATAACAGAAGGAGTATGAACAGTGCTTAGTGATGCATATGACAAATGAGAGAAAGCAAAGTCCAAATTCAGTTTGGGAAAAAGGAAATTAATCTACCTTAAATATGTTTAATTTAAGGTGGCAGCAGGTATAGATATATAAATAGCATATTTGAGGTATTTGAGAGCGTCAAGTAAAAAACTATATGTACTGCTTAACAATTTACAAAACACTTTCACTTTTATTAACTCTTTGTTTCAATGCACTATCTGAGATGGAAAGTAGAGATTAATAATTATCAATAATTAATAATTGTTACCTACAGGAGAATACAGTCTCTGGAAAGGTGGTGGTTTGCTCTGAGTCACAGAGCATTCTTACCAAGAAGTTGGTAAAAGAAAAGGAGCCAGTGAGGGCATAAGAAATGGTTAAATATTTTCATTCATTTATTTATTTAACGATTACTTACTGAAGGCTTAGTATATATTTTACTCTTCTATATCCTTAGAAAGTGATGAACAGACAGATAATGCCTAGAATTTGTATTTTGAATGGGAAAAGAAAGAAAATAAGAAATACTCCTAACAAGGGCAGCCCGGGTGGCTCAGCAGTTTGGCACCACCTTTGGCCCAGGGCGTGATCCTGGAGACCCGGGATTGAGTCCTGCATCGGGCTCCCGGTGCATGGGGCCTGCTTCTCCCTCTGCCTGTGTCTCTGCCTCTCTCTCTCTCTCTCTCTCTCTGTCTCTCATGAATGGATGAATAAAATCTTAAAAAAATACTCCTAACAATAATAGTAATAAACACTTATATAGGGCTTATAACCTATATAAGCCAACTCCTTTAATCTAATGCAATCTGATATCCATGTTCATTTTCCACTGAAAACACACTTTCAACACTCCTGACATTCAGAAGTCAAAACCAGTGGCATTTTCTCTTCTCCTTGGGTTTTTTCTAAGTTTCTTTTGTGCTAGACAGTGTTGACTATTGCTGGAAATCTTGACTTCTTCTTTCTCCTGACTCTCATGTCATTGTATTCTCTCAGTTGTTCTCTTGGTTATAACCATCAACAAGTCTTGTTGATATGAAGTACAGTCTAAATACAGCCCAAATTCAACCACTTCTCATCACTGCCACTACTACCATCTTTGCCCTAGCCATGTTATAATTTAAGGAGATGATTTAAATTTCCTCTACCATATCTTCCAGGTTCGTCTTGCCTCTCTTTAGCCTATTTTCCATGGAGCAGGTTGACTGGTCTTTTAGAAATACAGATTATATCACCACCCTGTCCCTTACCCTCCAATGGCTTTTTGCATTGTTAACAGAATGCAAAGCCTACCCCCTATAAATTTTCTA
Organism: Canis lupus dingo; assembly: GCF_003254725.2. Lineage (NCBI taxonomy): Eukaryota > Metazoa > Chordata > Mammalia > Carnivora > Canidae > Canis > Canis lupus. Next base: position 63,392,993 of record NC_064255.1, read on the forward strand.
CTCTTGCCTATGTCTCTGACTTCTCTTGCCATGGAGCATGCTCCAGCCACACTGATCTCACTGTCTTTCAAACATGAGAGTCCTTATACTTCCTGTCCAGGTCAAAAATACCTTGGCTTCACACGTTGGTTCGCCTCATCTCTCCACATCTCTGCTCATATATGACCACAGAGATGCATCTCTGACCACCCTAGTTACAGCAGCTCTGAGACCAGGGTATATTGTGTATTTTTACTACCTTATGTTGAAACTACCCATTAGACCTTGCGCAAGTTACTCTGTGCCTCAGTTTCATGTGAGAAGTGAGTTTTACAAAACTAGTCTTACAAAACTAGTTACAGACCTCATAGAGTTGTTATCAGGATTTAATATTACTACATTTTAGAAGCTTCACAGCAAATAGTAAGCCCTATATAAGTGTTTATTACTATTATTGTTAGGAGTATTTTTTTTTTAAGATTTTATTCATCCATTCATGAGAGACAGAGAGAGAGAGAGAGTGAGGCAGAGACACAGGCAGAGGGAGAAGCAGCCTCCATGCAAGGAGCCTGATGCAGGACTCGATCCCAGGTCATGCCCTGGGCTGAAGGCAATGCTAAACTGCTGAGCCACCCAGGCTGCCTGATCATGTGTTTTTTTTAATTTACTAGACCCTATGCTTTTCATTGTGGCCTTCTCTGTGTTCATTAAAATCAATAGCAAAAGAAAATTAGGATCATAGAGGAGGTTAAAATTACTGGTTAAAATGGACATTGGGAATGTCTGATGGATGTCGTTTCTTCCAGTCATCTCTGGCACTCATACCACAGATGACTGTGAGTTGGCTCTCATCCCAAATTCCAGGAAAGGTACCAATGCATGTGAGTCATGTGCTTACAGGAGGAGAAGTGGAGATTATGGTGGGGACTCTGGTTGGGGAATATAAATAAGCCTTTTATCTCTGGGGAGAGATCCCCTGTGGGGAGCCCGATGTGGGACTCAATCCCAGGACCCTGGGGTCACGCCCTGACCCCAAGGCAGACACTCAACCACTGAGCCCCCCAGGCGCCCCTATACAGATGTTTCAACCAGGGATTCAGTCACACATTCAGTCCAGATGATGTCAACAACATCTTGTTCCCTCCTTGTAAATGGTGAGCTGAACGTTCATGCCAAGGACAGCGGAGGGAGTGAGGAGCCTCCAATTATCTGGGTTCAGCTGATGGGTTAACCGGTGGTCACTTCCTCTCGATGACCTATCCTTTAATATTCCACTAAAGAGTTTAGGGGTCATATTCTAAATTTCACTCACCAAATTCAGCAGCAAAAGCTTGCGGAATTGGAAAGAAGTTATAGCATGTAATTGGAGGAGTGGGGGAGTGTAAAAAACAGGGATTTTGTTGAAATTTATGGTTACTTCTTTTTAAAGATTTACTATTTCTTTGTTTTTTTATGATTCCTTGTTATTATAATTATTGTTTTTAATAACAAAATAACATTTGTTTTAGGAAATTTTCATAGTACTGTAAAATACAAATAAAAATAAGTTTAAAAGTTACCTTTTCTACTACATCTTCAAATTACCACAGTAACATTAATTTATAATTTTGTACTCTTTTATGTGTATGGGATTGTGGGTATATTTGTATGTACATCTATATGCAGAAATTGAGTCTTTCTGTGTGTACCATTTTGCCACTTAATGGCACTTTTACATATCATTGATATTCAATAGCATTTTAAGGACTGCATAATCATAAAGCTACATTGTTAGATGTGTAAGTTTCCTCCAATTTTCCAAAATCGTATACAAATTTTGATGAATATCCCTCTGACAAAACCATTGTGCCTCTCCATCGTTATTTCCTTAAAATAAATAGCCAGAAGTGACATTATTATAATAAAGTTAAGGACTTACAACATTTTCCTTTAATATAATCCTCAGCAATTATTTTTTGATTTCAGATGATAAAAGAAATTTCTTAATGCCAGTAGACGACTTTGGCAAGTGGTTCAGTCATGAGTTAACTCATGAGCTTTTCATCCCCTTTCTGCCATCAATCCTTCTCTCCAAACCATATGAGAAAAGTTCTGGGTATCGTGCCCCTCTGCTTCTAATTATTTCAATATTTATTTCCTAAGAATAAGGATATTCTCTTACATAACCACAGTCAAGTTATCAAAATCAGGCTATTTAATATTGATATACTATTATCTGATATTTCTTCTATATTCAAATTTCATCAATTGTCCTAATAATGTCTTCTATGGTTCTTTCTCTCTCTTTTTAGTTTTTTGGTCTCTAATTTAATCCAGACTCACAAATTGCATTTCATTGTCAAGTCTTTTTAATTTCCTTTAATCTGGAACAGTTCCTCAGCTTCTTGATTTTGACATTTGTAAAGGTTACAGTATAACGATTTTCTAAAATCTCCTTCATCTTAGATTTCTCTGGTGTTGGTTCATGATTAAATTCAAGTTGTGTATCTTTGAAAAGAATATGCTGGAAGCAGTAGTGTGTTTCTTGTAGTACATTATATTAGGAACTACATTATATTAATTTATTTCAATGTTTGTGATGCTAACTTTGATCATTTGGTTAAGGTACTATCTATCCATTAGATTTCTCCACTGTAGTTGCTATTTTTCCCTATATAATTAATAACTAGTTTGTGGGGAGATATTTTCAGACTATGTTAATATACTGTTTCTCATAAAAATCTCACCCACTAGTTTTGGCATTCATTGACCATTATTTCATCATTGAATCATTGGATTCAAATCCATCATTTCTTCTACATTTATTATGTGGCATTCCATAGTAAGGAAAAACTTTGACTAAAGCTTTATTTATTTATTTTTATTCAGTACAAACTTATGAGTCCTTGTTCTATCACCATTTTTATAAGTTAAACAGAAGTGGCCTCTTGTGCCAATTCAGTAAAGGATAAGGGAGCATGCTCATGGTCTAGACTAACTGAGAACCAAAGTTTTGGTATCTTGGGTATCTTACTTAACCTGTGAGCTTGGCCATGTTACCAAATCTCTTTGTGCCTCCATTTCTTTATCTTCATGGTAACCTCACCTCATAAGGTTATTATAGGGATTAATGGAATTAATACATATAAAATGCTAAGCATAATACCTGGCAGATACTGGAAGCCCCATAAGTGCCATCTGTTAATACTGTTTCAAAAAAGAGTACTTGCTTATCACTAGTGGTCATTTGGGAGTAACTTCAAATTTAGGTAATTTCTTCAAACCACTTCTAATTACTCCTAAATTACATCTAGGGTGAATCGTTTTTTTCTCACCCATATAATTAAACTAGCTGTGCTACTGTACTTTGGGTTTCTGGTAAATTTTCAGCATTGCTTTCTAAATCTTTCGTCAGAAGTATTCCTGGGCAGGAGAAAGCAGAGAAATGTGCAGCTTTCCCAGATCTATCCCCAGCCAGTGGAAGGCCGCATCACAGGAACCTGGTAGATGAAGCATTTCCTTTTAGTGAGACACTGGGTCTCCTTGGAATCCCCGAGGTTACAGAACTGGATATTGATGTCTTTCTGTGATGCACTGTCATCAAGTGTGAGTAGAAAAACCTCTGTGCCACCTCAGAGGGCTTGTTGCTCCACTTTTAGAGGCTGGAGTTCAGGAATAGGAAAGAGGAAGCGCAATGGCTTATGCAATGTTCTAAGAACCACCACAAAAACAAGACCTGGAGAGATTAAAAATCAGGAATGTGAGCAAAGAGTTATTGATAAAGTTATCCATTGAAACTCAATATTTATTACAACCAAATGGCAATTCCTGTTTCCTCTCCACCTCTCCTACAGAGTGAAAGAACAACACCCTCTAAACTTTATAATCTCACAGTTGCCTACAAACTCACTTTGGAAAGGCTGACTGTGCGGTCAGAGTCTAGACAGGGAGCAAGCGGGCTGATGAACAGGGAGCAGGACAGGGTCTTGGGCTGGTGAAGTGGGCAGATGAGGTAGGATCTTGCGGCCGTATTAAAGATTTCATACTGTCCTGAGAGCAGCAACGCACCGCCAGCAGTGTCCTCCCTCACCTGGCACATTTTATAGGAGCCGCTGCTCAGCAGCTGCAACAACTTTGATTATTAACCTCTTTATTCTCATCTCCAGCTCCTAGACTTGCTCCAGATGAGGAGGTTTAGGTTGTCAGCTCAACTAGCTAGCAAAACCCTAACGTGTACCTGGCTCCAGAAAAGAAAAATTCATTTAAGAAGAAGAAAGAAAGTTGCATATCAATGGGCCACAAAGATTTTCGAAGTTGCAGATAGTAGAACATATAGCACATGCTTTTTCTTTTTTTTAAAGATTTTATTTATTTACTCATGAAAGACACAGAGAGAGAGGCAGAGACACAGGCAGGGGGAGAAGCAGGCTCCCTGCAGGGAGTCCAATGTGGGACTTAATCCCAGGACCCCTGGATCACAACCTGACCCAAAGGCAGATGCTCAACCACTGAGCCTCCTAGGTGCTCTGATGCATGCTTTTTTTAATTCCCTTTACCCAAGTATGTTTGACTTTATATTTTAGGTTTGTATTTGAGTCTAGCTTTCACAGATTTTCTTTTTTCTTATGCCTGTAATTTTTTTTTCAATGCCTATAATTCACTTAGCTGACAAGTAGTTCAATTAGTTTGGGATCATCTGAGTAGCTGAGTACACACAAATAGTCTAAAATGCAGATGTTGATTGTTTTCAAATTACATATTTACATCTATAAAATTAATATAAAAATTTAAAAACAAATTTATAGTCATTTCAAATAATTTTTAAAACTGGTATAATTCTCTCTTGTAACTTCTAGGACTGGGATGAGAATTACATGGATAACATGTCCAAGGGATATTTAGTACATGCATGTAATCTTCCCTTCTACCTAAATAAGAACTGTACTCAGTAGAAGCCAAAGCTGACCAGGAGCTGACCCATTATATCCATCTTTCATTTTCCTCAGTCTGATTTGGAAAGTGGCATTGCCAGGGCAACAATACAGTTGGTATTTGAGGCTCTAATCAGTGGATATTCAAGAAGTTGAGCAAAAGCCCCAATGAATACAATGGTATCTTGGATTCCATTTCTCATCAAATTTGTCTTCTCCAAAGAAGACTTTAGTAGTTATAAATCTGCCATAACTTGTCAGATTTTGTCCAGTGGAACTGAACTAAAAAAATAAATAAATAAAATAAAAATTCTAGCAAAATAAACTTCCCAAGGCTATCATTCACATGACTCATTTGAACGGAAATGTGAAATTATTTGAAGGCATAAGAAAAGTTTTATATTAAGTGATCTAAATTAAATGAGTTAAATGCCAAGGGATGAATCAATTCTTTTCTCCAAAAGCAACTAGAAGTTCTGCTGACATCATTTGGAAACATCTTCACATAATTATTCCACCTTTTCCTTCACCTTGCTTTTAGTCCTCAGTTCTACATTTAAACCACACAAACTCTCTCAATATTGTAAAGCCAGCATACTACTACTTAAATTTTAAAATTAAAGTTGGTAGTTTTGCCTTTGACAGAAAGAAGCTCTCTGAGTTTTTCAATAAACATTTAATTTTGCAATACTTCCTTTTTATAAACAGGTGATATAATGCATCAGGAAGATCCACTTATGTAATAGTTCTGAGAAACTGATAATCCAAGATATCTCCAAACTGTGTCATGGATTGATTACACAGTAGGAGTATTTACAAACAAATGATAGTTGGAATATACAAGGTTTTGTTTTATCTGTGTAAGATGTGCAAGGGGTAAATTAATTTCCTTCCCAGATGGTGGTTTGTATAGCTAGTGACATCTGTGTTGTAATGATCACACACGCTTGCACGCTATTCATGCCCAGACTTTTTCCATCAAAGAGGGATGATTAAGAGTGACCTTGCCAGCTCATAGGGCCAAGAATTCCAGGATAGTCTTCTTGCCTGCCCAAGCCCAACCTTTCAAAGGTTTAGGGATAGAAATCCTTTCTGATCATCCTCATAACTACTTACAACTGGGAAAATTTTAAACAGAGTAGTCTCAAACTGGATATTACTTAGTTCTTACCAGTGACAATAGTCAATGACAAAACCTATATTCTCTTCACAATTAGATATATATTTTTTTGTTAATTCCCTAACTCTGTGCATATCAACACTGGGTGCACATCACTATCAAATTTAAGATCTGAAACCATAAAAAATCCTAGAGGAAAACACAGGCAGTAATTTCTTTGACATTGGGTGTAGCAACTTCTTTCTAGGTACATCTCCTTAAGGAAGGGAAACAAAAGTAAAAATAAACTATTGGGACTTCATCAAAATCAAAGTTTTCAGCACAGTGAAGGAAACAGTCAACAAAACTAAAAGGGAACCTACCAAATGGGAGATATTTGCAAATGATATATTGGACATGATTTATCCAAAATATATAAAGAACTTATCAAACTCAAAACCCCCAAAACAAATAATCCAATTAAAATATGGGCAGAAGTCATGAATAGCCATTTTCCTGAAGAAGACATAGAGATGGCCAACAGATACACAAAAGATAGTCAACATCACTGATCACCAGGTAAATACAAATCAAGCCTACAATGAGATATCACCTCACACCTGTCACAATGACTAACATCAGCAACACAAGAAACAACAGGTGTTGGCAAGGATGTGGAGAAAGGGGAATATTCTTGCACTGTTGGTGGGAATGCAAACTGGTGAAGCCACTCTGGAAAACTGTGTGGAGGTTCCTCAAAAAGGTAAAAATAGAGCTACCTTATGATCCCGCAATTACACTACTAGATTTTTACCCAAAGAATACAAAAAATACTAATTCAAAGGAATGCATGTACCCTGATGTTTATAGCAGCATTATCTACAATAGCCAAATTATGGAAACAGCTCAAGTGTCCATCGACTGATGAATGGATAAAGAAGTGGTCTGCACGCACACACATACACACAGTGGAATATTACACAGCCGCAAAAAGAATGAAATCTTGTCACTTGCCGGGGCATGGATGGAACTAGAGTATTGCCAGCAAAATAAGTGAGTCAGAGAAAGACTAGTACTATATGATTTCACTCATATGTGGAATTTAACAAACAAAACCATTGAAAAAGGGGAGAGAAAGAGGCAAATCAAGAAACAGACTTAATTCTGGACAACAAACTGATGGTCACCAGAGGGAAGCTGGGTGGGGGATGGGTGAAAAAGTGATGGGGATTAAGGAGGGTGCTTGTTGCAATGAGCATCAGGTAATGTATAGAAGTGTTGAATCACTATAGTGTTTTTTTGTTTTTTTTAGATTTTATTTATTTATTCATGAGAGATACAGAGAGAGAGAGGCAGAGACACAGGCAGAAGGAGAAGCAGGCTCCATGCAGGGAGCCCGACTTGGGACTCAATCCCGGATCTCCAGGATAAGGCCCTGGGGTGAAGGTGGCGCTAAACCACTGAGCCCCCCGGGTTGCCCTGAATCACTATATAGTACCCCTGAAACTAATATAACACTGTATGTTAGCTATACTGGAATTTAAAAACTTTAAAAAAGAGATTAGAAAATATGTCTATGCGTAGGTCCTACTTCAAACAAATTTCTCAGGGTGAGATTTAATTAGAAGCTCTTTGGGATGCTTATGTGCAGTCAGGATGAGAAACCAAGGTCTCAACAATGGGATCACTGGTGCTTGGATCCCAACCCCAGTGATTTAGTCTTAATTGGTCTGGGGAGCAGCCTGAGCACTGGGAGTTTTAAGAACTCCAAAGGTGATTGCTATGTGCAGACAGGTCAAGATGGTGAGTTTGTAAGTTGCCTGCATCTTCTCTTTAGAACGCTGTAGAAATCTAAGAGGAAGAAACCTCTTGAAGCAGTGGCTCCAACACTGGATCTCTTCAGAGACAATAAAGCCATTTATAACGGTAATAACGCTTCACATTTATTTAGCATGTAGTACATCTCGGAGTGTTTTCCAGGGCTTTAGATTATATTAAATTCATCAAAATCAAAGTCATAAGCAGGGGAAGGGGCAGAAGGAGAGGGAGAAAGAGTCTCAAGCAGACTTCAAGCTGAGTACAGAACCAAACCTGAGATCATGACCCAAGTCAAAACCAAGAGTTGGGCGCTCAACTGACTGAACCACCCAGGTGTCCCTAAGCACACAGGATTTTTTAACAGAATCACAACCATTGTCCCATTTGGCCTGCCAGTACTCTTAAAAGACATTTGATTATAAAATCCAATGAGCTTGAATTCGAAAACCCAAAGCCGACTTTCTCATAGGGGCAGGCAAATTTATTTTGGGCCGAGCCTCACTCAGCACCCTGCAGTCGAGGTGCCAGTGAATCAAGATGTAATTCTGAGTAAAGTAAGGGCATTTATGGTTTCTCCTCATTTCTCCTCCTCTTTGGATATGTTTTGAAAATAATTAAAATATAGAAAATCAATACCTCTCAATATTGTCTATCTTTTTCTGCACATTATCATTTATTTTAATCCTTATTTAGTTCCTCTAATAAACTAGAAATTTCTTAAGGTCAACTTCTGTACTTATTTTTTTATTCTACGCAAGTGCTCAGTAAATATTTTTACTTGGTAAATGTTCAGTACATTTCTTTTGAATAAATGATTGGATAATCCTATTTGCTTCGATGAATACTATTGAGAACTTCTGTGCCTGCTTCTCTCCACACCTTCTAGATACCTGAATCTTGTGCCCACATCTCCTGTTTTCATGGAGACAACATTCTGGGGAATGAATAAAAGATTGAGGTTTTAACTTCCAGGACTACTCCAATGTCGTGTTACTACTGACACGTCATAGGAGAGCTCCAAACTGGAACAAGCTAAAAAACTCAAGAGACACGTGCCTTTTCTTTTACTAACAGGAAGTCAAGAATTAGTCTTGGTTCATTGCAGACCTGTCATTTTAAATGAACAACTTCCTATTACTTTGAGCTGCCTCATATAGGGGACTTAAAAAGCACAACCAAAGGAATGCACTAGCAATGTTTAGAACAGAAACTCAAAATTTTAATGAATGATATAAAAGCCTCTATTTGCCAGGTAATCTATGTTTTAATTTCCCCATTGGAAGGATTGCACCTAAGGCTTCCATTTGAACCGATGATTTACACCTGCAATGTTTGAAATGGATCTATTGCTAAGAAGTCTTGGCTTGAGAAAACATTTAACATACAATTAAAATAAAATTAAATATGTAAATGTGTAATGATCTCCCTTGGACAACACTGAGGAAAATAAGCGTGGCTTTTCCTTAGGTTATATGAAATTGAAGAAGTGAATAAGAAGAGCCTCAAAATGCCTGCTGTTAATAATATTAATTCTCCCTCTCCCAAATGGCTCCAGTGTCAGATGCTAGTTTATCCTCCTTTTAAGCAAAGACTAAATCCTATACTCCTCGTCATCATCAGAGAGTCACTGGGGGCTATAACATAATCTGAAGACAGGAAATTTGGGAATTAGACTCAATGGCCCTTTTCATTTCAAAACTGCCCTGGGCAAAGAGGAGAAGAAATGAGGAGGAACCATAAATGCCCTTACTTTACTCAGAATTACATCTTGATTCACTGGCGCCTCGACTGCAGGGTGCTGAGTGAGGCTCGGCCCAAAATAAATTTGCCTGCCCTTATGAGAAAGTCGGCTTTGGGTTTTCGAATTCAAGCTCATTGGATTTTATAATCAAATGTCTTTTAAGAGTACTGGCAGGCCAAATGGGACAATGGTTGTGATTCTGTTAAAAAATCCTGTGTGCTTAGGGACACCTGGGTGGTTCAGTCAGTTGAGCGCCCAACTCTTGGTTTTGACTTGGGTCATGATCTCAGGTTTGGTTCTGTACTCAGCTTGAAGTCTGCTTGAGACTCTTTCTCCCTCTCCTTCTGCCCCTTCCCCTGCTTATGCTCTCGCTCTCTCTCAAATAAATAAATAAAACCTTTTTTAAAAGAACCAAATCCTGCATGCTTAAATTGGAGCCAAGGTAATATTCAATGTAAACAACTAATTAAAGAGGTAGCACCATTATCCTGGGATGTGAGGTATGTAGGTGAGGTAGGGAGAAGAGTTATTTTGAGTTTTGAGTTCAAATATAAAAGTGATACACATGGATGGAAAAATATTAGTCTCCCTTCAAGTTCAACTACTAACTAAAATTATTTATCACAGTAACTGATTATTTTTAAAAGCACCTTGAAAAAAATGCACAGAATGGAAATCATCTGAAGATCAGAATCTCAGAGTCACATCTAAAATTATGATTTTCTTTGTTAATTTCCCTTGTTATGTTTCTATAAGTGTGAATCTCAAGTTTATGTTTCCAAAGACAGTAGATGTCTCCCAGCCCTTATTATTCTTTTAAAATGAGGTAATAAAAAGAGCTAATAATTACTAGGAAAGGAAACATTTCCATTACATATCCCAGCAGCTGACCTATATTGGGTATCACTTATACTTTTTTTTTTCCTAAAGCAGAGTAATAGGATAATAATCAGTAATTTTTTTTTAAAGATTGAAAGTAACAAGATGTAATCATCTTGGCATGTAGAGAAGACTTTATTACTACCAAGTAATTAAGTGAGATAAAAATATCAATCATTATTTTATATAAAGGCAAGAGAAATTTTTTTCAAAGAACAATTCTATGTTACAAATATTAATATTTGAAGGAAGAAGTATAGTTAATGTTAGTTTTCTGTTACTTAGAATTTTGTTACCAGAATCGTCTATTAATTTCCACTTAATTTGAACATGGATAGTAATTACTCATTATTACAACCATGCAATATTGAAATATTATTTAAAGGCCAAGCATATTTATATCCTCCAATTCCTGAAAATAAACAATGTTTATGTAAATCATGTTTGGTATATCTTGACTAACCATAGCAATATTTCCTAGGGATGCCAAACACCCAAATATTTGAAGGATTCTTTTTGAATTTAGTAGAAAAAGATTCATCATTGAGGCCAAATAGAAAAGTGAATTATATTGAAGAAAAATTATTAATGCATCATTAGTCTCATACTTGAAGTGACAATGAATTTGAACTCATTGGTTTCACTTCTCCATCAGTTTCCAACCACTTATTAGGTGGTTTCTGATTAAGGCTGGTTCTTCCTAACTTGTCACTTTTGCCATTCAGAGAATAATATTTTAGGCCCCCAAGATTAAGTTTGAGCACAGATGTGCAATGATGGCAGTGATTATAAACTCAGAGTCATGAAATATCAATCACTAAAATGCATTAAAATGGCATTTGCAAAGCATGGTCCTTGGACCACTAAGAAACTATCTGGGATGTTTATCACACACATGATTTCCTGAACCCCACTCTAAATCTAATAAATCAAAATCTTGAGGTATTTTTATTAGGTGCCTCAGTGGATTTGTATTCATGCTGAAGATTGAAAAATATCAGAAAAAAATGATTTTTTCCCAAACTTAAAATCAAAATGTTGTAAAACCTGAGCGCAATTAAATATTTAGACTTTTGGTGAGCTCTAAGCTCTGGTAAGACTGTCTCTGATGGAGTACTATCAATAGCATATCCTATTAGCAACAAAAACCATCCTGGAATGCAAGGATTTGGTCAGAGACAAGGAAAAGCTTTATTGCCATGAAGTTTGCAAACTGAGGAGATGCAGCATTTGCCTATAAACCAAAAGTACATTCTGAAGGGGGAAGGATTGGGCTATGGGTTAAACAGGAAAGACTCACTAGTTTTGTGCCCTTTGCATAATTTGGTCGGACTGAAGTCCCAAACTAAGTTTCAGGAATGGAACGGCAAGGAGGATACAGTTCACTATTTTCGGTGGCAGTTTCACAATGAGGGCTGTTCAAGGGCACGACAGGTGTGTTGCAGGTGTCATTTTGCTGAATTTTGGGCAAGCTTGTAATCTTAGGCTGTGTCAGCTACTTTTGTTCCTTATAATCATTCAGCCTAATTAAAATTTTAGCTTCTCTCCTTTGACATGAGGAAACCCATCTTGTCTGTCAGTTATTACTGTCTAATTATTGGGTCTTCTGTTCTCACTATGAAGCCTTGAGGAAGCTTTTCCAAGTTACAGGATGACAATGATGATGAAGGTGATGGGGGTGGGGATGCGGTTGACAATGGTGGTGGTGGTGATGGTGCGATCACATTAATTTCAACCAAAATTACAGAATGTTTCTTGAAACTATTAAACGTAACACTCATCCAGGGCCTTTGAGTTTATTTCTGTTCCTCTCCCTGAAATGATCGTTCTCTAGGTTCTAAATAGCCTTATTTTTATTTGTACTCAAGAATCACTTTATCTGAGAGATCTTCCCTGGCCGCCCCAAAATTTTACCATCCTCCTTTACTCTATTTCTCACCTGGATTTGTTTTTCTTCTTACGTATTGTTGTATTATATATTAATTATTTATTTGCTTACTTGTGTAAATTCTATTTCCACTAGAATGTAAGATTAAAGACAGTAATGTCTTCATGTGCTTTGTCCACTGCTCTATTCCCAGTACGTAGGATGGGAACTAGGACATAAGAAATCTTAATAAATATTTTTTGGAAACAAATGCACCAACATACACAGTTGTTAGTTAACTCCTCAGCACATACAGGTCTAAAAGGGAACTAGAACATAGCTTGTAAGATTCCAAGTAGCCTCATGTTTTTCATGCTCCAGCAATGTTGCCTACACTAAAAAAAATGTACTAAAGGAAAATTTATGTTCTAATGTTTTAAGACACTCCCCTATTAAACTCATCTCCCTGCTTTCACTATTGTCACATCTAATTCATCCTCCACATTGAAACCAAGGTGATCAGACCACATCACTCATCTGTTTAAAATCCTTCAATGGCAGCCCATTGTGTCCAGGATAAAAAGCCCCTAGGGCTTTGCATGGTTCTGCGTCATCTGGATTCACACCACTATGCCTGATCAGCTCACCCAGTAGTGCAAACTCTGCCAAACTCAGAGATATATCTGTGTTGACTCCTCTATAGGGACTGACTCTTACTTTTTGCATTGACCAACGCCCCTACTCATTCTTCAGGTCTTAGATGAAATGCCATTTTTGTTCCTTAGAAGCCTTTTTTTAACCTTTTATCTAAGTTAATTCTTCTTGGTGTGTATTCTGATAGCATTTTATGATTACTTCCACAATATGATCACAGTTCATATAGTTTTTGATGGTATAATTATTATTTTTAAAAGAATTCATTTATCTCCACTAAATTCTAACTTCCATTTCACATGATCCTTGTGTTATTTTGTGTCCCTAGTCCCTGATACAATGCAGTGTAGACTCAATCAATATCTGTTGACTGAGTGAATGAGCCAGCCATAGCTTTCCCCTGGTAAGAGTTCTGTTAAGATACAGCTATTTTATAACATTGTGAGTACTTCGAAGTTCCTGGAAAGCTTAGTGCTTTTAAAAATAGTTTTAATTCTAGTGTCCTCTTTTTATTGTTAATAGTGACTCTCATGCATTATCTGGATTCCACTGAGTCCTTTAAAACTTTTTTGAAGTAACTGTTATTGTTTACTCATAGGGTTAGCATAGGTGATGGGCACCAGGATTTGAGTCCAGTCCTATGGACTCCAAAGCCTACCTCTTAACCTCTGGAATGTGCTATCAGCAGCAGTAGCCACTCCACATTCTGAAGACTGGGACACTTGTATTCTTGCGGAGTACCCTGAATTCACATTTGCTAAAACTTAATTCTCTGCTCATTTAAGTATTTACACAATTGTATGGAAGTGAGCTAAGGCTGAACTTAACCATACACACTGCAATCAAATACTCAATTTAGTAATTCATGTATGGCCTTGTGTTTTTAGGTTCTGGATTGGGAGCCTTATAAGACAAATTTGTATTTCACCTAGTTTTTTCAATACTACATGTCAAAAAACTTTAATGAGTACAACTATATATATTAACTCTCTATATTAGGATTTTCCTAGTATGCAATATGCATATTTGGCAGCTACCTGGCATGTTAAATACCAAACTTAAACATGCCATGGCATGTCCAAATGAGTTTGCTCTCTCTGCCCTCTTTATGACATTTAGGCTGATAAAGAAGGCTCGCATGTCAATGAGAATGCCAGATCAGTTACGGAATTTGCTTTGAATCAAAGTTCATTTGATCAGCCCTGGCATTCCAGCTATTGGCTGGGCTCCTCCTAAATTGCTCTTGTTTATTCTAAAGTAAACGTCAGTTGATATTTTAAAATCTTGATTAATAGGAAATCAATGGGTTCTATTGAAATAAGTAAAACCAAAAATTCTTTTTGTGTGAAAGTACACTGGGCCTTTGAAGACATAATTGACACGTGAGTCACCAATGTGACCTTTAATCCCTAATTTTTTTATGTGAGACAATTGTACTTACATTAAAACCATCCTAAAATTTCAAAACCCTGTATACCTTTATGTTTATTTTAGATTAGATTTCAAATCTGATTATTCTTGCTTAGATTAAGACAACATGCCAAGACTGGAAATCAGAAACTTTCTGACTAGAAGAATTATCTATTTTGTTATGTGATTTACAGGAAAGTTGAGAGATATCCTTTAAGAAGTTTGGAAAAATTAGCAAAAACTTCACCCATATTTAAGATAGGAATTGGCCCATTTGGTAAGCCATGAAGGTTGCTTAAAAGTGAAAAAAATAAAAGTAGTCATTTGGCTTCTTATTTTTCTAGGTTTGTTACATAAATGTGTACTAAGGTAGTGCATTTAGACTTTAATGTACCTTTGGAATTGTCCAAGTATCTTGTTAAACACTGGTTCGTGATTTGGTAGGCTAGGACCTAAGATTTAGTCTTTCTATCAAGCACTAGATGCGATGCTGACAGTTCCTGAACTACTCTGTTCATGCCTCACATCAAGTAAGAATTCAGTAAAGTAGTGATTTTAGTTGATTCATGAAAATTGATTTCCTGAGGCCCTGCTATAACCTTGTCATTCTCATATTTATTGAGAAAATGTATTGAGTGCCTACTCTGTTCCAGACACTGGTAGGCACTGGGTATGCATGGTGAGAAAACCAGATCCGTAGCAACTCTTACAAACCATGGTCGTGAGACACAACTGAATGCCTATCCTTCAGAGTCCTGTGAAGAAGACAAATATTAAGGAAATAAATACATATGCATACAAAACATTACAAATTGTGGCAGATGCAATGACAGTATGATGAAAGAAACTAAGAGGGGTTGTGAAAAGCAGGTTTGAAAGATGCCTATGTGTGAACCACATGAAAAGGAAGAGAAATGCATTTCAGGCAGAAGAAGGGATGATTTGGGCAGTGACCCTAAGAAAGGAAAGTGTTTAGCTTTCTAGTGAAACCTTATTTTTGTCTTTATCTTTAGATGGCCAGTGCTAACTAAAATACAGTGAAACAGTAGAAGGGGCAAAGAAATGGGTCAGAGATGAATGACCACCTGCCTAATTTACTATCAAATAAGAGTGAAATACATTTTTAAAAATTACTTTAAAATAATTAGGTATAAACCAAGGCATAGGGTGACCACCCAAGTGCATACAGGCAGGCAGAAGCCAAATCACACAGGCACTTTGGGCTATAAGGTTGTTGGGAATTTTGGTTTTGGTTTTTCCTCCTATGGAAATAACTTCTAGTCATGGGAATAACATAATCCTATTTATGATTTAATAGATCACTCTAGAAGCTATAAGGGTGTGAGAGTGAAATCAGTCTTTTTATAAGAAAATAAAACATTCCAAATATTTTTGGTTTACTTCAGAAGAAGCAGTGTCAAAAACATATAACATGAATTGGAGGAAGACTAAGGTCATATTTTAATTTTGTCCATTAATTTGTTTCATGTAGTTACATGTTCATGTAGTTTCAGTAGTTACATGTACTACTACATGTGTAGTTCATGTATTCACAATGGTGTATGAAGTTAGTTTCATTTGTTTACTTATAAGTGCATAAACACCAAGTAAGAAATTCCCAAAAAGAGTTTTAAGATCTTTGGACTATCAAGTGTTACATAGATTCAAAGAATTTTTATTGATGGGACAGTGAATACGATGCATAAGATATGATAAAAAAAAAAAACTTGGAAAAAATATCGGGTGTATATGCTAGTAGCTTGAGGTATAGAAGTAGATGTTCACAGAAATGATGCTCGTTCCTCATATGTGTCCACTGGAAAATTAAAATATCTCATACAGACGATATAGAGAGACTTCAGGAGTACCTTAAAACAACTACTAAATGCCATCAGCCTTCTCTACATTTCTTCTCTTCAAGAAGTGATTTTAATATGCTTTGTTTTATTGCTTTTACATACTAAAGGTATTTCTATAACGAAAGTGATTTTATGTGCTTTGTTTTAATGATCTTAACTATAGAAAAGCTGAATATTTCACCACTTTGAACCTTTTACAGTAACCATATCATAAAATCTCTCTTGTACACCCTTATCTTCTATCCCCACAAAACTCCCTCAGACAAATTTCCAACACTGTGCTTGGTTGTTACTGAAGCATTAAAAGGGGAGGGAAAGGATTAGGGAAGGTTATGTAGCTGGCATTAGAACAGAAAGGGAAGGAGGGAAGAAAGGGAGAGGGGTGGAAGAAGGGAGAGAGAGAGGGAGCAGAGGAAGAGATATTGGGAGGAAGAAAGAAGGGAGAAAGAGGGAAGGGGAGGGGAGGAGATTGAAATAAAGAAGAAGGAAGGAGGAAGCAGAAAAAGAACTAATGAGTTGGTTGAAATAGAAGAATACAAAGATTACAGTCATTCCACTCACTGGTAACCCAAGCTTGATTTTTAAAAATTCTCTCTCTCTCCATCTATCTACTGGGCAATTGATTTTTTTTTTTAAATCGTCCTTCTTGGGGAAAAAGCACATGAAGAGAAGACTGAATGTTGCCCCAAATGTTCCAAGTTCTCTCTCTCTCTCTCTCTCTCTCTTTTCCCCTCTATTCCTTCCATAACCAAGGAAATTCTGAGCCACCCAATTGGACAGTTAGTCTTGCTTCTCAGAATCAAATTCTTATTCTTTGAAAATGCGGCTCTTAATCAACAGCTTGTAGGAGGGTTAAGAACTCACTCCATCTCAGTGCTGAAGAGCAACCTCACATGCTCGCTCTATTTTGGACAGTTAGGCTGGCCAGTGGCCATAGGCTCCACTCCATGGAGACATGTCAGAGGAGTTGAGTTGTATCTGAAATAGTTTCTTCTCCTGTTTTCATCAATGGAAGAAAAAAAAATCAATCATTCCTATTAGCACTTTTTTTTATAATTTATAATCAGCACAGTTTATTTGCTATTCTGATTACCTTTTTAAAAAACATGCTATGCTTGGAAAGCCTGTGCTAAATGAGATCTTCCCAAATCTTCCCTGAGATATTCCAAATGCATTAAAACGTTTCCATGCATGTATGAATTCTAGATTTGGACCTATAAAACCTGTCCGATAATAATTTGATTTTAGAGCTAGATCTGGAGCTCTAAAGAAAGTTTTAAAATAAGTAGTTCTAAAATCTTTTCTATTCTCAAAATTAATATCTGATGACTGCTCAGGGAAGCATGCTTAGATTCATTGATTGAACTTAAAACGCACAAAAAATTCTACAACCACTGATTCACATTTAAGAGGAAGCTGTTTTAAATCCATCAGAATTTGTATTCGTCTGGCAAGCATTTATACAGTCACATCAGTCATTCAAACATTCAGTGCTTCTGAACTACTCAGTAAATACCTACTCCTCTGAGCCCCTGACACTCCAGCCACACCGTCCACTCCTTCAAGATCGTTGCATTACCTAGAAATAAAGTAAACGATTTTTTATTTCCTTCCCAATGTTTCTAATTAGAAGACTGCCACGCTGACAATGCACAATGCTCTTCCATTGCAATGATTCTTCTGCTTTCATCACCTGGAAAATTGTGGTGTGTCAGACCCTCCCCCAAAGCCACGCTAGCTTCTGGCAGTGATTTGGTTGCCAGGGGAACCCAGTTCCTGTCTCAGGACACTGAGGACTGTTCCCGAACACTAGGAGCCTGGTGTGCGCACATAGGTGTGGGAGTGAGGGCGTTCAAAGGCCCCACTACTTCCTGTCTTCCCTCTTCCCCAACCCCTCACTGCATGCCCTATGATGCCGGTTGACTCATTCATTCTCCATGACCCATGGCCTCCTCTGGAAGCCGTCCACGTTCTCCTCGCCTTCCCACTTCCTCTGCCTGCAGCTCTAAGACACAGAAACGCTTTCCTAAAGAGATGAGTGATATCACATCCTTTTCCAAACTGTTTATCTTATCCCCAGTTCACACTGCACCCAGCAAGTTTAATTCCCTTTGTGCGACAGTTGCCCTTCACATTTGTTACACAATCAAATTTATTTTAAACGCATTATGACATCTTTGCTATTGAAAATAGTTCTCTGAAGAATGCTTAAGAGAAAGAAAATGAAGTAGGTATTCCTATCCACCCACCGTCATTTGTCTCTTTCATAAGTAAAGATTTTCACCCATTCTCTTTGCCCAAAAGGGGTACGCCTTTGTAAAACAAGGCCATCTCAGGTCATTGATGCCCCTCCTTCAGCATGTAACAACTGGAGACCACTGGAGTTACTGGGAAAATAAAGGCCATTTTCTGATAAGTAGTTTTGTGAGAAAATGTCTATTTTTTGGAGACAATGTATTTTTAAAAAATTTTAAAGGCTAACTTTTTATATTTGTTGCAAAACACAGTTGAACACAGAAAAGGACAAGGAACATAAATCACCCTTAATATAACCACCCAAGGATAAGTAAGGTTAACTATGGGGACCACTTAGATCATATTTTCCAAACAAGTTTCTATGTTCTCATCTGGGTAAGCAGGGCTAGAAATGGAGGTGGGGATGAGAGAATGATAATCATGACCAATGGCACCAAAGTATTTCTAAGTGGGTGGTAGAAGGCATACATCATTTCCTTGTCCAAGCCAGGTGTCACAGCTGCCTCTGGAGAGTACAGTAAGAAAGGAAACTGGGGTGGAGCAGAGGAGGGTATGTGACCAAAACTCTCCCATTCCTACTTTCCTCTGGACACTTCTTCAAATGGTCAGAAAAGTCAAAGAATAAAATTTAATACAACTCACTATATTAAGTAATTCACCAAGTCTCTTCTGGGAACACACGAAGCTGGTTCTCCTTATGGATGTGATGTGATCATAGATTATTAACTTGGATATAGTGAAAAGACCGTAATCCATCCTTTTCAGTTGAACCTGGGTGGCAGCATATGTTTGTAATCCTATCTTTTCCACAGATGACACAATTCCATACAATTATTAGTCCTACTTTATGATTGCTTAAGGGTTCTAGGGAAATATTTTATGCTCTAAAACGATTCTAGCCTCAAGGGGCTTCCCACTGGTTATTCCTTCTGCCTTGAGCAAATTCCCTTCTTAATATTTCCATAGTTATTTTCTCATCCTTTATCCAAGCTCACATGCATACCAAAAAGAACTTCCCAGACACTTTTAGTATATAGTAGTCATGGTCACCCCAGCCCTCTCGAACTCATTTCAAATGTTTTACCAATATTTGAAAGAATTGTCTTCATATATGTTTGTTTATTGTCTGTTTCCCTGCATTGCAGTAAGAGCAAGACCTCCTATGTCTAGTTCACTGCTTATCTCCAATGTCTGGAGAAGCACCTGGCTTTTAAATATATTTGCATTAAATAAAAATATTCATTAAATAATGAATGAATAAAACAATATATGATACATTATACTGACAAAATAATTTCACTGACAGCAATGGACAAAGCTTAAATGTTTGCAACTGTCCAACTAGTCACTTGAAAGCTGAAGCAAAGTAGAAAATCCTGGGTGAACATACTATGCAGATTACCCAGAAGATGAATAGGTTTCAAAGAAATGCTTATTAATTTCCTTTCCCCAGATCCTTAATTTATGCATGTGAAAACTCTTGTCCACTGTGATGTACTTTATAAACATAAATGTTTTTTTATTTTTATTGCCAAGAGTCATCTTACATCTGCCCTACATTTCTGTCGAAGAGGACAACGATGGTTATGTCGGGGAGGACCAGGAGATGAAAATTTTCTGAAGGCCAAGGATACGGAAGGGAACAGAACTTCATGGGATGTCTCCCGCTGATCAGGGGCGGTCGCAGCTCTCAACACAACCCCGTGGAATCCTCCTTGTCATCTCTGTTTGTCAGGCGAGGAAACTGAGACTAAAGGAGTTTTGAATAGCCTGTTTGAATCATATAACTTATAACTAAAGCTAGTTCTGATTCCAAAATTAATGTTTTCTACTATCCCACAATGCTCCAGGATGGCAATCATGTGTGCAAAAAGGAAGCCAACTCTGTTACCACTGTCCAGCGCCTTATTCCACATTACACACATCCAACCACAAGGGTCTGTGCTATATGGTTCCTGGAAATACGAAGGCAAATGTCGATCACTTACATCACTGTGCCTGTCTCCCTGAGCCCTCATTTCCACTGTGCCTTTTGACTTAATTTCCCATCACTGCTGTGAAGAAAAAAAGGAGATAGGAAAGGGAGGAGAAGAGAGAGGAAGAAAGGACCGAAGGAAGAAAACAAATATATTAAGGCTCTGGGCACCAGGATTCTGTCATTTTTTAAAAGATCTTTTTGGCCTCTTTTATGTAAACATCTATATCTCTTATTATAGAAAATGAGACCAATGAGAGATAGATACATTTATCTATATATCCCTCTCTCTCTATCAATTATCTATCATCATCATCTATCTACCTACCTATCATTTATCTCTCTCTCATTTCCTCCATGTACATCATGCACCAAAATATCTGGCTCAGCGTGGGTTTCTCAGCATGGTTTTGTGTTGTTCTCTCACCACAGATATCATTCTCCCTTCAGGGAATTTCTAGCCTCTGATTTGTTCTTTATGGTCTTTTTGGAAAAGTTTTTCATGGTGAGATTTTTTTTGCTGTCTCCATAACTGTTTTTAGGAAATACTCATATCCTTGAATAAGGTTAGGGAGTATGGATGTAGAAAGGAGGAGATAGGAGGAGAAAAGAAGGTGCTGAAGCTCAGTTTTAAAAGGGAAACATTGGAAAGGAGTCCAGTCACCTCACCACACCCGTAAATTGGCTCTTAGGTAAGGAAGAGGTGGGGCAGGATGAATGTTACCTACCAGGGCCAGGGGCGTCCTGTGTAACTGTGGCCAGTTTAGCGTAGAATCTAAGCTTATGGTCCCACTGTAACTGGTCAGCACTTTGGTTACACAGTCACTCTCCATAACACCCCCATCCCTGTGCCACATACTAGAACCAGTTGTGTTTGATGTGAGATGGGGAGGATTTTTCTGTCCTTGGCCACCAGGGTCCAGTAGGGTAGTTTAACATCAAACCATGTTGGGTGCCGGTTCTTCTCTGACTGGTGTCTCCTCCAGCTCTCCCTGCTTATGGCAATTATGTGCTTATATGTTCCAGCAGTTAATCCTTTATCTGGTTCATCCTACTGAGACCCTGAATTCATGCCCTTACATATCCATCTGGAGTCTTACTTTGCACTCCTGACTCACTTTGATGAGTCCTGATGCAGACAGTATATCCATGGTTACACTACTACCCAAAACCAGTTGTGAAATGTTTTTATCACCCTAGAAAGTTCCTTGGTCCCCTTTCCAATCAATTCATCCTTTCCCCTGCTCCTAGAGCATCTACTTCCTGAATTATGGCTCTCTAGATTATTTTTGCCTGTTCTTGGACCTCATATAACTGAGGCCTGGTAGTATTTAAACTTTTGTGTCTAGCTGCTTTCACTTAACACAATGCTTTGGAGGTTCAGTCATGATATTGTATGTATCCTTCCACCACACAAATATACCACAAATTGTTTATCTTTTCTTCTGTTGATGGACATGAGTCTGTTTCCAGTGTGGGACAATCACAAAGATGAACAGTCATACACATTCTCTTCAGTAAATACATAGCAGTTGAATTGTTGGGCCATAAGTTAGATGTGTGCTTACCTTTACTAGAAAGTTCCCAACAGGTCTCCGTTGTAGCTGTACCATTTTACAACCTGCCCCCCACCAACAGCAATATAGGAGAGATCTAGTTGGTCTACATCATTGCCAGCACATTGTGTTGTCAGTCTTTTCTGCTTTAGCCATTCTCATGGGTATAAAATGGTATCTCATTGTGGTTTTCATTTTCATTTCTTTGAAAACTAATGCTACTGAGTACCTTTTACTTCATGTATTCCTCATTTATATATATATTCTTTGTTGCAATGCCTTTTGCACAAAGACATTGGTTTGTCTAGTTGCTCATATTTGTATTGTCAATTTGAATTTTTTGTGTAATCTAGATACAAATTCTTTGTGATATATGTACCATAAGTATATTTTTCTAGCCCATGGCTTTTCTGTTCATTTTCTTAATGGTGACTTTTGAGACTCAGGAATTTTGAACAGGTCTAAAGTATTAATATTTTTTCTTTTGTGGTTTAGTGGTTTAGTGTCCTACCCAGAAAATCTTTGCCTATGCCATGGTCTTAAAGGTATTTTCACATGTTATCTTTTAGAACTGCACAATCTACATAGAACTTTCTTAGATGATCGAATTTTTTTCCATAGCTGCAATATTCAGTACAGTAAGCTCTAGGCTTATCTAGCTATTAAGCATTTTAAATGTGTCTAGATGGGGACACCTGGGTGGCTCAGTGGTTGAGCGTCTGCCTTCTGCTTAGGTTGTGATCCTGGAGTCCTCTGCCTATGTCTCTGCTTCTCTCTGTGTCTCAAATAAATAAATAAATAAATAAATAAATAATAAATAAATGTGCCTAGATGGTTACCAGGGGAAAGAAAGGCAGAGGGATGGACAAAATGGCTGAAGGGGAGTAAGAGATACAGGCTTCCAGTTCTGGAATGAATAAGTCATAGAAATAAAAGATATAAGATAGGAAATATGGTCAATGGGATTGTAATAGCATTGTATGGGGACAGCTGGTAATTACAGTTGTGGTGAGCATAGCATAACACATAGACTTGTCATGTCACTATGTTGTACACCTGAAATTAATGAACATTGTGTGTCAGCTATACTTCAGTTTAAAAAAGAAGAGGAAAAGGCAGCCCCAGTGTCCCAGCAGTTTAGCGCCGCCTTCAACCCAGGGCGAGATCCTGGAGACCAGGGATTGAGTCCCATTCGGGATCCCTGCGTGGACCCTGCTTCTCCCTCTGCCTGTGTCTCTGTGTCTCTCTCTCTCTCTTTCTCTCTCTGCCTCTCATGAATAAATAAAATCTTAAAAAAAAAGAGGAACAAAAAATGTGCCTCATATGACTAAGAAACTGATTTTCAGATTTTTTAAAAGATTAAATAGACATCGACGTTAGTGACTACTATACTAGACAGATTCAAAAAGTTTTCAGGTTCTGCATTTTATATTTAGATCTAGAATGAATCTATACTTAATTTTCATGTGTGAAGTAAGAAAGAATCATGATTCTTTTTTTTTCCCCCATATGGATATCTAGTTGTTGCAGCAAGACTTGTCAAAAAGACTTCCCTTGCTCCCTTGGATTGATTCTGTGCCTTGGTGGAAAAATCAATTGACTGTATAAGTGTAGATGAAACAAATTCTCAGTAAACTGTATAAATCTGTTTTTTGTTTTTGTTTTTGCTTTTTCTTTTTAGCAGTTATGCTCTAGGCAGTGTTCTAGATCTAGGAAAATACGGAATCCTCCATTTAAGTATCAATCAAGATGCTGTTACCCCCGTTCTCATTAAGATATCAATGAAATTGGGAACAAATAACAGTCACTGAAATTTGCAATATGGTGGTACATGGTAGGTGAAATACAGAGAGCTTGATATACATGTAGAAAGTTCATGCAGTTTGGATTTAGGGGGCAAAGTTATGGAAGGTTTCCTTAAAGGAATTAATGTCTAATTGAAGGCTGAAAAAATTTTGTCATCAAAGAGTAAGAGAATGTATTAAGGAAAAAAGCATCTAAGAAAAAGAATCATGTTTGAGTACTTACAATTAGTCTATGCTTTTTTTAAGTTAGCTTTCACAATAATCTACTGAGGAACACTAACACTACCATTTTTCAGACAAGTAAATCGAGGCAGTTAAAGATTAAACTTTCCAAGGTATATATGTAGTAAGTAAAAATACCAAGATTATAAAACAAGCTGCCACTCCAAAAGCCAGCCTCTTAACTCCTACTCAATAATGCTCATATTGGTTAATACTCATTCCATTTTTCTGTATTATTTTAATTTTTTTGAACCATGTTGTCAGATCTCCAGAACTTATTCATCTTATAACTGAAAGTTTGGACGCTTTGACCAACATCTCCCCATTTCCTCCAGCCCCCAGACCTTAGCAACTACCATTCTACTCTGTTTCTGAGTTCAGCGTTTTTAGATTCCACATATATGTGGAATGATTTCATACAGCATTTGTCTTTTTCTGTCTGACTTACTCTACTTAGCATAATATCCTCAAGGTCCATCCATGTTGTCATTTGCAAAATGGCAGGATTTTCTTCTTTTTATGGCTGAATAATATTCCATCATATATATATATATATATATATATATATATATATATATATATAATGTTTCACATTTTCTTTATCCATTTGTCTATCCATGGACACTTAGGTTGTTTCCATGTCTTGGCTATTATGCTGCAGTAAATGTGGAGGGTGGGAATACATCTTCAAAATAGTGATTTTTGGATTTATATCTAAGAATGGGATTGTTGGATCTATTTTTAGTTTTTTGGTAAACCTCCATACTGTTTTCCATAGTGGCTGCACCAATTTACACTCCCACCAATGGGGCACAATGGTTCCCTTTTCCCACATCCTTGCCAATACCTATATCCTCTTGTGCTTTTGATAATTGTCATTCTAATAGGTATGAAGAATTCCCATTGAGGATTTGATATGCTTTTACCTGATGATAAGTGATATTCTATATTATTTAGATAAATGTATATATTAAAGAAGAATAAAGAATATTAGCCTCCCCCCCCTCCTTTTTTAAGTAAGCTCCATGCCCAGCACAGAGCCCAGTGTGAAGCTTGAGCTCATGAACCTGAGATCAAGACCTGAGCTGAGATCAAGAGTTGCATGCTTAATCAAGAGTTGCATGCTTAATCCAGGCACCCTGGGACATAAGCCCTTCTAATTGTTAGATCCATCCATCAAGAATCAAGGTAACTTTTTTTTTTTACTAGAAATTATCTCCATCAACACTTTTAGCCAAAAGCTTAAGCTTCCTCTCAAATAATATTAAAGAATTTTAAGTTAGAAAATTCTATAGAAAAAAAAAAGGAAATTCTATAGAGGTCAGACAATTCTGTCTTAAGATTGGTCAAATTTTTTAACCTGAGTTAAGTAAGTATCATACCTGCAGGCCAAATTTGGTCTTTTTCATTCCTCTTATTCATACTTTGATATTGTGATAAAAGTTCTGGTATTAAAGGGTCTAATGCCCTATTACAATGCATATTCCAGGCTACAGTAGGATAGAGAAACTAGTTCACAGAGTACATAATGAGTCCTTGAGTTATCAAGGGCTGGTTGTAATAAACTAAGAATAGTGTGTAACTCACTTCCAAGTCGTTGGTGTTAGCTCTATAGTGCTGACAACAGGGAAAGTAAACAGTCAACACAGGGTTATGACTCAGACACCGTACACGGTATGTTTATAGAAAGCCAAGTCTGGCTCTTTCTTTGTATCCCACATAGTTCCTCCTTATGCTGAGTTCCTTTTGAAGTCAATTAAAGCTCTGTGATGGAAATGCATTAAGAAACATGTAGAAGAAAACAATAAATGTGTCAGTGAGTAGTTTCAATAACAATCATTTGGGGAAAAAATCATTATGTCTAATTAGGAATCTATCTCAAATAATTTATTGGCATCATGCAGATGACAATCAATGATCCTAAAGCTAGAGAATGGATACACAAATGTTCTTTCTTTTTTAACAAGTTCTTTATATTATTGTATATATATTATAAATACACTTTGTACAGAATATCTGGTAATGAAAGTAGAAACATGTATCATGCCACATTTCCCACTTAAAGATACATGGATAAATTTAATTCTGCCCACTTGTATTTCATTGTCTGCATTATTAAGCTTTCTTACTTATTGCACTTAAAATTATTTATAGCTGGCAAATTTAAATTCACTTATCCTTGAAAGTATGAACAATTCCTATGAAAATAGAATGTTGATCTTTTATTTGATTTTAAAATATCTAAAATCCATAACAATAAACCACATGAAAAAGGCCAAAAAGTTTTCACAGAGATAAATAAAAGGCAGCTAGAAGAATCATACTGATGATGCTGGACTTCTCAGCAGCGTTACTGAGTATTAGAAGGCAATGAGACAGTAACTATAATGATGCATGTAGAAAAATTTGAAACTAGCATTTGATACTCAGTCAACTATCAACCAAATGTAAAAGAAAATACATTTTAAGGTGTATGAGAACTGGAACAACAGCTCACAATCACTATGTCAAAAAAGTCTAATTGAGGAGATACTCCAGGAACAGAAAAAAAAAGAAGAAAGAACATGAAAGAGAATGACAGGTGGCATAGGAAAAAGTGATGGGGGGGCACCTGGGTGGCTCAGTTGGTTACGTGTCTGTCTTTGGCTCAGACGGGGATTCCATGGTCCTGGTATCAAGCCCCTCATCTGGGGGGGTCCCTGCTCAGCGGTGAGCCTGCTTCTTCCTCTGCCTCCCCCCTCCACACACACTCGTGTGACCTCTCTCACTTTATTCTCTCTCTCCTAAATGAATAAAATCTTTAAAAAGAATGACAGGGAATAAGAACCATAAGAAACTAAACAGAAGGACACTTTGAGATACATTGAAAGAGAGAGATGCCTGGAAGATTCTACTTTAAATAGCAGAATTTAAATGACCTCTTTCTCCATAGATGCAATGTATTGCCTGATTTTAAAGTGCTGCAACTGCTATGTGTTAATTTTCAATGTTTAAATTATCTATGTAAAAAGCAAAATGACATTGATCATAGTAATAGAATAGGATGTTGGAGTGACAAAAAGAAATAAGGTTAATAATGTAATAAAATAACTATTGGAAGGAGATTAGGAAGTGCAAACTAAAGAAATGAAAAGAGTACAATGGACTGATTTCTATGTTTTATTTGGAAGGAGTCAATATTTTCTATGTTAGGTCAATACATCCAAAGCAGTGTTTTAAATACCTTGTCTAAAGTCATAAAGGCAACTGAATAAGAAAAATACAATTATAACTTGAAGAAGCTCAGTAACCAAATGAAATGAAGAGGCAGTGTTAATTATATTTCTCCTCCTTCTCTGATAAAACTAGATAATTTGTATAACATGTAAGTCAAGAATAGAGCTACCACAAAGTTATAATAACTGTCAGAAGAACCAAAAGCAATCCCTGGCATGCATCTGAGAAATGGCACAGTGGGAAGTGGTGAGAGAGGCAGAAGGCCTTTCCAAATTATTTCATGCACACTTTCAATCTTGATTTATTTAATCGTATTTAACAGTTACTTTGAAAATTTAAGAATGCAGTGAATAAAACAATTTGTTTAAAATTCTATGGTTAAGTCTGTGATTGTTATTCACTGACATTCCAAAAAAGAATTTAAGGAGGCTCAGTTCCAGGAGTTTTGAGTCTTACATGTATATAAGCTTTTTCTTTCATAAGCAAAGCATTTTGAATTTGTTTTTTCCTCCCAGATATGCTTTTGAGAACTTCATAATATAAGAACTCAAAGGGAGAATGTCCTTAAAACAAATATCTGGTTATCATAAGGTGGCTAAAAGGTAACATGTGAATGATTTAGGGGCTGCCCGAGAATGACACTCTCATTGTCCTACCCGCCCCCCCGCCGCCTCCCACCCGGCATTCCTGCGTTGAGCAGATCAACACTGGATGACTTCTTCGTGGGATATGTCAGCATTCCTTTTTATTCCATACTATTCCCAGTATTCTATACTACAATTTGCCCTTCTTGTGTAGAAATCCTTAAGAATGTTCTCTTCAGGTAGCAGTGTAACAGTCATTCTTGGACTCCCTCTACAAAACTTTACAGAATAATGTTGGAGGCTTCCAAATGCAGGCTGCAAATCCCTGAACTGTGGGTTATTTGCAAACAGTACATAGATTGAGACCTCTTAAATTCATGGAGGGTGCTAAGTATGTTCAGGTCTGTGGGATGAATCCTATGTAATAGAACTGCCACAGCAACAGTTCCGGATAGGTAAGAGTCTTTTTTTAAACCTGAGGAAACAAAGCAAGATGATGTCATCAAGGATCAAATCCAGAGGTGTACCATTGAATGCCTGGGCTTTGGTTTCCTGGATGTTTGTGTGGCTTGTAACAAAGAAAAGAGATCACAGCAGAAGAATATCTGTTGCTCTAAGAACGTCACGTGCATCTCAAGACTTAGAACGTCTCAAGAGTTAGATCTATTTCATTGTAAGACTGCTGAGTGGTCCTACCAGCTCACAGACAGGGCTCAGTCAGTTACTGATAAGATTCAGGCCTTTGCAAATGGTGTTCCCCTTATCTGGAACACTACCGTTCTCTTCACCCTCACCCTCACTCCCACAGTAAACTATGTACACAATCACCTACTTATTTTTAAACACCTAACCAGTCCAACCCATCCTTCCCAGATGTCATTTCTCCCAGGAAGGCTTGTTGGATCTCCTAAGTCTATATTCCCACACTATATTCCCACACTAGAGAGATCTGAGGGTACCATGTTCCTTCCTTAGTCATCTCCTCTTGCCACCTATCAGAAGGCATTGTCATGATCTGCTTCTCATCTGTATCTGTTCCAGTCCTGTAAGCTATTTAAAGAAATTGTCTTGTTCATTTTTGGATCCCTAGGGTCTATTAAAGTGCCTGGGAACTAATAGGTAATATATAATAATATGTAATATATAGTAACCACTTAATAGAGAATAGGTGTGAGATGGGTGAACGAATAACCTGTAGGTCCAGGACACCATCATGGACATTCTTGAAGGACAAACCCGGCTTTCAGAGGTGGTCTGACCGTAACTGCACAGTGAGGTGGAAATCCAGATGTCAGTTTAGTAATTTACATTAAGAATGATGGTTGTTGATGTGCCTGGTTGCAGAATTTTTTCTAGCCTTCAGTGACTTTAGACAACTAGAAAGGATGACAAATTCTAAACAGGGAGTTGCAAGAGCGTTAGGTGAGATGGATAGATCTATGTTTTCACTAATGATGTGCCAGCTACCAGAAAGCTCTCTTCTTTCTAGAGCCTGAAAAGATCTTCTCTGGAAATGTGTGTGGATGGACAGAGCCAACCTTGCCTTCTTAAATCTCCCTTCTGACTGGCACATTTGTCCTTTGATTTTATGAAAATAGTTGATGTCTTGTAGGTCTATGAGCTATTTTTATCTTTTAGACTTGTTTCACATATATCTTTGTTTTATTCACATCATATAGCTGCTCTATTATTATAAACTCAGAGGTCAATTTATTTCTAGTTTCTTTTACACTGTGATATCATCAGCACTTGAGTTTATCAAGCAATCAGTTTTCATTTTAAAAATGTTTGATAAGCATCTGCTGTATGCCTAATGCTGTGCTAACCATTATATGTAATAGTGATTAAATGCATGGGCTTTGGGTCAAAGTGACCTAGGTTTGGATTCTACCCCTATGAAACAAACAAGTTCTTTGAACCCTCCACTGCCTCATCTGTTACATGGGGATGATTACATTTATTTAAAGGATTTTATGAAGGCCAAATGAGGTGAAATCTAGGAAGTGCTTAGAGCACAAACTCTCAGTAAATATTATCTAAATTATCTGATAATATTTACAACTTAAAGATACTCAATCCAATCAAAGGCACCTCTTACTGTAAAGGAAAGGGAAATTCAAATTAAGTTTCGGAATTAGTAATAAATTATGAGGGTTTTTTTAAAGTGTAGAAAACATTTAATGGATTTCTGTTCTTATCTCAGGTACTGTATACAATAATAGGTAATACTATTTACTGAAAACATCCAACACATATAAAATTGTGCTAGGAAATAAGGGTGATGAACAGCTGAAGAGAGTACATCCCTTTTCCTAGTCTTGCAAATTATCCATGTTGGAAATTAGATAATAGCTACAGGCTGTCAGAACTAAAATTAACTTAATAAAAGATACTTACTTCAAAATAATTATCCATGTTGGATATAGTTAATTATCCTTCTAAGTATATTTTCAAGTATCTGTTTCACTTAACTTTGTTAATCATATTAAATTAATCACTACACAGCTTTCTTATGTGAAAAAAATCACTTAACAATGATACAAGTTCCTTTAACTGTTACCTTGGCAACTGTGAAAGAAAGATAGTAATTGGATATTCTTTTTTTTAAATTTATTTATTTATGATAGACATAGAGAGAGAGAGGCAGAGACACAGGAGGAGGGAGAAGCAGGCTCCATGCCAGGAGCCTGACGTGGGACTCAAGCCCGGGACTCCAGGATCATGCCCTGGGCCAAAGGCAGGTGTCAAACCGCTGAGCCACCCACCAGGGACCCCCGTAATTGGATATTCTTGACTTGTTTACTAAGCACTTTCATTCATTCATTTAACTAATGCTAATGGAGCCCCTAACTTGCACCAAGCACAGTTCTAGCTGGGAAAGGGAAAAACAGCCCCTGACATCCGGGAGTTGGTCTACACTATCACCTTGGCCTTGACGTTCTCCTGTGAAACATAAAATAATTTCACAGAATATCAACATCAAACAAGGCCACCCTGTGGCCATGATGTATTATAGTAAAAGCAAGACCATTCCATAATTGCATCTGAGCACAGACAAAACATAAACATTGTCCAAGTCACAACAGTGACCAAATGCCCTCCTCTTTTGACTACAATGGGTGACTGTTGATTCTTTAACAATTATAGCTTTAGCCTCTCTACTTCTGTAAGAGATCAATTAAGATACCCAATCATAAAATTATGCCCACTTCCTGACAGTATCCAATCTGGAGCAAAATATTGTTCCTTCAACCCTCCCCCATATTACCCAACGCAAGCTCAAATCCTGTATGTCCTTTCCAACACTTAATCTATGGTATCTCTTACTGAAAAGCCCTCAGTTCCCCATGATGTACATTCTTCCTCACTGCAGCTTGTTCAGTTGTGGCTCTGATGGTCTTTGGCTGGAGGACATTGACATGAAAGGGAGTATCATAACATATACAAAATGAATGTTTAATGAATCATCTAGTTTTTGCATATATCAGAAAACCTAAAACAAAAATGGCTTTAAAAAGACAGAAGTTTTCTTTCTTATATAAAAGAAATCTGAAGGTAAAGAATACAGAGCTGATGTGGTAGCTCCAAATCAGGGATTTGGACTTTTCTCTCTTCCTCTTCCACTATTCTAGCATGTGCCTTCTGGATTCAGGGTTGGTTCATGGTCCAATATGACTCCTGGAGATGCAGCCAAACTTCTATAGTCTAGGCATAGACTATAGTCGTAAGCTAGGCAATTTGAAAAGAGTAAAGGGAGAGCAATGATGGGAGTGGTTCCCACGTACATCAGCTCCCTTCAAGAAACCTTCCAAGAAAGTCTACACATCACTTCTGCTTATGGCTTACTAGAACTCACCAGCAGAACTGAGTCATATGACCAGCATTATTTTCAAGGAAACTCAGTTGGGCACATTGCTAAATAATACTATCAGGGTTCTACTAAGGAAAAAGATGAGAATGAATATTAAGTAGAATTTATGACAAAATTATTGACAGTAATTTGGATTGAAAAAATAGCTCTGTCTTTTACTTTGGTGTCAATTGGGTTAGTTTATGGTGAAAAAGAAATTTCACTTATAAGCAATGTATTTACAGGAGAAATGGCCTGATTCTGTAAGAAATTATGGTGTGATGGCATTACATGGTAGATTATCAGATACCTAAAAAAGGAAGAGGAGAAAAAAAGGCAAGGAAAGGATCATTCTACATAGATTTTAGATATTTAAAAACAAGAAGTGTTTGGAGGGCCTGACTGGTGCAGTTGGTTAAGCATTTTACTCTTGGTTTCAGCTCAGGTCGTGATTTCAGGGTTGTGAGATAGAGCCCCATGTTGGGCTCCGTGCTCAGTGTAGGAGTCAGCTTGAGATTCTCTCTCCCTCTGCCCCTCCCGCTCATGCTCTGTCTCTCTTTCTGTCTCTAACAAAAATAAATAAATGAAAAAAAAAAAAGAAATGCCCTAGAAATGTCATATTCCTGGAATCAGCAGTATAAGCTATTTGAACAAGTCCCTAAAATAACAGAGCTCACTCTGGTTGCCTTCATCATTCCGAAATTTTTGAATTCTTATAGACTTATCTGCCACAGGAAGCAGAGGCTCTCAAGTTATGAATTAAATATTTCAACAAATAGTAAATTAAATCAAATCGACATGACAATTTACTTTTTAAATCTCTGTTCACAAATATGCCCTGGAAAATTTTTCATTGCAATCCGTCATCCTTTCTTTATTGGTCTCAATATTAACAATAATAATAGTAGTCCATAAGGTAATTTGAGTGATCATGAAAGATCATATACTGTTCCAAGTGTTTTACACACATCATCACATTGAAACTCCACAAGAACCCTATGATTTAGTTACTGTTACTATTATCATCGTTTTTGTTAGCAATGAGAAACTAGAGCCTAAAGTTTTTTATTTGCCCTAGTTCGTAAGGAGAGGAAGTGTACTAAAGTCCAGTAGTCTCAACCTCACGTGCTAAAGCCTTAACTACCTGATTCTATCTTCTCCGTATCCCACAGGGCAAAGGACAGCACTGACATGAGAGAATTCACCAGGGTACAAAAGGGTGGGGAGAAGCACATGGGCAAGTGATCATCTTCTTTCAAAAGTAACATCCTCCTTGGAAAAATGGATGTGATTGATTATAGAAATCGTAGAAAAATTGGTTTTCTTGGGAAATCATATTGCCTAGACTGTGGTTTTTAACATAAAAAATTGAAATACCCAATCTTTGTACACATATTAGGACTCCAGGTGAGCAATTATCCCTTTGATCAAGATAAACATTGTTAACATTTCTCATATATTCTTTCAGAGTGTTTCTATGCATGTATATCTGTATATATGCATTTATATATAATATGTACATAAATACTTCTAAGTGTATTATTCAGAGTTTCACACCGTACATCCTGTTTTGTTAATGTTTTACCTAAAGGGTATCATATGTTTTAAACATTAATAATATATGTTTATAAAATTTTCCTTGATTTTCTTGTTTTACTCTTAAAAATAGTGGATTCTTTAAAATGTGGACTCATTCTTATACAGTTCTCTTTTCTCATGTGTGTGCAGGTGTGTGTGCATGTGTGTTACATTTCAAAAATCTATGAATGCAGAAATAAAGTTAGACTTTTAGGTTTTGCAGGAAAATACCATTGAAAGTAATCATTTCATGCAGATTGAAATACTGTTGTCGGGGGGTTCCTTGGTGGCTCTGGTTGAGCGTCTACCTTTGGCTCAGGGTGTGATCCCGATGTCCTGAGATCGAGTCTCTCATCAGGCTCCCTGCAGGGACCCTGCTTCTCCCTCTGCCTACGTCTCTGCCTCTCCCTGTGTCTCTCATGAATAAATAAATAAAATATTTTTTAAAAAGTATGTTGTTGGAATGTTTGTTATCTTGAGAAGTAACCAAACTTAATGAATTTTGGAATTCCTATGGAAAGAAACAAAGCTAGGAGTGAAATTATATCTGCATATAGTAAAATCATTTAAGAGTACATAAATAGAAGACAAAAATATTGATTCCAGGGGCACCCAGCTGGGTCAGTTGGAGAAGTCTTGATCTCTGAATTGTGAGTTCATGTCCCATGTGTGGTATAAAGACTACTTAAATAAAACTAATATATATATATATTAGTTATACATACATATATGTATATGTATAATATATATATACATATACATATATATGATTCCAGGAAGAATACTGAGGGACACACTTCATGTTTATAAAATTTATAACTATATTTTTTAATTTCTCTTTTTTTGTGAGTTGTACATGTGTCTGTACTTTTCTGTATGAACTTACAATTTTTTTTTTTAATTCTGACCATGTAATTTCAACACAACATACAGACAGCTCTTGAAAGCATGGCATCCAAAGGCCAGTTTCTTTGTGGTTTAACCTGTCCCTACATAGGGTAGACTGTACAGAAGTGATTTATTCAATTAATTAGTAATTTCTTAACTTAGAAATTTAAAAATGGTTATTTTCATTGAACTTGAAACAAAAGTTATGTTCATGGGAAAATAGAACAAAATCTATGCATACTATAGCCCAGCTTTGCTAAAAATGTATGAGCAACAAGAATACATCAATTATCAATGATTGATAATACGATCATATCATTCTTAGAGGTGTGCCAATGTTATCCATTTTTAAGTAACCATAAGGCAAATAGGAGCATTCAGCAGCTATGAAAAAGTGGTCTTCACACAACATTGAATGTGCAATAACTGGATGGATAAGTTATAAAATAAAATAAAAGAAAATTAAAGGGGCACCTGGGTGGCTCAGTTGGATAAGTGTCTGCCTTCAGCTCAGGTCATGATCTCATGACCTGGGATCAAACCCTGTGTCAGGTTCCCTGCTCAGCGGGAAGTCAGCTTCACTCTCTCCTTCTGCACCCTCCTCCCCACTTCTGTTCTAGTTCTTAAAAGTAAATAAAATCTTTTTAAAAAAGAAAATTTTTAAAAAAGAAATGAGCTAAAGAAAGATTAAGTATATACAGAACATTTTTGGAAATAACAAAAAATCGAGGATGTAATTATTTATTAACTATAATAGGTAGTCCATAAAAATATTTCATAGTACTCTGACTACTTTAATCATCTGACTTCAATATATTAATTTCTGAAATAATAAAATGCCAAATACTAATCTGAAGTCCTAAATTCATAAAGAATTAATAGAATACTAAAATTTTACATGCTTCCTAATTCAGCATAAATGGTTGCAGACATCCTGTTTGCTGATCTTACTACATTCAGACCATAGTGAGAGTCTACAAATAATTTGGTATAGATATGATTCCATTTATGTGACA
This sequence comes from Canis lupus dingo, assembly GCF_003254725.2. NCBI lineage: Eukaryota > Metazoa > Chordata > Mammalia > Carnivora > Canidae > Canis > Canis lupus. The sequence goes on from NC_064255.1 coordinate 63,428,155, forward strand.
AATTGGTTTCTTTTTTTTTTTTTTTTTTAAAGATTTTATTTATTTATTCATGATAGTCACAGAGAGAGAGAGAGGCAGAGACACAGGCAGAGGGAGAAGCAGGCTCCATGCACCGGGAGCCCGACGTGGGATTCGATCCCGGGTCTCCAGGATCATGCCCTGGGCCAAAGGCAGGCGCCAAACCGCTGCGCCACCCAGGGATCCCCTGACAAATTGGTTTCTGAATATGATACACAAAGTGAATTTTTTCTTTTTCATATATTTAGATATATTTTTATTATACTAGTTTTGTATTTAAAGAATAGCTTTGAATCTGTAACATGAGTTCCTCAGAGACAAATGTCTTCATTATACTTAATCATATGCTTTCTGTTGAAATTCATTTCTCCATCCTTTACATTTTCAGCAAAATTTCCATATACATGAACGTGCAGTCTCAACAGTTTACAATCTCTCTGGATATACCTTGACTCTTTTCACTTAGGTATTCCCTAGTGGAGTTGTTGTTGTTTCAAGATTTTATTTATTTATTTATTTATTTATTTGAGAGAGAGAGAGAGAGCAAGAGAGAGAGAGAGCATGAGTGTGGGAAAGGGCAGAGGGAGAGGGAGAAGCAGACTCTGTTCTGAGCAGGGATCTGGATGATGTGGGGCTTGATCCCAGGACCCTGAGATCACCACTTGAGCTGAAGGCAGACGCTTAACTGACTGAGCTACCCAGGCACTCTTGGAGTAGTTCTTAATCTTGAAAATTCTCTTAAAAAAATACACAGGCCTGGATCTTACTCCAAATCTACTGAGTCAAGAGAGGAAGATGGAGTGTACACTTAGAGGAGGTTCTCAGGCAATTCTGATCAGCTGACCTTTGGTTCAGAGCTAGAGAGCTCTGGTCAGTAGTGTTAGGAGCAGTGTTTGAGAAGTGACTGGTACAATAAATTCTTGGGCTGTGTCCTAAGATCCTCCATATTTTTGAGGCTCCATGCAAGGCCTCCCTCTGTTCAGCATCCTTCATTCTTCTTGTCTATGTCTATATCTATCCCTCATTCCTATCCATGCTTACCTCTGCTTTCCAGAATTGTTACTATTCAAAAGGATAGTCCTCTCCCTTTTATACTACCCTCTGTAGAGGAAACAGAAGGTAGGATAAAATGTGAACTACTTAAGTGTAGGGGCTACTTTGGATTTCATTTTATCATCTTCCTCTACCATTCAAAGTCCTCTAGATCACATATTTTATTTCCTTTCTAGCACTTCACTACCTAAGGCTATTTTATGTATAATTTCCTTGTTTATTCTATGTTTCCCCTAAATAGAATGCAAGGTCCTTAAAAACAAGGCCATTACTACTTATTTAAAGTTCTATCCCCAGTGCCTAGAAGAGCATCTGGTTCTCAAAATACATTTTTTTTTTTCAAAATACTTTTGATGAGTAAAGGAACAACCTAGGAGGTTTGTTTTTCTGGTGTATAAATGCAGTTAATTGTATATGACATTTATCTAGTTTGTATAGTGTCAAATTCTCTGCTGTCTGCAAAATCCATCATGTTAAGGTTTAAAGGGCAAGTAATTTTATTTTACTAGTATGTCAAGATACCTGGCAATCGAATTCATGTAAGGCCTGTTTTTGAAAAAACTAGAAATTACATATTCTTTAGCATCAATACATTCTAAGGCAAAAAGTAGAAAATAATAGACATCTAAATGAAGTTAATGCATTTATTAATAATATAGGAAATGTTACTTATACATTAGAGAATTTCTTAATTTTGGTTTAGGGTTTCATGTGTTGACTTATTAAAACGACCATGATGCAGTACTTACTCAGACCTGAATCTCTCTAAAAAAACTCAAGATCAATTATATGAAGAAACACATAATTATTCTTTGGTTCTAGAGCACACCTTTTAGCAGAGTCAAAGTCAAGTTTCCACTATACATATGAAATCAGGATCCAGAGATGAGGCTTCAAAGTGAGTGGCTGGCTAGGAGCATTTGTCCAGAGGGCTGCCTTTAGTCTATTAGTAGGAGTGGGAACCATCAATTTTTCAAGATAAAGAATGGCTTCTCTACTTGAATTTCTTGAAATTGTTCCTCCTTGTCTCAGCTTAGTATGCAGAATGTAAACTACCCTATATCACATGTTTTCCTTCTCACGCACTTATTCCAGAAGGCTATGAGTCATCAAGGATTGCTGCATTGTGATGTCATTATTATGATGCCCCATGGTACCCAATGATGAGCTATGAAATGTTCAAAACGGTTAGTTTAACGTGAAGTAGGTACAAAGTTCATGGGCTTGAAAATACTGAAGGAGGTTATTTCACTCACTCTGTGAGTAGCACTATTTATAAGAGTCACTTGGTTCTTCGATGTGATTAATGCAATGTAACTATCATAATGCCGAGGTTAATAATACTAGTTGCCATTTATTGAGCTCTCCAGGTATGCTAGGTTTTGTGTTGTTTATGTATCTTATTTCATTTGATCTGCTTAACATAAGGTAGGTATCTATTTCTATTTTCAGATGAGGAAGCTGAGTCTTGAAAATATTAAGTGATTAAGTATGTGGTGGAATTTGTATATGAAAACCCAACTGTTTTGAATTGAAAGCTCATACTAAGCTAGGTATCTGCCCCTATGATTCTGAGTTACATCCCACACCAACATAAATTGTCATTGGGAATGTATACATTTCCAATTGGAAAGAGACTAAGCAATTTCCATTGTCAAGGGCTGACTTTCACTTCAAAGAAAGTGAACGATTTTTTTTTAAGATTTTATTTATTTGAGAGAGAGCGCGAGAGAGCACAAGCAAGGGGGAAAGGGCAAGGGAGAAGCAGACTCCCCACAGAGCAGGGATCCCGACATGGGACTGGATCCCAGGACCCTGAGATCGAGATCCAGCCCAAAGCAGATGCTTAACTGACTGAGCCACCCAGGTAGGTGCCTCAGAGCGAACCATTTCTGATGACAGATGTGCATGATTTGCCTTTATCTCAATGTAGAAGAAAGAATAAGGGAAAGGGAAGGACTAGAACAAAAGTGAAGCCTGAAAGGAGAACAGTGCAAACAGCCCGAGCTGTAAACAAAATCTCCACCATCTTTTGAAATCTGCATGCGGGCAAGTCTCTGAATCTGTCTGAATCACAACCTTCTCATCCAGCCAAAAAGATGACGATGCACGTTCCCGCTTCATGAACCTGGGATGGGTAGTGCCATCTTCCCAGTCTTATTTTCCATTCTTGGGCATACTTGGGCAGTAGTATTCTTTCCATTTAAACATTTTGCTGGAAAGGGCATCAAGAGGGGCAAAATTACCCTGCACCCTTATTTTCCACTCCGAATCCACTTATCATCTGACATAACAGAATCACTTTTCTATGTATCTGCCGTGTCACACTGGGCTGCTGGAGAGCAGGGGGCAGTCATCATTTAATTTCTCTCTTTACTGTTCCCCCCCGCATAGAAAAATAAAACAAGTGGATTACACAAATATACTCTTGACAAAGTTGAATAGGAGAGAAGGCATGAGTCATGATTGTTTATTTCATCCTACTAGTTGTGTGGTATTAATTAGCCTACTCACTTCCATATGCCATCGAAAAGTAAGTAGTTCTTAAAAAGTTTCCCAGAATTAGGATAGTTGCGCTGTGATCCACATTCCTAAAAAGACTATTTTACTGGAAGAATTGAGGAAGAGATATGTATCTTCTGGACAAGGAACCAGTTAGAGAGAGAGAGAACAATGCTTTTTTTTCTCTTCAAGTCAAGAAAAATCCAGTTCTGGAATTAGCTGTGTCTACATCAAAGTGAGTGGAATTGAGCAGCTCCCTCTCTCCCCATTTTATTATCTTCTTGTCAGGATGAATTGCCCTACCACATTCTAACAGGGCGGTCAAAACTAGCCGTTTCATCTTGGGATCTGAGTTGCACAGGCTTGGGCACCACCTTCAATTAAATCCCAAAACTTTACCAGTGGAGAGTGGAGATTATTCCTTAGCACCAAGTATTATTCTCCCCAGAAACTCTTCTTTTCAAAGATTAGGTTAGTCTAAATTCCTTTATCAGAACGGAGAGGGATTTTAGAGTCAGATCAACCTGAATTTAAATCCATCTGGCTTCTGCCATGACCAGTTGTGTCACGTCCTCCTTGTAAAATAGGGAAAATGATACTTAACCAGCGAGGTTACTGAGTGAGATGGCACAGGTAGTCCTTTAAGTGTATAGTGTGGGACTAAGAATTGGCCAGTAAACCCGAATTTAGGGACCCTGGGACACAAACAAATGGGAAGGGAAGTGACTTGAACTTCTGGCCAGTGCTCCTGCCGTGGGTGGGAAAGGCTCTTGGCTGAGCTTCGGTCCCACCAGGGGTGAGGGAGGCGCGCTCTCCGGTCCTTCAATGAGCTTCATTATCTTTGTTAAAGACGCTGGGGCTGGGCCGGGCTTCACCAAGTCGCTCCCGGGCTTGCAGTACTTTTGGGTCCTCACATCGAGCTTTTCTGATTAGCCCCCTGGTTGGTGGCATCTAGACCAACCGAAGTGCGCCTGGAGGTGGTTCTCAGGCGGTTCGAAACTCTGGCACTTGGGCCGCCAGGTCCCAGCGCTCGAGGCCGCTCCCACCCGGACCCGGGGCGGGCGCGTCTCCATCGCCTCCCGGGGCTCCCGGCCCGGGGCGGTGGCCTCGCGGGGGGGGGGGGTGACGTCACGGGCATCGCCTGGGCCCCGCCCGGCCTATAAAGCGGCAGGTGCGCGCTGCGCCCCGGGACTGTTCGCGCACCTTGCGCAGCCGCCCGCGTCCGAGCGAGAGACCCGCGGCGGCCCCGGCGCCTCCCCCCGAGCGCGCCGTGCGCCCCGCTGGCCGCGACCCGGTCCCCGGCGCTTCCTCCGCCTCTTCCAGCTGCAGCTCCGGGCCCAGGTGCCCCGAGGCCGCGCCGCCCCGCCGAGGGACCCATGCGGGCTCCGCTGCTGCCGCCGGCGCCCGTGGTGCTGCCGCTCCTGCTCCTCGGCTCAGGTGAGGAGCGCGGGGCTCCCTCGACCCCCTCGGCTTGCTCCCCGGGAGGAGGCCGAGGCGGGCGGGCGTCCGCGACCTGCCAGGCCGGCAAGAGGGCGCCGGAGGGCCCCTGTCCCGCCGCAGGAGACCTCGGAGATGCCGCGGTCCATCCAAATCCTGGACTTTTACGATAAAGGAACCAGGAGCCGAGTCGGCACAGGTGAAGCGACGTGCGCGCATCTTAGGGTAGTCAAGTCCCGGACCCGGAACCCGGAGCGGTGCCTCCTGCCCAAATCCTCCGTCTCCTCTGTCCAGTGATGTTACCTTTACCTCCCTGGACGGAAGCGCCCCCCACCCACCCCCACCCCACTCTGTTTTAGGGACACCTACAAGATAAAGCAGGAGTCTGAGACTCAAAGCCCCAAATCTCACCTGGTCCCCGGTGTCTTCCCAGGATAAGGAAACAATGACAGTAAGAGTCATTATCGTCAAATATCATGTCTACTGTTTTACAGTCATGCATGTAATCTTTTTAAACAATGTGATCGCGTGTTAAGAAGGCCCGGTGCCTCTATCTAGAACCCGTCCATCCCAACGGGGCATTCAAGCAAACAAGTGCATCCGGCATGTGGCGCGATGGGAATGTACAGACGCCGTCCGTTAAGTAATTAGATGAACGTGCCTAGTTTGCTGGGTTATTTGGTGTGAAACGTAGTGTAGACTGTGGAAAAGAAGACCTTGATGAAAGGAGCTCAGTAAACAGCTGAGTTCGCTCGTTGGCGAAATGTGAAGATGCTTTCGTAAGTGACTCAATCCCAGACAATAGCCCATGTGCAATAGCTGCTTTGGTGTCAGAAGGTAAACACTTCTCCTGAACACAGCTGCCTGGTGAGAAAGGCGCCCTGCTTCACCTTTCCTTCCGTTGTTCTTGCTCCCACAGCCTATTATGCTGCTGGATTGGACGTCAACGGCACCGGCTCTGGGAAAGGGGGACCATTATCCGGGGACCACAGCGCCGATGGATTGCAGGTCACCCCGCGAGGTGGGATGTCGTCAGGAAGTGAGATTTCCCCTGTGAGCGGGACGCCTTCCAGTAGGGAACTGTCCTCGGGGATCGACTATGACTATGCCGAAGAGTATGACAACGAACCGCAAATACCTGGCTATATCGTAGATGATTCCGTCAGAGGTGAGTGGAGGATAAAGCAGCAGCGTAGCCTACACGGGGTGTGTTGGCGTGAGCAAAGCGGCTTGGAACCCCGAATCTTCGGGTGGTTTTCTTGTGTGTGGGTCCGACGCATTCCCCGTGGGTAAGCTATCAGCTGAGGTGGAAAGAGCTTTGTGTAGGCACATCTGATATGTCCAGAGCTCTAACAAATGTTTCATGCCTATTAAGTCTCCTTCACAGGTAGGGATTGTTATCATTCTAAGATGCGATAACCGAAGCTCAAGATTGTTTTGCCCCAGGTTTCACAGCCAGAATGCAGTTGAGTCAGAGTGAGAATTCCAGTGTTTGATTCCACAGCCTGTGCTCTTTCCCACGGGACGGCATGGCCCCGGTGCTGAGAGACAGGTGTGGGCATCAACCAGTCCTCAGCTCTTGGATCCACTCCCCACTGCCACGTTTCCCTAAATACCTGCATTTTAACGCAAATAAGAGAACAGAAAGTAGTGGGAAGAAGCAATTGGACTTTAGCAAGTACCAGAAACTGGTGATTCTAAGAAGAGTAATAACAACAGCAGCAACAATAATGATATAACCTTCTGGAAATATTAAAGAAAGACCATATGCATGGATCCATATGCATGGATTTCAAATTGCTAAAATCACGATTTAAACCCAAATTCCGTGTGTTAAATAAGAGTGACCCCAAATTTTGTTCTCTTTTGCTATTATCTGATCTTTACAAAAAAGCCTAAATTTGCTTAAAATGAAGAGTACCAAGGTCAGAAGTAAGTATTGTTCATTACCCTCATATTACTTTGGAGTTTTAGGGCAGATGAGGTCATCATTAAATCTGCTCTAAATATCTGAGGAACATCCACTGTGGAGGCAGGACATAATGCCCCTTCTCTCTTGACTTGAATATCCCTGATTCCTCCCACTCTGTCCAGCTCCCAGACCTGGTGAATACAGCAGGTGATCCACAGGGACGGGGACTGGGTTAAGCGGCAGGTGGGAAAAACTTCAGGGAGCACTCACTCCACTTTACTCTTTGCTTAGTAACTTGTGCTTTTATGTAGGTAAGGTGGGGAAGGGGGTCCGTTTACGCTTCTTATTTTTGGAGATAAGATTAGAAACTGTTCTCTTAAAGGGGTTTCAAGTTGTTAACATTTCAAAAGGCCAAATAAGTTGGTAGTGGTGAAACGGACTAGTGCATTGTGAAAGAGTGAAGCTGGTGGTTGAACTACTTTGAAAGGCTGTTGAGCCCAGGGGGTTGATGTGTGCTGCAGTGCTTCAGTACAATTTGTAATATGCCTGATAATATCCAGTAATATTCCCTTAAACTGTTTCTGTTAGAGGATTCATTCTAACTTGCAGTACTTATCATCAAAGTTTCAATATAGAAACTGTATAACTGGTTAAACATTGCTTCTAATTTGGCTATTAATGTTATAATAACTTGCTAAAATACTCATAATATTTATTTGTTGCTTCCTTAATCACAGGGTTCTATCTTTGATACCCTTCCCTGTGTTTCTAATGTTTTCTATTTAATGGACCATTATTCAGGACCATTATGACTAATGGTATTATGACATTATAGTATTTTCCTCTTTGCACTGGGCTGTTTGCTAAATATCTGCTTAGATAAGCCTACTCAGGTATTAGTATAACAAAACACACAGCTCCAACATGAAAACTCCTCCTTCCTATGTTTAGCATGTGGGTATACTATACCCTGCATAGCTATAACATTGAAAAAATGTTTCTGTAGATCTAGAGTGAAGATGAGTGAATCTCTGAAGCATCAAGTTTCTGGATTCCTATTTTTCAAACAGATTGACCCAGAAATGAGTCTCGGGGAATTAATCATAACTATTGTCATTTGGGAGTTGGAGAAAATTGATTAATTCTGATGTGTAACTCTCAGTTTTTTCCACTCTCAAGTAATACACAGTAATTCCCAATTATGGTAGTGAGCACAAAACCGAGATGAGTAAATAAAATCGACAAATGTACTAAAGTTCCATTTTAATCAGTAGCATTAACCTATCCAGGGGAAAATGTAGGATAATGAGAGAACGAAAGGCTTTGACACCCTAGCACTGTCATTTTCTACTTGCGTGCCCTCGAACATGTTACTTGTCTTCATTCAACTCTAGTGTCCTCCTCCCTATCATCTGGATAACAATACATTCAACTGTGATCTGGGTTTAATCAAATTAAGACTCATTACCAAGAACATGGCATGTATAAGAAATTCAAAAAGTGTGAGATATTTCATGGATTTTTTTAGGCAGGTAAATACTATTATCGATGATAATACCAGTACAAATAAATTCAAAATGTGTTTCTAAGTTAATAAAATAACAAGAAGGTTCAGATTTTGAAGTGCCACACCATACAGATATTTTCTTTAACCAATTATTGTATATGAATTGTATTAAATAATGGGAAAAATATGGTCATCATCCCCATGAGCTTTCACTGCTAGGACTTCTTTCTCTCGTGTCTTCAAAATGATACTCAAGATGAAGAGAGACTTTTGTCAATAAATCTTATTTGTTTATTTTTTAGTTGAACAGGTAGTTAAGCCCATGAAAAACAAAACAGAAAGTGAAAAGACTTCAGATAAACCCAAAAGAAAGAAAAAAGGTGGAAAAAGTGGAAAAAATAGAAGAAACAGGAAGAAGAAGAATCCCTGTGATGCAGAATTCCAAAATTTCTGTATTCATGGAGAATGCAAATATATAGAGCATCTGGAAGCTGTAACATGCCAGTAAGTTTTCCTAAATTATATAGAAATCTGTATAACACCATCTCTGAAACTCCTAGATGCAAAAAGACACTCATTTTCCCCCACATATAAACCAAGGACCTGTAATCTTTTTCTTAAGAGACCAGCTGGGAAATAATTTAGGCTTCTTTGGTCAAGATTAACTATATACTTACAGAACCAACTAAAATATAACCACTTAAAAATAAAAACCATTCTTGGCTTGCACACTGTAAAAAAAAAAAAAAAAAAAAAAGGGGCAAATGGCCAGAATTCTCATGGGCAATGGTTTGCTGACCCCTGGTATAAATCATCATTTTACAATATATATCTTACAAAACCTTTTTTTATAATAAATTTATTTTTTATTGGTTTTCAATTTACCAACATACAGAATAACACCCAGTGCTCATCCCATCAAGTGCCCCCCTCAGTGCCCGTCACCCAGTCACCCCCACCCCCGCCCTCCTCCCCTTCCACCACTCCTAGTTTGTTTCCCAGACAAAACCTTTTTTTTTTTTTAAAAAAAAAAAAGGACCGAAAGGTACTATCCTCCTTCCCCCCAAATGCCACTAGCACACTAAATGACAGTGGAATTAGCTGCATAACAAGTCACTGAACTCATCAGTTGGTCATAAAAGGAGCACAAAGAATGAAAAGGTGTGTCTTCTTGGAATATTACACCCAAACTAATCTCAACTTGTTCTTATACTAATAGATCTTTGGCTTGAATGCATTCTGCCTCATGATTTTGAAATATAAATAGATGGCATGACTTTTTGGGTTTTTGGTTTTTTTTTTTTTTTTTTTTGAGTGGTACAATTAAATATTGATGACCTGGAGAGTAAACCTAAAATATGTGGAATATTTACAGTTATTATTATAATTTTTGAATGTGGGTTGTTTACAGATGTCATCAGGATTATTTTGGTGAACGATGTGGGGAAAAGTCCATGAAGACTCACAGCATGGTGGACAGTGATTTATCAAAAATTGCTTTAGCAGCCATAGCTGCCTTTGTGTCTGCAGTGAGTTTCACGGCTATTGCTGTTGTTATTACAATCCAGTAAGTTTGGCATAACTTGAACATTCCTACTAAAATAATGCCAGGTTGATTTTTTTCAGTGTTTCTATCACAGTGTACTATATCGTATTTTAGATTAATTATTCTATTGGTGGCATGTATCTTTGGTCATATCTTTATACTTCACTGACAAGGATCACAGAAATTAGTCAAAATTTATGTTACTTTGGCCGCCACAGAAACTTAATACGTAAGGCTGTTTTTCAAATACCCTAGAAATTTTTTGAACTTAAAAATTGATGGTTTTGTTTCATGTCATACCTCCCCTCATGGCTACCTCCAAATGCCAGAGTGTTGGTGTCTACTATGAATCTCTTTAAGCTTACAGAAGCCTCTTGAAGCTAATTAGGACCTGGTTCATAGTAGATTGTCAGAGATTGTGCTTTGACACTAAAAACCACAAAGAGCTCCAAGCCAGGAGCCAAGAAATGATATATCCTCTGCCTCTATGAATTGTCAAAGGTAAGATGGAAATTCAATTACAAAAAAAAAAAAAAAAAAAAAAAAAATTCCTCCATATGGCATTGTGTAGGAAGCAGGGACAATTCTATTACTGTTCTACTCCTGCAGTAACTGCCTGTGCTCACAATACCAGATCACACACTTCACTTCATGACCAATGAATGTTAGAAGTAGACTGTTCCTGGTAGGCACTGGTGGTTATGTCAAAATGGCATTGTCTGTCAAACAGAAGTCAGCGAATTAAGGAAGTTGGGGAAGGGTGTGAGTGGCTCTATAATGACTCATGTGCTACTAGAGCTTGGGAAAAGCAATAGACTCATTATTCTAATTTTAGGTCTTGGTAAATTACTTTAACAACTGGACTGTGTGCATGATCTACCACTCCTGCCATTCAGGAAACAAGGGGTTATCTTCTGCCATTGTTTACTATTATTTTAAATGCAGATCAGATAATGATAAAAAGACACATTTAAAAAACTGTTTTATGATGCACATAGAGTTTGATGTGTGCTCTAAATTTGTTTTGCACACCCTAGAAATTATTTTGATCTGCTAATACCTCAAGCCAGATATGCAAATATGTTTAGGAAAAATACCCTAAGACAAATAAATGATAATTGTTTGTCATAGAAGGATAGAAGGAAAAAAAATAGCCAGTGTTTTGAAATAATTATTCAAACTTGTGATCATTCATGGTGAAAAATTTAATCCTTTAGAAAATCATGGAAAAACTTTGTCAGGTGGCACTCTTAAACCTGTGCGGTGACCTTCCTCCTTTTCTGCCATATTCTTGTGTTTGACACATAGAGCAAAGAGTGGCCTAATCCACATTTTGCTTTTTTTTTTTTTCTATAATTGAATTTTTTCCCCAAACATGACAAAATTCTTAGGATTTTAGGAGTAATATTTAGTGGATGGAATAAAGACCTATTAAAAATAGAATTTCCTGTATAACACCAAGGCGTTTTTAAATGATTGAGTTTTGTGAGAAAGTAACAATGAATAAAACTAAAAGTAAGTATTTATTATGTAGAAATAAAATCCAACTTCTGATGTAAGCAGGTGTGAAAAAATTCTGATCATTTAAATTAGTTTGTACAACTGTAAAGTCTTTCTGTGGTAAAACTATACCATCTTCTTCTTCCTCCAACTGTACTGGCACCTGTGCTAAGTGTTGAGGAAAAGAAGAATGAGGTCTTGCCATTTGCAACAACATGAATGGACCTAGAGGGCATTATGCTAAGTGAAATAAATCAAAGAAAGTCACAAACTGTATGATTTCATTTATATGTGGAATCTGAAAAATAAAACAAATGAATAAACAAACAAAAAGCATAAACAGACCCATAAATACAGAGAATAAAATGATGGCTGTCAGAGGGGAGAGGGTAGGAGGATGGGCAAAGTGGGTGAAGGGGAGTGGGAGATACAGGTTTCTAGTTAAGGAATGAATAAGTCATGGGAATAAAAAGTACAGCATAGGGAATATAGTAATGGTATTGTAACTGTTGTGTGGTGACAGATGGTAGCTACTCTTGTGCTGACTGTAGCGTAATGTATAGACTTGTTGAATCCCTATGTTATACACCTGAGACTAATGTAATGTTGTGTGTCAACTATAAAAAAACTCCCATATATGAATGTGTTCCATGCCTTCTGAAAGTTTGTGTCTCAAGGGATGTCCATTTAAACCTCAGTACTTTGGGAATGTATTTATATAAAGTCACCATGAACATCCCCTTAAAAAGAATGGTGGTAATATTTATAGCTGGGTTTAAGTTTTGGCTTGGTATAGAATACAGTGTAATGTTCTATAAGGACTCACAAAAAAGGAATTCCCTGTACTCATGAAAACCCCAATCAATATATAGATGAACTTTGATGACCATAGAGTATCTTGTTCTCTGAAGGCTTCGAAAACGATACTTCAGGGAATATGAAGGAGAAGCTGAAGAACGAAAGAAACTTCGACAAGAAAATGGAAATGCGCATGCCATAGCATAACTGAAGATAATGTTACAGGTTTGAGTTTTAAAAGGTAACTTTAGATGCTATCCTATAATTTTGAAAAATATAGCATCTGTTATCTTGAGTGAAGAAATTGTTCTTAATTATGGATACACTATGAACATTGGCTATGTGAAAGTCTTATTCTTTGAGCATGAGATGCAGTTCAATAGTGAGAAAAGACTATGTCCTTGGTCAATATTATAAGGGATGTAAAGATGAGGCAGACACAGATCCTCTTCTCAAAGAAGTTAGCGTTTAGTAGATAAGAAGTAGTAAAAGGAGCCAGAATGCTAGGGCAAGTAAAATATGTGTCATATGAAAGGAATATGAGGAGTTTCCAGTGAAGGAGAGGAAGTGCTGTGGAATGTGTGTAGGGAGCAGGAAAGGATATCATGTATAGGGTGGCACTGGAAGTGAGCCTCCAAGGACTGACAAGATTGGGATAAGCAATTTTGAAGAAGGAGGAAGATTAAAAGTGTAGGATGAACTGCGTCACTTTAGAAACTTGTGAAAAATGGCCTAGTTCAAATGGGTGTTGAGGAGAGAAGGTTGGAACGAAGGTTGAGCTCTCATGGTGGAGAGCCAAGTCAGGGTGCATGATTACAAATGTGAGGAAGTGGAGAGAGCAGCTTGATCATCCTTTTAAAGAAAGGAAGTAGAGGGGCCCCTGGGTGACTCGGTTAAGTGTCCAACTCTTGATTTCTGCTCAGGTCATGATCTCAGGGGTATAAGATTCTGCTCCATGTTGGGCTCTGTGCTGGGTATGGAGCCTGCTTAGGATTCTCTCTCAACCTCTGCGCCCCCCCCCCCCCAAAAAAAGAAAGGAGGTAGGAAGGGAGAAGGAAGTACAAATTTAGAGATAGTTTGGTGAAGGGATATATTGTAGTTCTTATTTTTATTTTTTTTGTAAAGAGGCAGAGCTGAGCATGTTGTAGGGAAAAGTAAGGAGCTATGGAGCAGAATATTTTATTAATAACCAAAGCTGACAGCCAACGAAGCAAACTTCCAGAGGAAAAGGAGACTAGGAGATCAAGGACACATTTAAAGTTGGCCAGAAGAAGGAACTCCATTTCCTTAAACATTCAGGAAAGATGTCACATCCTTAAGTCATTGATTCTCTACCATCAGTGGGTTTAAGAATTACTTGAGATGCTGGTTAAATATGCACATTTCTAGGCCAAACCCTAAGTTTTTTTTATGGGTTTGGGGTTTGGAAGCACTGCAGATGCTTAGAGAAACACTGGCTAGCATTGGTTAAATGCAAGCATTATGTTAGGAGCCTATTACAGAATTAGCTCAATAACTCATAAAGTGGATAATTATCAATGCAATGATGTACTCAGTACTTACTGCATCAAAATTTATTATACTATTGGCTTAATGTGCTGAAGCTAAGACCACCAACATGAATAAAGGTAGATTTTTGGTTATGTAGTGCAGCTGAGATTTTTCAAAGTAGATCTGACAGGACTTTTGGAAAAGGAATATGCTGTGCTGGCACATAGTGGCTGCTATTAGCTGGTAGCTTCTATCATTTATGCTCTTGGCACTGATTATCCTAAATTAACTGTATATCACAAATACACTGAGCCATTTAATCTGTCTTTTTAACTATGTCCACTGCATAGATTTGGTTAGGAAAACTACTTCCCATGAGTGTTGTTGCTTTTTATGAGGTGGAATTTGATGAAACAGGCTTCAGCTTATGCAGTCCTCCACCTAAGTAGGCATATAACCAAAGCAGGTATGAAGTTGAACTGGCAGTTCATCTCTGAAAAGCTTTTAGCATTTTTCAGAAGACATTCTAGATGGACAGAAATTCTGATTCCTGATTTTAAAAAATATTTTGCTAAAGCTATACTGAAATTGGGCTTTATATCTCTAATAGTCTTATTTTATTTTTGACCAGGGTATCGGAGCAGAGTCATTGCCGGGTCACAACCTTGAGTGATGAGTTGGTTCCTCTTTTCGGTGGATCATAAGAAAACAGAACCTTTTTGTTCTGATGGTTTTAAACTTTCAATTGTTGCTTTTTATGCTAAGTCTTATTTCTGTACATAAAGATGCATGGAGATAAAAAGTATTTTTTCAAGTTGTAAATAATTTATTTAATATTTAATGAAAGTGTATTTATTTTACAGCTTATTAAACTTTTTTAAGCAAAGAGATTGAGAGTTTGAATATTAGTTTTGAGATTGCAAGACTCTAGGGTATTTTTTTCCTAAAGCTTAGATGATCATTTTGAAAGAAGTTCCTTCCCTTTTTTCCTATTTTATGTTGATCTTCAAAACTTACTTCTTTTCTTAGAAAGTATTATTATTGGAAAGTTAGAAACTAGAGTAATTTAGTCCTCCCACAAATACTAGTATCCTAAACTGGTCTTTCTTATTCTGTGTAGAATTTATTCCAAGTCCTGGTAATTTTAAAACTTCTAAAATCAACCAGTGGCACTGCCCCTCCATCACAGTAGACACAGATATTGTAAAAGAAAGAAAACCCACTGCCCATCATAATCATCGTCATCACAAACAAGAAAAAGACGAGAATAAGTTTTAAGATGACAAATATGGCATTTCAAGAAAACCAGAAGCATTTAGAGATTTATTGCTCTAATATCATGACATGAATATACAAAGCATCTAAAACCACTCCTCTTTTTCCTCCCTTCACTACTGTTTTCTTATATTATTTTAAACAAATACATGTGCGTTTGGGGTGAGTGCTCTTTCAAGAACATTAATTCCCTGGAGTGACCCACAGTTTGGTTCCTAGCCAGCCAACTAAGTTACCTGCATACAAAACAAAACAAGCCAACCTTTATAATGTAGGGGGAACATTTTGAAGAAATCAGCCAATAATAAATGTAATTCCAGCAATCATCTCACAGAATTTGATCAAGAGTTCCATTTTTCTCTAGCATACCATTCTCAAAATCCTTGTCCAGTGATCATCTAACCAACTGGTTGCCAGCCTCACCTGCACATTATCATATGAGTTTTAGGTGTCTAAATGCCTGGGCCTCCTTCCCAGAACTTACAATTTGAATGAACTGGTGTCGGTCATTGGCATCTGGATTTTTAAAAGGTCTACAGATGTTTCCTACATGCAACCAGTGCTGAGAACCTCTGACCTATCTCTGCTTGAACAACTTCAGTACACATTTTCCTCAACCTCATCCACTAAATACTTACTGTTGATGATTCAACTATAGTGCTAGAGATACAAGACAGAAAAGCCCTGACTGAAACATTTGCTGCCCAGTTATTGAGAGGAGGGAGTATGTCTTGTCAATACAGTGCAATAAGTAGGTGAGGTATGTAGCAGGGATCCATGGGAGCCCAGGAAGCTGTCACCTAGCCTGGCTTGAATGAGTCAGGGAGAGGTTTCTAGGGAGATACTTGCGAGATTATCCTTGAAGGATGAGTGGGAGTTATGTGGAGATCGTTATAGGCACAAGCAAAATTACCAAAATTACCAATGACCTGAAAGGGACAATACATAAAATAGTTCAGTATTACCAAAACAGAAAGTGTGAAGTCAACACAGGCTGTAAAGGAAGCCAGAACGGTGAGGGCAGGGTCACACGGAGCCGTTAACATATACTGTAGACCATGTGGAATCTTTCAAGCCAGCTGGTCAAGGGTAAAAACTTGATCAAGTTTGCATTCCAATTAAGTTATAAGACAATTATGTGGGGGAGGACTTGAGCCAAAGCTAAAAGTCAAAATACTGACTTGGAAGCAGTTGAATGAACACCTGAAACTGAGACGGTAAAGGAGGGAAAGAGAAACTCACCATGTACTTGAAGATTTGTGATAGATTAAAAATATGAAAGCAAGATGATTTATTATAAAAACAAAACTGTGAGTAATGAGGTAGCAAGGGAACTGAAGAAATCTAAGAAAACTCTCAAGTTCCTGGCTAGGAGGATGGTGATGTAATTCTAAGTTGATAATCTCTGAAGTTTATTGAATATTCTAGATGGGAAGCATGGCTTTTTATTTATCCTTGACTAAAGACTGGCTCTTCTCTGTTTTGTAAAGACATCCTTTCTGATTTGTGATGGATTTATGGGAAAATAAGGACCAGCCCAACCAATTAGTCAACTGAATCAACCCTAGGCCTCACTTCATATTTGAGATTGAGCCTACAAGTGGAAAAAGTCTGCATGTATGATGATGAGTTCAGCTTTGGATCTGTTGAGTTGGAGATGCCAGGAGCTATCTACTAAGCAGTTAGATATACAAATCTGAAGTTCAGTGAATGGAAGAATTATATATTGGGAATTGTCAAAATATATATGGTAACTGAAGCCACAAAAGTGGCCAAGCTTACCAAAGGAAGCTATAATGAGTCCAAAGAAAATATATTTGTATTGACAAATCTCCGCAGTTGTCACCACACATGTATAGAAAGCCAGGCAACTATAGCCACTGTGGGGGTTCTAGGCACTTGCCTGCTATCCCATGTATTTTTCTTGCTCTTAAAACAAAAAGTTTAATAAATCATTACAGTGGGGTAGAAGGAAAGAAAAAAAAAAGCCTTACTTTTTCATAATAAAAATAATACTCTTAAGTTTATTAAGGACACAGATACCCCATAGATTATTCTAAATGCCTTACACAGTCACTTGCCAAATCCTCCTAATTTCCTTTAAAAGTAAATACTTTTTGTAAGTAAGTAAAGTAAGGCTCAGGGCACCTGGCTGGCCCAGTTAATGGAGGATGCAACTCTTGATCTCAGGGTTGTGAGTCTGAACCCCACATTGGATGTAGACATTACTTAAAATAAAATTTTTAAAAAATAAAATTAAAAATAAATTAAACAAAAATTAAGTCTCAGAGATTAACTTGTCTATGGTCACATATCTAGTAAGTGATATAGTTAGGCTTTCTGGCTCCAGAGCCGTCCGATTTAAACAACTTTCTCTACTACTCTTATAATCAGTGTTATTTTAGGTTTAAAGATAGCTATCTGCATACCAATTTAGTATGGTTTAAAACTACCACTCATAAGAAATCTGGTTTATTTCTTCAAGATTCAGATGACACTTTTATCTACCTGAGCTGCCTTCACAAAACTTCCCAGTGTATACCCTCCCTCATGGTATATAGAAAACATACCTTAGAATAAGCACTGGGTGTTATACTATATGTTGGCAAATTGAATTTAAAAAAAAGAATTAGCCCACCTGCTGGGGTAAAAAAAAGCTGGACTATTCATCCATAAATTTAAAAATTGGTTAAGAGTTGCTTCTGGACTAGGAAAGATTAATTCCCTGGAACTTCTGGCCAGCCTAATGTGTAGGCAAAATGAATTCCAGTGGTTAGAGGAAGTCCCTAGGCAATGAGATATAGGTGGGCTGTAGATTGAGACAATATGCTTAGAAACACAAATGACTTAGGGTTTATAGTGGAGCACAATGAGGATCTGCTAAAGTGGCTGATTTATTGCTGAACAATTTAACTCTTATTTCTTGGCTATATTGTCATTCATTCAGTAAACAATTATAAATCATTATTAAACTCAACTATGTACCAGGCAAGTCTAGATTACTAAAAAGCAACATAAGTCCTAAGAAAAGTACTTGCAAAGTTAACAACAGATAAGAAATGGCAAAGTAAAGGATTTAGATAGTGCCAAACTAGATAATAATCCTATCAATAATTCACTTTGTTAGATGTATCTGATCTTTAGGAGGTATGAGTAAAGTAATGATACTGATTTTCTTCCATGGTTTGGAAATCAACATCATTACTCAGTAATACCTCATACAAATATATTCACATTAACCTTCAATCCTTCAAATTACACATATATACTATGTTTGTTTAATCATTAAGTACTTATTGAACACCTTACTGTAAGCATAATGCTGCTTTAGACAATGCAACCCAAACTTCTTTCAGATCTCTCTGGGGAGATCAATTACATCATGAGCTTCCCTGGGTGTGTATGTGTGTGCATGATGGTGGTGAGGTCATTGGCAGCTTAGGTCATAGAGTCATAATGAAATGCAATTAGAAAGCTTTAAAAGGATAGCAAAAAACTATATGTCCAAATTCTAACATAATATAAAATCTCTTGAGTGGAAGTCATCTTAAGAAGAGTTAGTTACAAAATACTTAGAACTGAATAAAAATATTGTCAAAATTTGTGAGGCACAGCTAAAATAGTACTTAGTAGACAATTTATAGATTTAAATACATTTATCAGAAAGCAAGAAGAGCTTAAAAGGAAAACAAATGAAGCTAAACATTTAATCCAAAATTTAGAAAAAGACCAATAGAATAAGCCCAAGGAAGATAAAAAGGAAATGTTTAAAATAAGGGCAGAGATAAATGACAAAGATAATTGGAAACAAAGCCAAAGTTTATTCTTTGGAAATACTAGTAAGACAGGCCTCTGTTAAAACTGATCAAAATAAAAAGACATATAAAAATGGAATATATAAAAAAATAAGTATAGATATCAAAATTCAAAACTATATTTAAAAAATCACATCATAAGGGCACCTGAGTAGTTTAGTCAGTTTATCATCTGACTCTTGGTTTGGCTCAGGTCATGATTTCAGGGTTGTGAGATTGAGCCCACTGTGGAGCTTGCTTAAGATTCTCTCTCCTGAGTGAAAATATCAGAGTGACAAAACATGAGAGGCACCTAACTCTGGGAAATGAACAAGGGGTAGTGGAAGGGGAGGTGGGTGGGGGGTTGGGGTGACTGGGTAATGGGCAATGAGGGGGGCACTTGGTGGGATGAACACTGGGTGTTAAGCTATATGTTGGCAAATTGAAATCCAATAAAAAATTTTTTTCATAATAAAAAAAAAAGATTCTCTCTCCTTCACCTTCACCCACTGCCCCTCCCCTTCATGTGTGCTCTCTAAAAATAAATACATAGATAAATAAATAATAAAATATCTATAAAAAGTTACATCATGAACATAGAATTTTTGTCAGGAATGCAAAGATGGTTCAATACCAGAAAGTCTATCAATGTTATATAAAAGGAAAGTAAAAAAAAAAAATTAGAAATTTTCTGTTACACCAAATAAAAAGCATTTTCAAAATTTTTATTTTCTTTTAATTTCAGTCTGGTTAAAACATTTTTTAAAATTAAAGGCAGAGGGGATCCCTGGGTGGCTCAGCAGTTTGGCGCCTGCCTTTGGCCCACGGCGCGATCCTGGAGTCCTGGGATTGAGTCCCGCGTCGGGCTCCTGGCATGGAGCCTGCTTCTCCCTCTGCCTGTGTCTCTGCCTCTCTCTCTCTCTCTATGTCTATCATGGATAAATAAATAAATCTTTAAAAAATAAATAAATAAAATAAAATTAAAGGCAGAGAAAGCTTTTAAATGCAAAATTCATTTATAATTTAAAATTATTTTAGAACTAGGAATAGGATACTTCCTGAGCTTGATAAAAGCTATATACTAGAAGTAATGGCAGAATTTATATTTAGTAACAGATCTTTATATTCTTTCCTTTTAAGATTAGGAATGAAACAAGGACCACCTTTTAACAAAGTATAAAAATCTGACCAAAGCTGTAAGAAAAGAAATTTGTAAAAGAGAAATAAATATCTTCTTGTTCACAAATAATATTATAGTCTATCTAGAATCACCAGAAGCTTTAATATTAATATGCCAATTACCAGAATTTATAAGATAATTTCATGAGATTGCCAGATATAATATAAAATTCCAAAATTAATAGTATTTTTCTTCAATGACAAATTAACTTAATCTTAAAATAAAAAATAAAATAGAATTTACAATTGCTAGCAAACTATGTGTATGTATATATGTACACACATATATATGGAATAATAAGTACATGGGATTTCATTTAAGAAAAGATTAAGTGTCTGTTAAAACAAAACAAAATAATCTGTCTTGGAGAGATCTCTTAGAATTTAAGAATGTAAAGAGGTTGATTTTCTTCCCAAATGATCTTTAAATTCAACAAAATGCTAATCAAAATTCCAGCTGAGTATTTTGAGTAATTTCATACATCATACTCTAAAATTTGCATGGGAAAATAACAGTTTGTGCAAGTCTGTCATTTTGAACAATAAAGTAAAAAGGAATCCTTGTATATAAAAGCACGTACAAAGTAAAGTAGTAAAACAGTGTGGTTCTAGCATGAGTATGGACATGAGTATGAACAAATGGATCAGCTAAACAGCACAGAGAGCTCAGAGACAACTAATTATGTGATAAAAACAGCACTATAAGTGAAAAAGGAAAATATTGACTGCTTGGCAAATGTAGAAAAAAAGTCTTCAAATGTGGAGAAGCGTAAACTCGGATGATTACCTTATATCACAGTCAAAGGTGGACCTCACAAAGCTGAAATATCTAAATGTGAAATGCAACACTCAAGTTAATACAAAATAATGCAGGAAAATATACTTGTGAATTAAGGCTGGGAAGGGTTTAAGCAATATTCCACAATTAAAAGACCTAAAGAGAAAAACTGTTGTTTTGATTATGTCAAAATTAGGAAGTTCTGTTAAAAGAATGTCATGGACGTATTTCACAGACAAGTTGACAGAATTGTAGAAGAAATGGGCAATGTCTGAAACCAAAAAAGGATTATAATATGCAAGAAATGACTAAAACTTAACAAGAAATTACAAGACCTTCAACTTAATGGGGGGTAAGGATATGAGCAAGGAATTCCCAGAATTTGAAACCTAAGTGACTAATAAGTATGTGATCCAGACTAGTGCTAGCCCATACGTCACCTTGGTACAAATTAGCAAAAGTCAGCCCTTTCTGTAGATAGCTCTAGTTTCATGCCAAGGCATGCAGGGCATGGCTCGGATTTCAGCTCCCACTCACATTCTTGACTGGGTACACTTCTATAAACACATGGTATACACTCAAACATCATGGCCCTGCATGTAAAGAGATGCTCAAACTTACTGGAAATGAAAGAAAAGCAAATCAAAACAATAGGATATCAGTGTAACCATCAGATTCACAAGAATAGAAAGATAATGATGGCCAAAGCTTGTGGATATAGAGACCACTAAACTTTACTGACTGGAGGTTGGCCTGGAACTGTAATGGAGGTACTTAAGTTAAAGGTAAATACATTCCATTGCCCAGGGAAAACATACCCCTGAGACAGGTATGGAACTCGCATGAGGATGCTCACTGTAGTATTTATGACACTGGAGAATTTAGGCAGTCTAGGCGTCTATTACCAAAAGTCAAACATGCTGACTACAAACTGGAAAACCATATTCAACCATGAGAAACAAATGATGTATATTCACAGCAATAGGAATGTATATTTTTGATGTTACAATTTTAAAAAGTGGTGCTGAAGCAAGTAAGAATAAACCAGGATGATTCATATTTCCTTATATTAATACACATTTTGCAAAGGTCACAAATTACTAACATTAAGTGACACTTTAATTATATATAAAAAGGTCATGTAAAACACATCACAATGGCCCCCTAATGGTGAGGGAAGGGTGCTGGGAGCAGAGAGATGGAAGGGAAAGTATTGAGAATTGACTAAATAAAACAACAGGAAGTCTGAGGAATGTTTCATGTAATCCTCTGCACCCGAAGTAAGAAACAAAACAAAACCCCAAAACACAACAAGCAATGGAAAAAATATGCGCATAAAATGATGACAAGTAAATGAAGGTAATAAATATGAGGCCTAACTTATGATTAAATTATGGGCGCAGGGTAGGGTGCTGTAGACCTGGTAGACAGCCTCCCGGAGGAAGTGTCATGTGTAGGGTACCTGAAGGCTGAGAGGGACCTATGTGAGAGGTGGGGACATGTGGAGAATAAGACGATGTGGGATGGCGTCCCTGGAAGGAGCTGTGATAAGAATGCGGTAAGGGAGGAAGGCAGGGCCAGGTCCACCATAGGGCGTTGGAGTTTAGGTTCTTGTGTGAGTAGGGGAAGGAGTTATGGATTGACCTGAAAGTGCAAAGTCTCAGATTTTGATCAGCATACCATTTTGCTGTGTGGAGAATGGACTGGAGAGGGATAGAGAGGAAGCAGAGAGATCCCCATGGGTGAGATGGCACCTTCACCAGGGCAGCACAGGAGATAGAGGTAGCTTGAACTAGGGTGGTGGTGGTGACAGTGGAGAGAAATAAGAAACTTGGGAGTACACGAAAGACAGGGAATTTGTAGGACAGAGAATTTGGGGAAAGTAGTAACTCTGGATACATGTCTAAATCCTATCCACAAAAAGATTGAATTACAGGTTTTTCCTGCTATCCAAAAATAGAGATGAAAACTTTCATATATGACCGCCGATGGCATAAACCAAAGAAGCAAGTACCACTATTTATATGGGAAAAGTTTTTTTTGACTAAAACAGTTGACAATTTTGTTTTCTCATTTCACAA
Organism: Canis lupus dingo; assembly: GCF_003254725.2. Lineage (NCBI taxonomy): Eukaryota > Metazoa > Chordata > Mammalia > Carnivora > Canidae > Canis > Canis lupus. The sequence goes on from NC_064255.1 coordinate 63,451,026, forward strand.
TACAGATGAGCATTGCTTTTTTAAAAATTATTTTATTTTATTTTATTTATTTTATTTTTGTGGTTTCACTACTCCTCTGCCAAAACTATTCTCTCTTTGATAGGGTGGGAGAGAAAATCTTCCTTATCATGCTCTTAGAAGACACCCAGAGTCACAGCACCATGATCTCCTAGGGAAGCAGAACAAGTAATAAAAAATGGATATAAAAGAAGTTCTGATCCCTCCTGATATGTGTGGTCCAGTGTTTCCTGGCCAAGAGGGTACCATCATGAGATGGGTGGGAGGTATCATCACTGCAGGATGCAGGCATCATTAGCATGTGGCTTCCCATAAGTGGCCTCATTCCAGGAGTAAATCCCATTGGCATCATCCCGGGTGGGGGGGGAAGGCCCATCACTGGCATCGTGGGACAGCCCCCCCATTTAGGTTCTGGCATCATACCAGAGCAAGGAGGAGCCGCCAGGAGACTATGGGTTGGGGAGATCTTTGCCCCACAATGGGAGAGGAGCAGAGACTGGAGTAGGAGGTATTTTTTTCTTGTTGAAATGTGGCAGTGGGAGTGAAATAAGTCAGTTGGAGAAAGATAATTATCACAAGGCTTCACTCATATGTGGAATATAAGAAATAGTGAAAGGGACTCTACGGGAAAGGAGGGAAACGGAGTGGGGAAAAATTAGAGAGGGAGACAAATCATGAAAGACTCCTGACTCTGGAAAACAAACAAAGGGTTGCAGAAGGGGAGGACGGTGGAGGGATGGGGTGACTGGGTGACGGGCACTGAGGGGGGCACTTGATGGGATGAGCACTGGGTGTTATACTATATGTTGGCAAATTGAATTTAAATAAAACATTAAAAAACACAAATGCAGATACATTTTTGTCGATCCCGCTCTGAGCCTGCTCTCCCATCCATTTCTGATAGTAGTCTTTCACATCCCTTGTGTTTCTTACTGCTGTAGTGTGCCTTTCTCACAGATACAGAGTCAAGGGGGGAAGTATGGGTCACAGCAATCACAATAAAACAGGCATGTTGCTCTGCAGGCCGTTGGCCACTCCCGAAATAATGCACCTACATAGAAACATTTTTGTGTTTTTCCCAGATCCAGAAAATAATCTCTCTTAAGCTTCTCTGCTACTTTAGGACACCTTTTACTAATAGATGCACTAAACAAATCGAGATGAGCCCTGAATGCTCCAAGACACAGTTCAAAGCTATGGTAGCTGAATGCTGAGATGTTGAGTGTCCTCAGCTAAAAGGGAAGGAGCTTGGCTGGGCAGCTCAGGGTGCACCCTGCCTCTGTAATGGCTCAGTACAAAACAAATGCTAAACACTACTTTCCCTTTTTGCCTTTTTCCCTAATAGGGAAAATCCTCTTCAGATTTCTCTTAGTTCATGCAAACAGGTACTAAGTAGGTCTTTCTAATAACCAAGTGCTATAACTCAAACTTTCAAAAAACGGGAGGGATATCCATACTCAGTACTCTAGACAAAATGAAATATTTGTTTTTCTAATCCCTAAGGGTTTAAAGCTTGATTTTATTTATTTTTATTTTTAAAGATTATTTATTTATTTGACAGAGAGAGAGAGAGAGAGAGAGAGCCCCGGAGAGCACAAGCAGGGGGAACAGAAGAGGGAGAGGGAAAAGCAGGCTCCTGACTGAGCAGGGGGCCTGACTCAGGGCTTGATGCAGTCCCTGAATTCACCGCCTGAGTCAAAGGCAGATGCTTAACCCACTGAGCCACACAGGTGCCCCAAGGTTGACTTTTTATTTAATGCAAGTAAGGGATACCTGAAAACTGTTTAACAGTTGACATTGCTACCTCTGAATTTCTGGATCTCAGTCTATGAAATCATTTAAGCTAAAACTATGTCTGAAACTGTGGTGGCAGGGAATAGGTAGCAGTAGTGAAATCTGGGTAGTATGCAGAGGTTGGACTGTGACCATTAGTGTCTCTTCCAATGTTAAGTGGTATTCATTCCATGAGAAAAGTAGAAATCTATTTAACCAACTAAAATGTGAGAAAATATTGCTAAGGCCCAGCACAGTGAAAACATTAATGTTACCATTAATATGGTCAGAATGGATAGAATCAGGTCTCAAATACTTTCTTAAAGGCACTGAGCTTGAATTATTTTCTTAAAAATAACTTGGTAGCATTGTGTAATGATTGTTGAAATTAAGGAGAAAAAAGCTCACCCTAAACTCCACCAATTTTATTTTATTTTTATTTGTTTTAAGTTCAATTTTTTTAAAGATTTATTTATTTATTGATAGTAGACAGAGAGAGAGAGAGAGAGGCAGAGACTCAGGAGGAGGGAGAAGCAGGCTCCAAGTCAGGAGCCCTACGTGGGACTCGATCCCAGGACTCCAGGATCGTGCCCTGGGCCAAAGGCAGGCGCTAAACCGCTGAGCCACCCAGGGATCCCCTTAAGTTCAATTTTTTATTAATAATCTTAGAAAAATACATTAACAATTTCTTGGTGTTATAAACCTTCTTACAATTTTGAAAGAATTTTCTCATATACCAATTAAACCCTCACAACATCCCTATGAGGTAAGCAGGGTTGGTGTTATTTTTCTATTACTGAGAACTAGGTTGGGAGGTGAAGTAAGGTCACAGAGTTGGTAAAGGATGGAGCCAGGACTAGAACCTAGGCTTTTTGACATGCTGCTTCCCTGAGAACATTCAAGTAATGATATCCTACGCTATATAATGAACATCTTTCTCCCATCATGATTGGACCTGTTTTTATAAGTTTGATACCACCTTTTTCCTAATATCTAAAAACACTCAAACTGTGATAAGACAGGTCTTCTCTGTCACTGGATTATTTCTCTTCAATGTATCAAGCACCATCCTAACATGAACCTTTCTTGTGCTTTAAGTTGTTTTTTTTAATTTGTTTTTTATTGGTGTTCAATTTGCCAACATATAGAATAACACCCAGTGCTCATCCCATCAAGTGCCCCCCTCAGTGCCCATCACCCAGGCACACCTACCTCCCTTTCTACCACCCCTTGTTCGTTTCCCAGAGTTAGGAGTCTCTCATGTTCTGTCTCCCTTTCTGATATTTCCCACTCATTTTTTCTCCTTTCCCCTTTATTCCCTTTCACTATTTTTTATATTCCCCAAATGAATGAGACCATATAATGTTTTTCCTTCTCCGATTGACTTATTTCACTCAGTATAATACCCTCCAGGTCCATCCACGTCGAAACAAATGGTGGGTATTTGTCGTTTCTAATGGCTGAGGAATATTCCATTGTATACATAAACCACATCTTCTTTATCCATTCATCTTTCCATGGACACCGAGGCTCCTTCCACAGTTTGGCTATTGTGGACTTTGCTGCGAGAAACGGGGTGCAGGTGTCCCGGCGTTTCACTGCATCTGTATCTTTGGGGTAAATCCCCAGAAGTGCAATTGCGGGGTCGTAGGGCAGGTCTATTTTTAACTCTTTGAGGAACCTCCACACAGTTTTCCAGAGTGGCTGCACCAGTTCACATTCCCACCAACAGTGCAAGAGGGTTCCCCTTTCTCCACATCCTCTCCAACATTTGTGGTTTCCTGCCTTGGCAAAGAAGAAGTCAAACTCTCCCTCTTCGCAGATGACATGATACTCTACCTAGAAAACCCCAAAGACTCCACCCCAAGATTGCTAGAAATCTTGTGCTTTAAGTTTGAGGGCCCTCGGCTGTAAGTTCTAAATTAAGATATATGAAAATTCATTTTAGAAAACTCTGCAAAAGTATTCCTATATTGAACATGTCAAACTTACTTAAAAACAACAAGCCTATTTATATTTTTGAAAGCTTTGCAATGTTTTCCCCTAAGATGTTTACTTGTGTATAAGTGGAAAATAATGAAAGGTGTTTAGCAACATTACCAAGAAGCCTATGCATAGTACACCTAAATGCAGGTCACATTACACTGATTTGATTTTGTTGTTGGTCTTCTAGAGGATTTTCAGGTCTGATCCCATCTTATGTATGATATCCTCAGCAACAAGCTAGAAAAATGAATTATACCAATAGAAGGGTTCAAGCAGGAGTGATCATAGCATATATGTATGGCAGGAAAAAAACACTTGCTCTTTAGTGGTTTCTGCCTAGGTCCAGTGTAAATATACTTTTCAAGGCAGATTTTAAGCTATGGCATCTCTGTTAAAATTAGAAATATGAAATATGTGGTGTTATCCATTTACAATATAAGACTAACTGACCCAAAACTACCTGTTAAAAGCAGAGGAAAGCTCAAACAGCATAAAAGGCAATGGATAAAACTCAACTGCTCTAATATGGAGAGAAAAACAGCAAAGCAAACCTTTAGGCATGTAAAGCAGGTTGTAAAAATAGGAAAATGACACTGAACTGTACTATTAGGAATTAGACTTTTTAACTTTGAGCTTTGGCCTTCTATAGAAACTTAGGCCTATGGGGAAGAGGTGATACAGAAATGAATGGGATCTAGAAACTGGGTTGAGGAGGTGGGAAGTTAGGGAATACCAAGAAACAAATACACTCAAAATGAATTTAGAATCCCTTTAAATCTATCCTTTCCAAAAACTATTTCCTAAATTTAGAGATTTGGTCAAAAAAGTTGGTGAAAACAAAAATTGTGACTATTTTACCTTACAAAAGAAAGTGTTTAAATGTAAATTAGAAATTATGCTGTACTAATGTCCACTGATAAGGCTGTAGAAGTTGACACTTGAGTGCTGCTGTCAGTGATAATACATGGCAGAAAACTGCTTCCAAATATAAAATTGTTATAGAATTCAACATTAATCAAAATATTAAGAAACAAATACTTCTTTACTTGAAGCCTAATGAAAAAGCATTGGTATGCTTACTTAAGATATCTAACAGTTTTTTAAAAAAGAAATCTAACAGTTTAAGCTAATATGAAAAATACTGCAGCTACTTTTAAGTTTTCTAAGATAAAACTTGAGAAGATAGAATATTCTAGTTCCATATAATGGGCTCCAAACCAACATTTGAAATACACCTTTATTGTATTCTTTACGTAGTGTCATTATCATCATCATCTTCGTATTTTCTCTTCAATGGGTTTGATTCATTGGCCATGTTCTGTGATGAAACCATGTTGGTGGTAATGAGAATATTTTTGGGCCCAATTATTGACGGATTAATCAGAACATTTTGAACTGCAGTTGTTGCAGGAACTGATCTGACAGGTGTAGACTGAGAAGGTGGAACCTGCACCGTAAATCTTTGGCTTGTCACTGACACTAATTCCACCAATTTTAAATAACACTTTGAATACTCTGGTGTAAATTCTTCCACACATTCTATCAACATGTATCTGTTATCTAAAAAAAATTTTATCATACTTTTTATACTGTTTTAATTCTATTTCATTGAACACTGTATTATTGATATCTCTCATATCATTAAATAGTATTGTATAATGTAACTTTCAATGCTAGGGAGTATCTCTTCCTTTAGCCAATCCCTAAACATATTGTGTATAATTTTGAAAGTGGGATAAGGGAACATAGTATGGGTAATACTTTATAAAAAGAATGTATGGCATATGCTGTAAAATTGTATGGATATGAGAAGAATGTTGGAAGGCTCTTTTTTTACTGGACAAAATCCAAAGCCTTAGCAAGTAAAAACTAACTTTAATTGAGTGTTACCTTGTGCAAGAGAAGGTTTAAGCAAATTACATGTATACGTTCATTTGTTCCTTATAGCAACTCTCATAAATATTAACTGCTCATGTCACTCATGAAAGCACGAAGTTTTAGTCACTTGCTCAAGGCCACACAAGCAATGGATCTAGGAATGGAATGCAGGGGTCAGGCTCCAGGCCTGCCCTCTTAGCTACTGTGCTGTGTTATCTTAGGAATGGTATCAGAAGGGGTAAAGGACAGATGTTAGAGGTCTCACATCTGGTTAGACCAAAGATTACACTAACTGAACTCACTGAATTTACTTCTGTAGGCTCAGTGAAAAGAAAAAAGAGGATAGCGCATGATGTATATCACAGCACGTTCCAGGAACCCACACTCCCATATCACACTTGCACAGAGGCAAATGGATTCCCCCTGAGGATTGGATTATTTCTACTTTTTTTTTTGCCTCTTCTTACTTGATTTTTCCTAAAATAAGAGGGTTGGCTTTACCTGGTGAATTAGTAATAGATAACAATCCAATGGGCCATGGTTACCAGAAAGTGGGGTCATTGCCTTGCAGAGATAAGGTACCAAGACCTGCCCCGCCCCTAGTCTCTTCCTTCTTCTTGGATAACTTTTAGCAGTCAAGCTAAAACACCATTGTTCAGCCCACTCTTCACTATTCTTTCCATGAATTCTTTGGGCCCAAGTTGGCTACAATTATCTATTCTTAGTAGGTTAGGACCTGAAGACAGGAGGAGAGAGTCATTGAAACCCCAAACCTTCAGCCATTCTACTTGGCTGAGCTTTTTTGACTGTGGATCTAACTGTGGGATCCTTTGGGATCACAAAACCCTTTGAAAACAAAGCTTTCCCCACTTATTTATACTTTTTGTTGTTGTTGTTGTTTCCAATTACAAGAGACCCACAGACTCTCTGAAGCCCATTCAGTAACCACCAAAGACTACATCAATCAGGATTAAGAAACTCTGGAATAAAAATGCCTTAAAAGATCCTATATGCCTTGATTTTTATTTTCTTTCTTTCTTTTTTTTTTGTATATTTTTTATTGGAGTTCGATTTGCCAACATAAAGTAAAACACCCAGTGCTCATCCCAACAAGTATCACCCTCAGTGCCTGAAAACCAAACAACGCATACCCCCACCCACTTCCCCTTCCACTACCCTTTGTTTGGTTCCCAGAGTTAGGAGTCTCTCATGTTTTGACACCCTCTCTGATTTTTACCTCTCATTTTCTCTCCTTTCCCCTGTAATCCCCTCCACTATTTTTATACTCCCCATATGAGTGAAACCATATAATGTTTGTCCTTCTCCGATTGACTTACTTCACTCACCATAATACCCTCCAGTTCCATCCACGTTGAGGCAAATGGTGGGTATTTGTCGTTTCTAATGGCTGAGGAATATTCCATTGTATACATAAACCACATCTTCTTTGTCCATTCATCTTTCGATGGACACCGAGGCTCCTTCCACAGTTTGGCTATTGTGGACTTTGCTGCGAGAAACATCGGAGTGCAGGTGTCCCGGCATTTCACTGCATCTGTATCTTTGGGGTAAATCCCTAGGAGTGCAATTGCTGGGTCCTAGGGTAGAACTATTATTAACTCTTTAAGGAACCTCCACACAGTTTTCCAGAGTGGCTGCACCAGTTCACATTCCCACCAACAGTGCAAGAGGGTTCCCCTCTCTCCACATCCTCTCCAACATTGGTTGTTCCCTGCCTTGTTAATTTTCCCCATTCTCACTGGGGTGAGGTGGGATCTCATTGTGGTTTTGATTTGTAGTTCCCTGATGGCAAGTGATGCGGAGCATTTTGTCATGTGCTTGTTGGCCATCTGTATGTCTTCTTTGGTGAAATTTCTGTTCATGTCATTTGCCCATTTCATGATTGGATTGTTTGTTTCTTTGCTGTTGAGTTTAATAAGTTCCTTATACATCTTGGAAACTAGCCCTTTATGTGATATGTCATTTGCAAATATCTCCTCCCATCCTGTAGGTTGTCTTTTAGTTTTGTTGACTGTTTCTTTTGCTGTGCAGATGCTTTTTATCTTGATTAAGTCCCAATAGTTCATTTTTGCTTTTGTTTCCCTTGCTTTCATAGATGTGTCTTGCAAGAAGTTGCTGTGGCCAAGTTCAAAAAAGGTGTTGCCTGTGTTCTTCTCTAGGATTGTGATGGATTCTTGTCTCACATTTAGATCTTTCATCCATTTTGAGTTTATCTTTGTGTATGGTGTAAGAGAATGGTCTAGTTTCATTCTTCTGCATGTGGCTGTCCAATGTTCCCAGCACCATTTATTGAAGTGACTGTCCTTTATCCAGTGGATAGTCTTTCGTGCTTTGTCAAATATTAGTTGACCATAGAGTTGAGGGCTCATTTCTGGGTTCTCTATTCTGTTCCATTGATCTATGTGTCTGTTTCTGTGCCAGTACCACACTGTCTTGATGACCACAGCTCTGTAGGACAACTTGAAATCCAACACTGTGATGCCCCCAGCCTTGGTTTTCTTTTTCAATATTTCCCTGGCTAGTCGGGGTCTTTACTGATGCCACACAAATCTTAAGATTATTTGTTCTGACTCTCTGAAGAAAGTCCATGGTATTTTGATAGGGATTGCACTGAATGTGTAAATTGCCCTGGACAATTTCATAATATTAGTTCTTCCAATCCATGGGCATGGAATATTTATCCATCTCTATGTGTCTTTGTCAATTCTTTCAGAAATGTTCTGTAGTTTCCCCATTGAGAATGATATTTGCTGTGGGCTTTTCGTAGATGGCTTTTAAGATGCTGAGGAATGTTCCCTCTATCCCTACGCTCTGAAGAGTTTTGATCAGGAATGGATGCTGTATTTTGTCAAATGCTTTCTCTGCATCTATTGAGAGGATCATATGGTTCTTGTTTTTTCTCTTGTTGATGTGATCTGCACGTTGATTGTTTTACGAGTGTTGAACCAGCCTTGCATCCCAGGGATAAATCCAACTTGGTCATGGTGAATAATCTTCTTAATGTTCTGTTGGATCCTATTGGTTAGTAGCTTGTTGAGAGTTTTTGCGTCTGTGTTCATCAGGGATATTGGTCTATAATTCTCCTTTCTGGTGGGGTCTTTGTCTGGTTTTGGAATTAAGCTGATGCTGGCCTCATAAAATGAGTTTGCAAATATTCTGTCCCTTTCTATCTTTTGGAGGAGCTTTAGTAGAATAGGTATTGTTTCTTCTTTAAACGTATAGAATTCCCCTGGGAAGCCATCTGACCCTGGACTTTTGCGTCTTGGGAGGTCTTTGATGACTGCTTCAATTTCTTCCCTGGTTATTGGCCTGTTCAGGTTTCCTATTTCTTCCTGTTCCAGTTTTGGTAGTTTGTGGTTTTCCAGAAATGCATCCATTTCTTCTAGGTTGCCTAACTTGTTGGCATAGAGCTGCTCATAATACGTTTTTAAAATCGTTTGTGTTTCCTTGGTATTGGTTGTGATCTCTCCTATTTCATTCCTGATTTTATTAATTTGAGTCTTTTCTTTTTAGTAAGGCTGGCTAATAGTTTATCTATCTTATTAATTCTTTCAAAGAACCAACTCCTGGTTTTGTCAATCTGTTCTACAATTCTTCTGGTCTCTATCTCATTGAGTTCTGCTCCGATCTTTATTAACTCTCTTCTTCTGCTTGGTGTAGGTTTTATTTGCTGTTCTTTCTCCAGTTCTTTTAGGTGAGGTTAGCTTGTGTATTTGAGTTTTTTCCAATTATTTGAGGGATGCTTGTATTGCGATGTATTTCCCTCTTAGGAATGCTTTTTGCGATATCCCAAAGATTTTGAACAGTTGTACCTTCATTTTCATTAGTTTTCATGAATCTTTTTAATTCTTCTCTAATTTCCTGGTTGGCCCATTCATCTTTTAGCAGGATGCTCTTTAACCTCCACGTGTTTGAGTTTCTTCCAAATTTCTTCTTGTGATTGAGTTCAAGCTTCAAAGCATTGTGGTCTGGAAATGTGCAGGGGACAATCCCAATCTTTTGGAATCAGTCGAGACCTGATTTGTGGCCCAGTATGTGGTCTATTCTGGAGAAAGTTCCATGTGCACTCGAGAAGAATGTTCAGTTGCACTTGGATGGAAAGTTCTGTATATATCTGTGAAATCCATCTGGTCCAGTGCATCATTTGAAACCCTTGTTTCTTTGGTGATGTTGTGCTTAGAAGATCTGTCATTTGCAGAAAGTGCTGTGTTGAAGTCTCCTACTATTAGTGTATTGTTATCTAATTATGTCTTTACTTTGGTTATTAATTGATTGATATACTTGGCAGCTCCCACATTAGGGGCATAAATATTCATGATTGTTAGGTCCTTTGTGGGATAGACCCTTTAAGTATGATATAATATCCCTCTTCATCTCTTACTACAGTCTTTGGGATAAACTTTAGTTTATCTGATATGAGGTTTGCTACCCCAGCTTTCTTTTGAGGGCCATTTGAATGGCAAATGGTTCTCCAACCTTTCATTTTCAGGCTGGAGGTGTCCTTAGGTCTAAAATGAGTCTCTTGTAGACAGCAAATAGATGGGGTCTTGCTTTTTTATCTAGTCTGAAACCCTGCGTCTTTTCATGGGATCATTAAGCCCATTCATGTTCAGAGTTACTATTGCAAGATATGAATTTAGTGTCTTTGTAGTACCTATTCAGTCCCTGTTTTTGTGGATTATTTCTTTGGGCTTCCTCTTTCTTTTACAGAGCCCCACTTAATATTTATTGCAGAGCTGGTTTGGTGGTCACATATTCTTTCAATTTCTGCCTATCTTGAAGCTTTTTATCTCTCCTTCTATTCTGAATGAGAGCCTTGGTGGATAGAGTATTCTTGGCTGCATGTTCTTCTCGTTTAGGACCCTGAATATATCCTGCCAGCCCTTTCTGGCCTGCCAGGTCTCTGTGGAAAGGTCTGCTGTTAATCTAATATTTCTCCCATATAAGTTAGAAATCTCTTGTCCCTTGCTCTTTAAGGATTTTATCTTTGGGATTTGCAACTTTCCTATTAAATGTCGAGGTGTTGAACTGTTTGTATTGATTTTGGGGGAGACCTCTCTATCTCCTGGATCTGAATGCCTGTTTCCCTCCCCAAATTAGGGAAGTTCTCAGCTATGATTTGTTCCAATATGCTTTCTTGCCCTCTGGCCCTCTCGGTGCTCTCTGGAACTTCAATTATACACAGATTTCTCCTTCTGAGGCTGTCATTTATTTCCCTTAACCTTTTTCATGGTCTTTTCATTGTTTTTCTTTTTTCCTCAGTTTTCTTCCTTGCCATCAACTTGTCTTCTATGTCACTCACTCTTTCTTCTACCTCATTAAACCTCGTTATTAGGACCTCCAGTTTGGATTGCATCTCATTTAATTGATTTTTAATTTCGGCTAGATTAGACTTATTTTCTGCAGTCATTAAGTCTCTTGATTCCTTTATGCTTTTTTCCAGAGCCACCAGTAGCTTTATAATTGTGCTTCTGAATTGGCTTTCTGCCATTGAATCTTAATCCAAATTCTGTAACTCTGTGGCAGAGTACTGTTTCTGATTCTTTCATTTGTGGTGAGTTCTTCCTTCTAGTCATTTTGTTCAGTGCAGAGTGACTGTATGAACAGGCTGAGTCAAGAATATCAACCATGACCTAAGTAAATTTCACCCTAGATGATTCTGCTGAGGTCAGAGACCAGAAATTGAAAACAGATCAGAATGGAATAAAGCAAAAGGACCACTAAAGTGAAAACCCAATTTTAAAACAAAGTAGTAAAAAATAAAAGGCCAAGTATCCTGAAGTAGAAGTGACCAAAAAAAAAAAAAAAAAAAAAAAGGAGAAGAAAAAAGGGGGGGTTATGTGAGATGGTGGTGATGACGAAGTTGTAGTGGAGGGAGAATGTAGTCTACCTGAGGGGCTCTAGAGGGTGATCCTCTTGTTTCTGAGTATATTAAGTTCTGTATGTTAGTTGTTCAGTCCCAGATTTATATAAACCTGAAGTCCTTGTAGAAGGCTGCAACATTGACCACCAAAACATAAATGAGATAAAAGAGGGGGGCAGAATGGGAATGAGGAATCTCACAGAATGAACCAGCATGGTATACCACTTGGTTCTGGGTGCTGCTGGTCATGTTTTAGAAGGTATTAACTTCCATCATTGTAGAACAAAATGAGGGAGAGGAAAGAAAAAACACAAAACAAAACAAAATACCTCATATATCTCCCAAAATTAAGTTTAGTATGTTGAAGGGAATGTAGAAGTGGAAAATATATCTAGGACCTGTAATTGTAGAAAAATGGAAGTCAAAAAAGAAGAATCTTAAAAATGAAGAGGTAGTAAAATATTGTAGTAACGTGGGAAAAGAGAAGAAAATATTGGAAATTTTCAGTCTCATATAAAAAATAAGTTGTCCTGGAAAAAGGGGGCGGGGCAAAGGGGTACCCTCTGGTTCTGTATACTGTAAATCCCTAGACTTCCCCTGGACCTTTCCCACACTGCTGGGTCAAGAACTTGCTCTTCCCCTGTCCTTCCAGCTGGTTCTGGGAGAGGGGCTCCTGTGCTAATTCTCAGATGTGTGCACCTGAGGGAGCTGCCCCGTCCCCTGCTGGGTGCTGGGCTCAGTGGGAGCTGTTTACCCAGTGAGGCCTCTGTTCCATGGTGGCCCTGTCCCTCCCAGGCACAGGGTGACACAAGGAGGAACAACAGTGGCAGCGGCCAGGTCTCCAGCTCTGGAGTCAGCTCGCACAGTACCACTACCACAACTCCCAGTCCGCAGGGGCCTAGGTGCTCCCAGGGTGGCGCAGGTGCGCTGACCTGCACAGCTCGGGGGCTCCTGGCGGCGGGAGCGTCCTCGCTGTCCTGGGCCCTCCCCGCCTCTGCCTGTCCGGGGTGGTGGTGGGGAGTTTAAGATCATGGGCTGTGTCCCCCAGCGCCCTGGGACCTGGGGCCTGTGATGCTGGAATCTCCGTCCAGGGCTGCGCGGTTCCCGAAGGCAGCAGGTGCAGCTCCCCGCCCCCTCCGCCTGGAGCCCCCACCTGAGCTACCGGCATCTCCGAGAGGCCCCAGGGGCCCGCTCCGAGATGGGCCCACAGTTTGTGGTGCGCTCCCCCCCAGGTGCACTTCCCATATTAGTGTCTCCGGGAAACTGGAGGCTCCACTGCCCCACCTGCGATCCTGCCTGATATTCCTGCTAAGAGCTTTTCCATCTCCGAAGAATTTTGTGCAGATTGTTAAAGTTCCAGCTTCTCTGGGGCTGGGCTTTCCTGTCCTGGAGGCTTGCACGGCCTGCTTTAGTCCGGCTCCTCGTGGGGCCCCTCCCCCACTTGATTCTCTTATTTTATTTTTTCCACCTTCCTACCTTGCTAGAAGTGAAAACCCTTCTCTGTAGCATTCTGGCTGTTCTCTCTTTACATCTCGGGTCGAATTTGTAGGTGTTCAGGATGATTTGAAAGTTATCCAGGTAAGTTGTTGGGGCCAGGTGAGTTGAGGCCCCCTACTCCACTGTCATTGCCCACCTCTCTGTTTTTCTAAGCCCTCCAGTGCACTCAAAACTTGTTTAGTGCTCTCAAAGACTTGATTCCAGTTCTAGGGGTTTGTAAGAAAATAACAACTCTCTTTATCTTAGCTCTAACCCTCCTGCTAAACAAGGGAATGCTTGGTGGGACACAGAAGACTCAGGTTTTTCCATTCACAGGAAGATGGTTGGAGGAAATTTCTAAGACTAGGGATGTTAGTGTTGTGCCCAAGATTGCGAATCCGAGAAACCACCAAGGAGCCGACACTGATGCAAGCACACGAGGGTTGATTTACAAGCTCGAGCTTGGGTCCAAGTACACCTGACACAGCAGAGCAGGGACTTGGACCCAGATGGGTTCCAGCTTAGTTTTAAGGGCTGGTTTTGGGGACCTCCAGAAGTGGGGGAGGAATTCTTCAAGTTCTGTTTACATTCTGATATGGGGCCTTCAAGGGCATTGAGCTCTGTTCTCATTCTAATAGGGGCTTCCTGCCCTTGGCCTGGGCTCAGTTCTTATGCTCATGTGGGGCTTTCTAGGACAGTAAGCTGTAAACTTTTGTTTTTTTCCTGTAACTGAAGTAATGGTAATTTCAGCTCTCCTCCCAGGGGCGTGGCATGGCTGGACGTGTGCTAACGCTGAACTTAAGGTGGAATGGCCTTAATTTTCTCGGCCTCCACAGCAGTTGGAAAAAATAAACGAGTTTAGTAGTTTTTAGTACCAAGAAAGTGATGAAGTGGAGGAGGAAATTAAGTGCAGAAAGATTGGCAGGATAGGAATGGCAACGGCCTCTGGAGCATGAAGAAGCCTTTCCTTGTAGTGTTGAAAATTTGCAAAGCACCTTGTTGTGAAAAACACTGAGGATGGACAAACAATGTGAAGATCAGGAGGGCTGACTGGAATCCCTACTTAGGGATTCAAACAAAGGTCTTTTGATGTTCTTTATAAATCAGGGAGTTCTTTCTACATCCTCACTTCTCTTTCCTGACTCATTTGGTCTCTATTCTTTCCAGGTAAAGAGAATTCCTAAACTCTTTTTTTTTTTCCCCCTCAAGAGATTCTCATTTTCTAGGCCATAGGTTGGGTAGAAATCACACTTCGCTGTTAAGAAAATAGCTGGATATAAGCCCAGAATGAACTTGAGAATAATCATGTTGCATATGTGAATATGACATTTCTTGAAAAGCATTTTATATTATATGAGTTTAGCATTCACATATACACATGAATGTAGCATATACATTCATACACATCCCAATTAGTGATAATATATACTTATTTGGGTATAGAAATATTGACAAGTGTGCTATAGAATAAAGCTCCCTGTGATACTTAAGGTACCTCTGTGATCCTTACCCATAAGAAGGAGGAGGCATGAGTAAGGGCCTCTGTAGAAATATTAACATGTGTGCTATAGCCTCATTCCAGGACCCTGGTTCCTAATCACTCTACCGTACCATCTAGGTAAACACAGATCCCTTAATCTCAAGATTCCCAATGCTTCATTATTAAATATTCGAGGATTCCAAGAATGACCTGAATCAGTGACCCATTATTTTTCAGGCACTTTTCTTTGTCTAAGGTCACCTGCACCCAACTTGGCAGGCTGCCCATTGGGTTTCCCCCAAGGATTATTTCATGCACATGACTCACTCCGTGGACGCTCGTAGAACCGATAATCTCAGTACTAAGGATAAGGACTGGAGAGGTGGCTCACTAAGTTGCCTTCAACTATGAGCAGGGAACATCTTAAATGGCCAATATTTGATTGGAGACAGATTATAGACAAGGGAAATATAATAATAGCTAGGATTCAAAGTGAAATATAGTGAAATGAGCACTTGATTTGTCATCAGATATCCTAAGGGTGAGGCCTGAATGAATGGTCTTTGACAAGGCACATGGATTTTCTAAGCCTCAGTTTTCTCATTTGCAAATGGAGACAAATGATATCCATCTTATTTGCCCCACAGTATTCTGGTAAGAATCAAATACTATCTGAGAATGCTTTGTAAACAATAATGTTATAAAAACACTTGATGTCACAATACCTGAACAGTATGATTATTCATGATAATGGGTTAATTACCTTTGTATTTCCTTCAATATTAGCTACTAAGTGTTTCATTACTAAGCTTTAACTTTAACTCATAAATTAAAAAAAGTTTCCTACAAAAATTTATCTATTGTTTTCAAATATAAATTATCACTTTATTTGATATACATTTTAATATAATGAATAACAAATATGTCCATATTACGATGACACCAATATCTGAGCATACTGCACTTCCTAGAGGCTTCTTAGGGGCCATTAAAATACATATCCTTAGTTCCTTATCTGCAACTGCCAAATCTAAAAATCTCCGAAAGCCTACTTTTTTGGTTTTTATTGATATATCCCAGTTAGTGACGCTATTTATTCATTTCATTGCAGAAACATCAGAGTGTGATTTCTCATGTTGTCCAGTCTAGCTGGAGATATTATGAAATATATGGACTATGTAAGGTATTACCTCTCTAAAACCAGAAAAACTAAATTTCATAGCATGTTTAGTTTCAAATATTTGTAATAAGGGAATGTGAGCTTATGCTATCAGAAGAAGTGAATGAAAGCATAGCATCAATTGCAACTCAGGCATATTGGAAATGAATTTTCTCCTTGGAAATGTATCAGAACTTAACCCCTACAGTCTGTGTTGGCCTGCTGGAAGTGCTATTCTTAGCCTGATGGTACTTGATGTTTCCACTGAAATTATCCCTTATAGCCAGCATCACATTCCTTTGAAAATCCTCAATGATGGCAAATTCTCATGCTTTTTAATGGATTACACTCTTGAAAGCAACCCAAATCATCAGAAAGCAAATCTGGGGAAAATGGTGGGCTTTCAACCTCAGCAATATGTTGTCACTTTTATAAAAAATAAATCTGAATATAGGAATATTGATAAGATGGGAAACCAATAAAACAGGCTGGAATTAAGTCTTTACATAACTCATAGGATCTCTCAGTTTGCTATTGTATTTTATTGGACTAATTAACTATTAGATCTTCTTGATAAATTCTGCGTAAGCAATAGGATCATGGAAAAACAAACGTAAAACATTGTTACCTAGATTTGACAGCCTTTGTATTCTACAATAGCAGAATCTACATAGAGGAATTTTTCTTCCTGAAAATTTGCTTCCAGACATGATTTAGTAACTACTACTAAACTTGCTTTCTTGCTGTTAACAACTAGAAAACTAGAAAACGAAAATGAAACAATTCTTTCCAGACTATGGACAACAGATAGTACAGGACTATGATCCTTGAAAAAAGGAAAACAAAAGAGGTAGGCCTCACTATCATTCTGAATTTCTGTCTGGAATTACTTTCTGTATCCCAGGACAAGGTAGAAAACCTAAGCCTTTGATGGTAAATATTAACCTATGCAGAATTAGGATGAAATTCCACAAGACTAAGTAAAGAACAACTGCTGGACCCAGAATTGGCCTTCTAAGAAGGTCCTCATTTGGATAAACTCTTCTACAACTTAAAAAAAAATCACTAATATCATTTTACATTATTATCTCATAAAATGAATGGAAAATAGAAATATCAAAGCCAGTAACATATCTAACTCAAAGTTACTTTGTGTGTATATGTATACTATGTATACTTTGGCAGTCTAATAATATATATTATTACATTATATACATGTTTATATCAAGTACATCTAATATATACATATATATTATTAGACTGCCAAGGTGACAAATTTTTAATGTTGGTCAGACAATTATTATTATTATTTAAAGTTTATTTATTTTTTAGTAATCTCTGCTTCCAACATAGGGCTTGAACCCACTACTCCAAGATCAAGAGTTACAAGAACTTCCAACTGAGCCAGCCTCTGGTCAGATAATTACTGTGATTAACCAGTATACTGCCTTTATTTGGGAAGATAAAAATAAGATTACCAACCAAGTACCATCAAAATTACCTGATTTCATTCATATATAGAATTTAAGAAATATGACAAATGGAAAAAAAGGAAAAAGAGGAGAGAGATTGAGAGATGCAAACCAAGAAAGAGACTTTTAACCATAGAGAACAAACTGATGGTTAGTAGAGGGGTGGTAAACCTGGGGGAATGGGTGAGATAGGTGATGGGGATTAAGAAGTTCACTTGCTGTGATGAGCGCTAGGTGATGTATGGAAGTGCTGAATCACTACACTGTACACCCAAAACTAGTATTGCACTGCATGTTAACTAACTGGAATTTAAATAAAAACGTTAAAAGAAACTATTTAAAGAAGAGGCATGATTATGGATTTTGAGATATGTTTACTTTTTGGGAACAAAACCTCATACAGCATATAAATCCCTGTTTGATTTTGGTAGCATCAAACTCATTATCTGTTTTTCCTTTAAAGTAAAAGCAGGAAATATTTTAACTGGGTAATGAAAAAAATGAATCAAAACCATATCTATTCAAAGTTTGTCTTCTCAGTTGGAAACCATAAATTGTCTTTTGGACTCCTTTTGGAATGTAATACAACTGAGCTCTCTGGAAATCATTGAAGACAATCAACACACCTCCACTGGAAGGAATAGCTAAGGGAGAGAGGGGAGGTGGAAAAGCCCAGAGATCTAGAGAGACATTTTGGAGAAAGGCACTGTTTGAACTTGTTCTGGGAGGGCCCAGCTGATCAGTTAGATTACCTTTCCAAACACAACAAAAGCTCTTTAGGGTAGAAGTGCAGTCCCTGGGTAAATCTTCCTATTTAAAAGCAGAGATTGCCTGTGGCATTGGGGCACACCCAAGTTCTCTGACAACTAGTTTCAAGGCTTGAGAGGTAACAACAAAAAAAAAAGGAACCAAGGCAATGGGATTTCATCAAAACTGTAGCACTAGCCTCTAGTACAGAGACAGGAGTCAGTCACAAGAACAAGGTGGGGTGAGAGAGGGAAAGGGGGAGGAAAGAGATTGACTAGGAAGCAGGGATGGATTAAGAAAAAAAATCTGACCAACTTGAACCAAAGTTGTCCAAAGAAACCACTTCAGTTCCAATCCCTTTCGTAGGTTCATTGACCTTCCAGCCTTCTATTTTCTCCCATTTTTCCTCACTATTTTCCTTTGAATAGCAATGGAAGAGAGTGCACTAGCTTTCTACAAGGATGATTTCTCCCTAAATAATAGTTTTATTGTCAGCCAGATCTAGTTATAATCTCAAATCAGGTCCCTTTTCAGCTAAATGACCTAGCTTAGCCCAGTAGAGTTCCTCACTCAAGAACTGGAAAAGTGATGGTTACCACCCAAGGTAGTTTTGGTTAAATTCCATGCACACTGCAGACACTCAATAAATGTGAGTGAACTCACTGAAACTCTAAGACAATTGACTGGCTGAACAGGTTTGAGTTGTTGTTACTAGCCATGTGACCGTGGACAAGGCAGACCACTTGGCTAAACCTCAGTTTCCACAGCTAGAAAATGAGAAAGTAATAAAATGGTGAATTGCCTATCTCATGTGGTTATCTGGGAGGTTAGATGGAAAGGAGAAAAAAAAAAATATATATATATATATAATTATTATTACATATTAATTACATATTAATATATGTATTCCTGGACTTGATTCAATAAGAATTAATTAAATGTTCACACTTATTATCCCTTTTCTCTATAAACAGCTGCTGATGCGCCCCTTACTAGGGATTCAGAGCCTGCCCAAGTAGCATGTCGCCTCACTGCATGACATCAAATGACACGTGAATGGTGATAGTGACCTGAGGACAGAAGGTGAGTCAGAAATGCTCACGTTTCATTGTACTTACTGCCTGAAAGCAGATAAAACTGAAAAACAGAATGAACACATACTTCATCTTACTATTCTAGCATCAAGACAATGGCTTTCATTTTAAACTGTTCCCAAGTCCCTAATTTATTTAGAAATCAAACAGAAATGATAGAATTCCTTCTTTAATGAAGTACTTGACCAGTTGTGAAAGGAGCAGCATTTCTTGAGATATGAAAACTCAAAAAGACAATAGCTGTCATGTTAGCAAAACTGAAACTATTCATCATCATTTTCTGATTTAAAAATGATAGTAATTCAAAATATTTACCAAAGAGACCTTTAACTGAATATTACTGATAAGGAACAGGAGATGGGATGTTTGTATAGAAAGAATACAGCTGGGAGCTTCGTCTTTCACTGAAGAGCTCCGGAGCTCTGCCTGTGATGGTAGGTGCTATAGAAGCAGATACAAATAAGTCATGATCCAGAAGCCCCCTCTGTCAAAAATACTCAGAATATAATAGCTTATAATGGAGAAAAGTATTTTAAACCTTAAGAAGAAAAGTGTACATATATACTAAGTATTAACAGGCTGAATACACTTTTCTACTAGAATTTAATTTTAATAACCCAGCGATGACTATTAACCATAAAATGGAGGCTCAAAGCCTCAAAGCTTAGCTTAATGGTAAATGATAAATGTTCACTGTTCTCTGCTATGGGCCAGACACTAGCAAGAGAGAAAGCCTTGCACACAAGTACCTATAAACTAACTGCAATACACTTTGCTTAGCATTTGATTGTGACACCAGAGAGCTTGTTAGGAAAACCGAATCTCAGACCCATTCCAGACCTAATGAATCTGATTTTGCCTTTTAACAAGATCCCTAGGAGAATTGTTTTCACGTTGTGTTTGAGAAGCACAGCTGTGGCAGATGTACGAGCAAAGGGCTCTGCGAACTCATAGGAGGGAACAGCTATCTTCAAAAAGACAATGGCTGGAAAGCTATATCAAAGCCTGAAGGCAGCATATGATGAGACATTGTCCACATCAGCTTACCTCTTCACAAAGGTAGATATTTCCCTTGGTGAGGTGCAGGTAGGTGTGTTAGTAAGAAGTACAGAATTGACAGGTATATTACCTAGTACTATACCACACATTGGTGAAAAGAGTGACAATTAGACATATTTTTGAGCTCATATTTGCATGTACTTATTGTCCTAGGCTTGTGTATTATGGTCTTTAATAACATCTTTGTTGCTCATTTCTGTTCACTGAAATGATTATTGGTGACTATTTGCATAATATAGACTTTCACAGGAAAACTTTGCCAACTGTCTCTTCTTGATGTCCAGGGTTACTTGGCTCTCCGTTGACCTGATACTCAGAGAGGCAAGTCATTTAAATGGTAATTTGCATTGAGGAGGATTAGGGAACAGAGTTTTCTTCTGTTTGAAAAATTGACCAGTCACATGATTTAACATAATCAGGCCTCCAAAGGCCAGACCCAGACTTGGGCTGTGACTTGTAAAACAGCTCACTGGTGTTGATTCCAGCCCCATCCACCTTCAAATCTAGATCATTTCTGTGTGATCTATAATGAAAGCCACACACTTTGAAAAGGTATATTCTAACAGATAGCAGTGCTCATCTAGTGACAACAATTCTTCCCTTTCTTTTTTAATTTTATTTTATTTATTTATGATAGTCACACACACAGAGAGAGAGAGAGAGAGAGAGAGAGGCAGAGACACAGGCAGAGGGAGAAGCAGGCTCCATGCAGGGAGCCCGAAGTGGGATTCAATCCCGGGTCTCCAGGATCGTGCCCTGGGCCAAAGGCAGGCGCCAAACCATTGTGCCACCCAGGGATCCCCAATTCTTCCCTTTCTTTATGAAGAAGACAAAAACGGCTTCCCACTCTTTCATGTACCATGCAGAATGTTCTAAGAATGGGCTGAGGGAAGCTGTCAGCAGAGATGACAGTGTCCTTTTCTGGGCAGCTGCACTGAAGCTGCAGGCTAGAGTGCTCAAAGCCCAATGTAACAGAATGATAATAATGAATAGATTTCCAGCTCCTTCTAGAAGCAGGGCCATGTTCTAAGTTTTACATTAGTGAGCTTATTTAAACCTTACACTGAATCTCTTAAATAAATACTATTATTGTAGTAAGTTGTAGTAAGCTGAGGCAAATGAGATCCAGAAAGGCTTAGAAATTTTACCAAGATGACTCAGAACTGAAATTTGAATTTACATTCTGAGTCTAATTGAACAGAGTATCAAGTAAAAAGAAAAAATATTGTCTGAAAACATTCAACTGAGAGTGTGATCTCACACAACACATACACTCTGCTACTATATCTTGCCATGTTAGATTAGGCACAGCAACGTAATGATTGAAACTTGTTGAAAATACTGAGAGTCGGCTTTAAACACATCGCAGTATAAGGTGGTATCAAGTGTATCTTGAGTGTGTGGATACAAATAAGCAATAATCTACAGGTAATTACAGAACTGGATTGAGTTGAATCATAACGAAGTCAGTTTATTGTTGTGCCCAAATTGCGAATCCGAGAAACCACCAAGGAGCCGACCCCGATGCAAACACACGAGGGTTGATTTACAAGCTCGAGCTTGGGTCCAAGTACACCCGACACAGCGGAGCAGGGACTTGGACCCCGAGGTGGGTTACAGCTGGGTTTTTTATAGACTGGTCTAGGGGATTTTCAGAAGGGATGGAAGAATTTCTCAAGTTCTGTTTACATTTTGATATGGGGCTTTCAAGGGTATTGAGCTCTGTTCTCATTCTAATATGGGGCTTTCAAGGGTATTGAGCTCTGTTCTCATTCTAAAATGGGACTTTCTACCACGGGTGTGGGCTCTGTTGTCTTTCTGATATGGGATTCTCTGCCGAGGGCAATTCTGAGCTCTGTTGTCTTTCTGATATGGGATTACCTGCCGAGGACATTGAGGACATTCTGCAGTTTTTCCCAAAAAGTTCAGCTCTTATTCACAGGGACCTAAGATGGCTGTACTTGTGCTAATGCTAAACTTTAGGTGGGATGGCCTTAATTTTTCTCGGCCTCCACATTTATGTCAGATGTGACAGCTTTCTTCTTTGTCCTCACCTTAGAATAATTAAAACAGCTACATTGGTGGTGAATAAACCATCTCTGAGGGACTTTTCAAGGGTTTGAGATGTATTATCTTATTTAATTACCATCATAATCCTAAAATTAGGTATTATTCCCCTTCTAAAGACAAGAAAGTGGTAGAGAGCTTAAGAAATTTAAGCAGGATGCCACGGCCAATAGTAAGTGGCAAAGTTAGATATTGAACTTCACAGTCTAATTTCTGAACATGTATTTTTAGCAACTATATACTGCCACACCTGAGAGATGAATCAAAGGGCCAGGTTTTGGAGGGGAGTTTGGTTCACAAGGATATTCTCAAAGACTACAGAGTGCTAAACAGAAAAAGTGCCTTTTTAGAAAAAGCTTCTCACCGATGACTGAGCTGAGATGGAACTACCACTGTGACCATGTTCTGGTTAGTTTTTTTCAAAGGGTGGCCCTTTCAACTATCCCGTTGTATTGAGACTTTAGATCCATGCTGATTGAGGCATCCTGGAATTCAGACAGGAGAAGAAATCAGCTGAAACTAAGTCACCCTTTAGATCCTTTGCTTCTGCAACAAGTTATCTTCACTGCTCGCTCTTGGTAATATTGGATTGGCAGCTTCTGGACAATTAATGGGGTGGGCTGTGGCATTTCTTCTTAAAACACCTTGCTCCAGGCAGCCCGGGTGGCTCAGCAGTTTAGCGCCGCCTTCAGCCCAGGGCGTGATCCTGGAGACCTGGGATTGAGTCCTGTGTCCGGCTCCCTGCATGGAGCCTGCTTCTCCCTCTGCCTCTGTCTCTGCCTCTGTCTCTGTGTCTCTCATGAATAAATAAAAATATTTTTTAAAAAATCAGTTGTATTAAAAACAAAAAACAAAAAACACCTTGCTCCTGGGAAGTTTCAGTGGCTCCCCCCTCCCCCTATTCCTGTTGTTCAGCACATCCCTGCCCTAAGGTACACCAATGTGCAAATTACCAACATTGATGGAAGCCCAGGACACATGAAAAACCAGTCATATGCCACATAATGCCATGTTACACAATTAATTTAAGGAATTGAAGGAATTAAAACAGTCTTTTCCAGGCACTGCTTTTGACTCCCCTTCTAGCATGGCATCCCCTCCCCTGTATCACCAATATTTCAACCTTTACCTTTTCTTCTGTAGTACACTCCACTAGCTAGACCGACTTAGTTTGAGTACTTCCTTTCACATTCCCTAGGTCATTTATGAAGTGGAGACAACTTTCTCTCTGAGCCACAGATACATTCCCTTGCTCCACAGACCAGGTTCTGCTCAGAGATCTGTCGGATGTCTCATTAACAGAGCCATGCTGATTGAGGCATCCTGGAATTCAGACAGGAGAAGGAATCAGCTGAAACTAAGTTGCCCTGAGGGCTCTGGACAAAGTAAAAATTGACTCTGGAGGAAGCAGGTTCTAGGGAAGCTCCTCATCTAGCTTCAGGTCTGGTTTAACTCTCCTGTCTATGGATCAATTGGGAGAAGATGGGCCAGATTGAGGAACACTGAGACACTGTATTGTTCTTAGCACTAGATGAGATTTTGGCCAATTATGAACGGATGTGTCAGTTTGGTATGACAGTGGGACCAGGAGAAACAATCAGGTGGGCCCCAGTTCCCACAGGGAGTCAGAGAAGCAGATAATGGGACAAGAGGTCAGCCACCATAATAATACGGTTTGAGAGAAAGGCTGCTTCCTGGTCAGGCTAGATTAATCCTCAAGCTTAGCAAAGGACAGAAGAAACAAATCCACCCCCCCACCACACACACACACACACCACCACCACCACTTTCAGAGAATAGGAACAAGCTCTCTTTGACTCAAAGCCTACGTGGGGCTGAGTCCACATCCAGAGCAAAACAGGCCAGGAAGCCAGGACTGGACAGTCCTCCCCCTCTCCCATTCACACTGTCTCTCACTCTAAAGAAAGCCTCCAAATAGTCCCCACCTTCTCTTCCATATACATAGCTTCAGAGTCATAGAATCTCACTTTGAGACCAAGCCAGAGACTTCTGAGTCTAGCTTCATAAATCTTCTAGTTCTCTCTTCTCATTTTCTTGTCCTTGGTTTAAGGCTTTCTAAGGGAACTTATTCCCTGCACTCTAGATTTAGATCTATTTATTTTATTTGATTTTTTTTCAGAACATATGCATTTCTCTGAAATGCTTGAGCTTCTTCTCCAGGGCCTCTCTATTTCTTCAGAATTGGTTTTTTCTCCCCCAGCTGCCCACGTCTGGGGTGGGGGTGGGGGGTCAGCACAGCATCAACTCTCTTTTGTGACAATTACTCCTTAAACCTCCAGGCTGGGATGACACTAAAACCAGTATTTCCCAAACAGAAGACATAACCTTTATTCCCCCAAACTGCTGTGCTCCCCATGTTCATTGTTTACTACATCTACATTTATTTTCTCCTTTCAGTATTGAATATCAAAACAAAATCATACTGAATGCATCCAAATAAAGCTTCCTAGATTGGGTACCCTATTTTTCATCCCACCTGCTTTTGTGTAGCCCCAGTGATCTCTTGCTTAAATGGTCACAAAGTCATCAATGAATGTCCTGTACCTTCACTTTTTACTACTCTTCCCCACAATTAGTCTTTCATAGAACTTCCTGATTAATATTACTGGAACAAATCACTAATCATATAATTTCCTGTTTTGATATCCAATGCCATTATTTTCTGATGTTTCTTAAATGACTATGGGTTCTTGCATACTTGTGATCTGCCTGGCATCCTACAGTGGAAACTGATGTCATCCTGGGAGTATACTCCAGTATCATTTCGGAGATTCATAATCTCAGTTTCTTATAGATAGATCTTCCATCAATACTCCCCATCACCACTACATAGCCTAGCAACCTCTATAATGGCAGAGAGAATAGTAAGTTTTTAAGTTGAAGCCAACATTCCCACCCTCAGCTACCTCTATGTGGTCTGGATAATCTAACTCTTGGAATCGAAACACTACTCCTTACCCAGTGCTCAAGCATGCCCAGAAGTTCTTTTTAGGTGATGGTTTTCCAAGGCAAGAGGGGGCTGTAAAAGAAACACCAGGTTACTGTGAGAAATTAGCCTTAGATTGTCTATTCAGCAACTTTGCAAGCTGTTTTACAAGAATGGCAATGTTAATGAGAGATCCAGAATGTTCTGGGCACCCTCATGCCTCCCCCCACCCTCCAGGAAGTGCTGCCATAATGGGTGTTTACCAGTCCTGATGGGCTCTTCCCACACCATCAGGCAACCAGTCATGAAAAGGAACCAATTTTTTTTTCTCTAGCCTACTAGTACCTTTTTAACCCTTAGTCATATCAATGATATGGAAATTGATAAACTGCAGGAAATGTATTCTTAAAGTGGGGAAGGGATGGCAGGGAGATGTGGAGAGAAAAGATCCCATGATCTCCATGGTTTTATATAGGTAGTTAAGACACCCTTAAATCTGGGCAACTTGACAACTTAGGTTGATCTCTTCACCTTGCCAACTAAAATGTTCTGCAATTCTTCTTAAGTTGTTGACAGGTTGTTAAAGCAGGGCAGCGTGCCCTCATCTAATCTGCCTCAGCGCAAGTCTTTGCTCATGGGCGTGAATCCCTGGCCTTGCTAGGGAAAGGCGTGGCTTTAGGAGAGTGTTACCAAGTTCATAGTCTTGAAGTCATAGAATAAAAGACATCAAAAGGCTTGTGTTCCTATGAATGGGCGCAACAGGCAGGACCTGGCCCTGTTAGGTAGGAGGTATGCCCAGGCTGCCCAGAGAGAGAGAAAGAGAGAGAGAGAGAGAGAGAGAGAGAGAGAGAGAGAGAGAAAGTTCAGAGGCTATATTTGGGCACATTTATTTATGTTTGTACAGTGAAAGCCTCCCTAGGCAGAGTCATCCAATTCCAGCAGGCTTTACTGTGGTCTAGTCATCATTTAATTTGAGGAGGATGTATAGTTTTGGCTTCATGAGCTTTGTGGATGAAATGGTGATGAGTTTGCTGCAATAAGGTTGGAGTTGATACAATAACTTTCTGACCATAAACATGATAGCAAGGAAGAGAAAAAGAAAAAAAATCATATTTTTAACCCAACAAAACAAGAACTATATTTCAAATCCTTTTTCCGTTGGAACCAAAAATGTAAAGCCTATTCCAAATATTTACCATATATATATTAATATTTTATTTTTATATTCATGATATACATAGAGGAGGTGGGGGCAGAGACACAGGCAGAGGGAGAAGCAGGCTCCATGCTGGGAGCCTGATATGGGACTCAATTCTGGGACTCCAGGATCACATCCTGGGCCAAAAGCAGGCACTAAACCACTGAGCCACCCAGGATCCCTCTTTAAGGGGTAAAGTCACAGAAGTTAATTTCATAAGAATCAGAGCACAAAAGGCCTATATAATCCAAATATTCTCCAGCCTTGAATGAAGTTGCATTAATATTGATACTTATCAGGGGCGGGGGCAAGGAGTTACAAAATTTGTGGAGCCTGATGCAAAGTGAAAATGAGACGCTGCTTATTCAAAAGGCAGGAAAAAAGCAACTAAAATATGAAGCTTTTTCATTTCTTCTGCAGCCTTTCTTTTGACCTATAATGGTTTAAATGCCCCTAAGTAAAGAAAATGTAAAAATTGCATATTATTAGCTTGAATTTTATCACTCATTTCTATATTGTGCAGTGTGATTTTTTTTAAAAGCAAATGTAATAGTACTTCACTTTTTTTTTTTGCAAAATCAGTGACAGTACACAAATTTCCCCTTGCAGATCATGCATACATATGCGATTCTTCCTTTCCAGAATAGTGGGAACACTGGACAAAACTCAACTGTTTTAATTTTACTTCTTGATATGCACACATTGTGCCAATATTCTACCTTTGGCTTACTACTGATGACCAAAGGACAAAGAGCTGTGGGTTGCCCTGTCTTTCCTTTTCCTTCCATTTCATTATTTTCAGTGTAAGTGGTTGGCTAATATGGAGGCCAAGAAAATTAAGGCCGTTCCACTTTAAGTTCAGCATTATCACAAGTACAGCCATCCCGGGCCCCTGTGAATAAGAGCTGAACTTTACCTTACTTCAGTTACAGGAAGAAAACAGCTTACAGCTTAATGTCCTAGAAAGGCCCACATGAGCATAAGAACTGAGCCCAGGCCAAGGGCAGGAAGCGCCTATTAGAATGAGAAGAGAGCTCAATGCCCTTGAAGGCCCCATATCAGAATGTAAACAGAACTTGAGGAATTCCTCCCCCCCTTCTGGAGGTCCCGAGACCAGCCCTTAAAACTAAGCTGAAACCCACCTCGGGGTCCAAGTCCCTGCTCCGCTGTGTCGGGTGTACTTGGACCTAAGCTCGAGCTTGTAAATCAACCCTCGTGTGTTTGCATCGGTGTCGGCTCCTTGGGGGTTTCTCGATTCCCAATCTTGGGCACAACAGCTAATATAAGGAATTAACGTAAGAAAAAAAGGAAGCTGTACATCATGCTGGGTTCCTGGGGACTCAAAGTTCTCCCACATATTAGCAGTCTAGTTACAATTCTCTCTCTCTCTCTCTCTTTTTTTTTTTTTTTGAAGATTGTATTTATTTATTAGACAGAGAGAGTGAGAGAGAGCAAAAGCAGGAGGAGCAGGAGAGGGAGAAGTAGGTTCCCCTCTGAGCCGGGAGCCTGATGTGGGCCTTGATCCTCGGGCACTGGGATCACAACCTGAGCTGAAGGCAGATGCCCAACTGGCTGAGCTATCTAGGTGCCTCTCTAATTACAATTCTTAAAAAACAAAGACAAGAGTTAAAATTAAAGAAACACAGTGATGAGATAGGTATCACCAGTCAGGATTATATGCTAAGAAAGTAGTAGAGAGAGTTGAAGAATTTCAGAGGAGAGAAAAAAACAGAGTGGGAAAGGTCAACCTCATCCATCATATCAACCTCATCACATTTTAAATAAAAAGAAGAGTCTCTTCTGTGGGATAATTTGAATCATGGTCAGAATTTGAAGAAGTGAAAATGGAAAGAAAAGCCAAGATTAGGGCCAACATGGTGAAAAATTAGGGCAAAAAAATAGTCCTGGATCAAAGTGCGAGACTCTAGCTAAAACATTTCAATTATTGCTGGAGCCATTGTTATGATTAATAAGAAAAGAATAAGAGCTACCATTTGGTAATTCCCTGCTCCATGCTAGGAACTGTGAATTAATGACAGTTATGAATTAATTAACTCCTTTCATCTTCATGACAAGACATGAGTTAGGTACTATTAATCAGGTTCATTTTTACAGAAGAGGAAATTATGTTAAATAACTTGCCCGTGACCTCACAGCTGGCAAATGGAAATGCCAGAGTGTTTCAGGGTAAATGATTGGAACATTTGGATCGGGGCATGACAAAACGAGAGATAACTGAATCTGCCAATGGGCAGGATCTGTGGATGGGGCTGTCTGATCGCAGCTGTTACATCAAAGGCCATATAGAAACATATACACATGAGGGGCACCTGGGTGGCTCAGTCATTTAAGCATCTGACTTTTGATCTGGGCTCAGGTCATGATTTCAGGGTTCTGGGATCAAGCCCAGCATCATGCTTCAAGCTAGGCATGGATTCTGCTTAAGATTTTCCTTCTCCCTCTGCACCTGCCTCCCCCCAACTTGCACACATGTGCACACACAGGCTATCTCTCACTCTCTCTGTATCTCAAAAAAAGAAATTCACGTGAAATTTCAAAAGCATGGACTAGGGAGCAATGGAAATGGAAAAGGAAAAGAAAGACGTAAGGAACAGTACAGTAGAAAAATCAACAGGTTTGCGGGTTGGGTATATCATTGGCTAAAAGACAGCTAAGAATCAAAGATGGTCAGTTTATACCAGAGATTATGTTAATCCAACCCTGTCACACTTTGTGCAAATCAACCAACAATTTAGTGAAGTAAACGATTTATCTTGGAGCATCAGCACTTCCTGTTTATATTTATTCACGTATTCATGAGTATTTGTTAAGTACTACACAAGGTCCTGAAACAACCAACATTTCAATGGACAGTGTTCTACTGAGCACTTAAACCCTTCTAGGTACTGGGGTTACAAAGGAGAATGAGGTAGATAAAGCCCCTACTCTCAAAAAGCCTGCAGGCTATAGTAGAAGAAATAAAATAGACAAATAGGAAAGGAAAAAAACCGAAAGGACATAGGTGCCGTTCTCCCAAAATGATAATATCAAAATAATAAATAAGTAATGTAAAATAAAATTAGGATAACATCAGAAAAAAATAGGTGCTATGAAGTAAGCCAGTTACAAAGCAGAGCGGTGAGTTTGAGCGTGACCAAGGGTTAGCACATTTAGACGGGAACGATCCGCGTAGGCCCGCCTGGGTGGCTCAGTTGGTTGCGCTCCCAATCTTGGTTTCAGCCCAGGTCGTGATCTCAGGTCTTGGGACTGAGCCCTGCATCAAGCTCCACACTCAGGGCAGAATCTGCTTCTCCCTCTCCCTCTCCCTCTGCTCCGCCCCCGCCCCCCTCACTCTCTTGCGCTCTCAAATAATAAACAAAAAATATTTTCAAAAAAATGGTCAGGGTCATCTGAGGACATCAGCTGAACTGTAATTTGAATAGAGTGAAGGCAGCCACGTAGCAAATGATTTGGGGGTGAAAGGCCCCCAAACTAAACCAGGGTGGTATGTTGGAGAAACAGCAAGACCAGTGTGGCTGGTGGGTGGTGGGGAGCGGGAAGCCGACGCGCTGACCTGGGGGTCTGGGCGATGGCCCGGTCACGCGAAGCCAAAGGACCCAGTTTCTCTGCCCAAGCAGCTCCCAGTCGAGAGCAGGAGGCAGCATCATAAGCAGATGCTAAGTCTGCAGCAAGCAGCCTGCTCAGCAGATAGCGGCGACAGAGAGCGACCGCACCTGCAGGGACTCCCCTGTCTGCCGCGCGGTCCCCCCAGCACCAGCACCTGCACCTGCCCCGGCCCGGCCCACCCCGCGCAGCGCGGCCTCTGAACCGGCCGGCAAAGAACCGGCCTTGCTGCCCATCAAGGACTTTGAGCCTTGGGAAGAGACGCACCCAGTACAGGGCCTGGGACCTTCTCCCTGATTTCGTGAGATCAAAGCACTTTACAAACATCCACTACCTGAGCATATCACGTTGCAGAATGTCAGTGCTGTGATGAGTCTGTTTAAACTCTGTGCTCACCCTAGAAAGCCTCACTACACTGGGACTTCCGCATGGACTTCAGTGAGCAGAGAGCCTCCATTTGTCTCTCCTTCTCTACTCCTAAGAGACTATCTCAGCTCCGGGACTGGGGGATACTGGTGAGGGCGGCACTTGGCAGAAGTGTTAGGTTGGTTCCTCACCTCACAGCCCATTTGAGAACGCTTGTTAATGAAACTAAGACTGTGTGTCCAACCCTGCATTCGTCTCGTCCTCTCTGTCCTGCTCTATGAACTCAGTGGCACCTGTCATCTTGGCCAACCACCTCACAAACTGACTTTGTCACCAGAGAGAGGAAAGAAAGCACAGATTGATCCATGCTTCAGAATCACTGCTTGGTTTGTTGAAAATTTCAGATTCCTAGAACTCTCTCAAGAGCTCTTGACTCAAAAAAAAAAAAAGAGCTTTTGACTCAGAATTTTGGGAATCTCCATTTTAATGAGCTTCCTAGTTGCTCCTTCTGCAGGTGCAATTGAGAACTATTGTAGAAAAAGCAACTCCAATCTCAGGTCAATTTGGTCCCATTCAGTACATATTTATTAAGCACCAAAGGCACTAAAACCAGAGGTTGCTGAGGATACAGAAAAGGAAGACCCACTTCCAGCTCAGGAAATACACATTCCAGAAAGAGGAAAAAAGAGACTAGGAAGACAATACAGAGCATGATAAAGATACGTAGAATATAATGGTGAGTCAGAGTAAGCAGGGATGATACCCATTTGGTTGTCCAAGGAATGAAGGGTGCAGCCCTTCCAGCTGGATATTGAGGGATGGCAAAGATTTTAACTGATCACATCTTAGTGGTCAGGAACACAGGCTCTGAGGTGAAAAAGTCCAAGATGCTGGTTGTGGCTCTGCTAGCTGTGTGATCTTGGGGAAGTCACCTAACATTTCTGTGTTAGTTTATTCATCTACAAAATGAGGTGGCTGGCAAGAGGATTTGAGATTCTTTCTACTCAAAAACTTTGCTTCCCTGGGGTGGGGGTCTGGAGTAGGAGTTACAGCTTCTCAGACCCACTGGGTAAACCCTTGAGGTTTGGCACGGTATTGGCAGTGAGAGCCAGGTGCCAGGTGGAGAGGTGTGTTAAAGCCAGCACCCCCTTCGGCTGGGCTCCCAGACAGGTTTGGTGAGAAGGAGAAGTGCTGTTTGTGTAGTGTCTGTCACTGCAGGTTCAAAGTGCTTTACTTCTTATTAAATACTCACTGTAAGCACAGACTACAGACTCCTGTGGCTGCTGCTGCCACATTGTGATTTGTTCTCCTAGAAATAAACAGATTTTCTCACAGGAAAAGTCCCTTAGGCCTCCATAACTTACATTGAACTAAGAGGAAAACAAAGATTGTGAAGAAATACATGACTGGGACCTTTGTCCTAGAAATACATGGATCTCAAGGGCTCAGGAATTCAGAGATGGGTTTGCTGGATATTTGCCCTGGCAGTTTCTTTCCCCTAAGTCCATTTACCACCCAGATCATGGTTATAAATATTTTTCTTTCTGCTTTCAACTTAGGGACAGAGGCTTTGCAGGGCATAGTAGGGGGAATTTGTCCAGTAAGAATCAGGCTTATGGATTTTTCTGGTGCTACTTCTGAGGCTTCTGGAGAATGACTGCTGTCTTCCCAGACAAGCAATACCTAAGTGTTTCACCTATTCCTATGTGACTATTCTTGTATAAGAGGAGAGAGCAGGAGTCAAGTCTTCTGGGTTTCTCAAGGTACATAGTGTGATTTGAAAGACTTTGAACAACTTTCAAAGTTTCTTTGTTCATGATTTAAAATGCCTCGAGGCCAGTGGTTTGCAGATAAATGTTTAACTGTCTAGTGGAGCCTCAATCTGTAGCATTTGCTGATTTTCTGGTGTAAATTTTGCCCATTCTTGGCTGATTTCAGTAACAGAAGGTCACTGAACTCGGAGGTGGGGAGAGATGTGCACAACTGCCTGTAACAAGTGAGCCCCACCTAGCTCCAGCACACTACTGTTGGAAGATATTTCTTTGCTCCTCTCCTGCACAAAACTAGGCTAGCCGCTTAGCAGAAAGGCTGCGTTTCTGAGAAAGAATGAACCAGAATCAGTTTTAGGAACTCAGAAGGCCTCCTAAGTGCTAGGACTCGACTTGCTCTGTCCAGGTATTCTAAATCAAGAGCTGCTTGGCTGAGATCAAAGGTCACAGCTGCAATCTAGCCACCAGTCACATGGGCTCTTCTTCAGAAACTTCATCTCTACTTGGTTCTGGTCACTGCTGTCATGAGTTACCACTGTTCTTATCCCACTCTAAAATTATTCAGGGGAACTGAGTTGGGTCAGAAGGTTGGAGAGAGGGGAGCCAGCTGCATCTTTATTCAGCATTGTGAGGTTGAGAGTCTCATGGAAGACTTTGAACTATTATTGACACAGATGGAGATACTTCAGTGCAAACTCCAGAAGGATTTTGAGATATAGAAGTCTCACTTTGTGCTTATTCAAATGTAGCATTAGGGATTCCAGTATTTGGACACTGCTAGGTATTGCTTCTTTCTGGATATATTTTCTTCTTTTCTTTTGAAATTTCAGAGCAAAGAAATAAATGTTCATGGAAATAAAAATAAAGTAATACAGACACCTATAAAATAAAAGCAATATTCTTTTCCTTCCCGCCTCTGATTACACCCCTCAGAATTAACCATTACTAACCATTTGGCATGTTATCATTCCAAGAGAATTCCTATTCATATTTAAACATGGATTTAGGGCTTTGTTTCTGTTTTTAGCATGTTTGTTTGATAGTATACAAATGAGAACATAATGTATATAGTTTAAAACTTGTTTTTTCAATTAACAAAACACATAATGGGTGTCTTTTTTAATAGGTCATTCAGCTGTATATAGCTCATTTTAATGCTTAAAATTCCAAGAAATACCTTGGAAGTGGTGCTATTTAGATGGCTTCATCCCCCACCCCCCCCACCCCACCCCCCGTTACAAACATGGAGAAGTAAGCTACTTGGTCAGGTGGAGGTAACTGATTACATTTGATGATTCCTTGGAAGACAGATTGCTTGAGCTCAAATCCTGGCCTGCTACCTGCTATCTGTGTGACTTTAAGCAAAGTATTTATCCTCCAAATTTCATAATCTGCAAATTGAGGTTGATGATAGTAGTGTTTAATGTTGTCATCAAGATTAACCAAATTAAAGCTTAAAACAAGCTTAAAACAATACCCGGCATACAAAAAGCACTCAATCAATGTTAGTTTCTATTATATGAATCTGTACACACAGTAGCTTCTCAGTTTTCTAGATAACTAGGAGTGAGTCAAAATGCAAACAATCAGCTCTGGAAAGTTTCTAACTGGCTTCAGGACTCACCTGCTTGTGGGCATTCCCTAGAGCCATGCCTAAAGTCTTCATACTTTAGGGGTGCCTGCATGGCTCAGTCAGTTGAGAGTCCAACTCTTGGGTTTGGCACAGGTCATGATCTCATGAGTCATGGGATCAAGCCTTGCTTCATCAGGCCCTGCGCTTGCTTAGTGGGGACTCTGTTTGAAGATTCTCCCCCTCTGCCCCACCCCTCCCACCCCCGCCTGTGCATGCACTATCCTCTCTCTCTAAAATAAATAAATATATCTTAAAAACAGTGTTCATACTTTACATTTTGATAAACAATGTCAAATTGTTCTCAGCTGTCAAGGTTGTAGCATTTAAATTCCAATAACAATGTAATGTAATGTGTCTCTTGCTAACAACAGAGATTATCATTCTTTAAAAATGTTACCAGTTTGTCAGAAACAAGACAGGAATGTTCCACTCTCACCATTACTGCTTAACATAGTACTAGAAGTCTTAGCCTCAGCAATCAGATAACAAAAAGAAATAAAAAGCATCCAAATCTGCAAGGAAAAAGTCAAACTTAAGCTATTTTCAGATGACATGATACTCTATGTAGAAAACCTGAAAGACTTCACAAAAAAATTAATAGAACTAGTTCACGAATTCAGCAAAGTTACAGGATATAAAATTAATGTGCAGAAATCTGTTGCATTTCTATACACCAATAATGAAGCAACAGAAAATCAAAGAATTGATTCCATTTGCAATTGCACCCAAAACAATAAAATACCTAAGAATAAACCTAACAGAAGAAGTAAAGATCTATACTCTGAAAACTATAGAATACTTGTGAAAGAAATTGAAGAGGACATAAAGAAATGGAAAAGCATTCCATGCTTATGGATTGGAAGAACAAACATCATTAAAATATCTATACTATGCAGGGTAATCTACACTTTTAATGCAATCCCTATCAAAGTATCACTCATAGAGATAGAACAAAGAATCCTAAAATTTGTATGGGACCACAAAAGACCCCTAATAGCCAAAGGAATGTTGAAAAAGAAAACCAAAACTGGAGGCATCATAATTCCAGATTTCAAGTTATATTACAAAGCTGTAGTCATCAAGACAGTATGGTAGTGGCACAGAAATAGACATACAGATCAGTGGAACAGATTAGAGAACCCAGAACTTGACCCACAAATATATGGCCAATCTAATCTTCAACAAAGAAAGAGTATCCAATAGAAAAAAGTCCCTTCAACAAATGGTGTTGAGAAAATTGGACAGCAGCATACAAAAGACTGAAACTGGACCATTTTCTTACACCATGCACAAAGATAAGTTCAAAATGGATGAAAGACTTCAATGTGAGATAGGAATCCATCAAAATCCTGGAAGGCATTAACTACAGGCAGTAACTTCCTTGACCTCGGCCACAGCAACTTCTTGGGAGACACGTCTTCAAAGGCAAGGAAAACAAAAGCGAAAATGAACTATTGGGACTTCATCAAGATAAAAGGTTTCTGCACAGCAAAGGAAACAGGGAACCTAAAGAATGGATAGAGATATTTGCAAGTGACACGTCAGTAAGGGGCTAGTATCAAAGATATATAAAGAACTTCTCAAACTTAACATCCAAAAACCAAATAATCCAGTCAAGAAATGAGCAGAAGATATTTCTCCAAAGAAAACATACAGACGGCCAACAGACATAAGAAAAAAATGCTCAACATCACATCTCTTCAGGGAAATACAAATCAAAACCAAAATGACATACCACTTTATACCAGTCAGAATGTCTAAAATTAACAGGAAAGGAAACAACCAGTGTCGGTGAGGATATGGAGAAAGGGGAACCCTCTTGCACTGTTGGTGGGAATGTGAGGTGTCCCGGCATTTCACTGCATCTGTATCTTTGGGGTAAATCCCTAGGAGTGCAATTGCTCGGTCCTAGGGTAGATCTATTTTTAACTCTTTGAGGAACCTCCACACAGTTTTCCAGAGTGGCTGCACCAGTTCACATTCCCACCAACAGTGCAAGAGGGTTCCCCTCTCTCCACATCCTCTCCAACATTGGTTGTTCCCTGCCTTGTTAATTTTCCCCATTCTCACTGGGGTGAGGTGGGATCTCATTGTGGTTTTGATTTGTAGTTCCCTGATGGCAAGTGATGCGGAGCATTTTGTCATGTGCTTGTTGGCCATCTGTATGTCTTCTTTGGTGAAATTTCTGTTCACGTCATTTGCCCATTTCATGATTGGATTGTTTGTTTCTTTGCTGTTGAGTTTAATAAGTTCCTTATACATCTTGAAAACTAGCCCTTTATGTGATATGTCATTTGCAAATATCTCCTCCCATCCTGTAGGTTGTCTTTTAGTTTTGTTGACTGTTTCTTTTGCTGTGCAGAAGCTTTTTATCTTGATTAAGTCCCAATAGTTCATTTTTGCTTTTGTTTCCCTTGCCTTCAAAGATGTCTCTTGCAAGAAGTTGCTGTGGCCAAGTTCAAAAAGGTGTTGCCTGTGTTCTTCTCTAGGATTGTGATGGATTCTTGTCTCACATTTAGATCTTTCATCCATTTTGAGTTTATCTTTGTGTCTGGTGTAAGAGAATGGTCTACTTTCATTCTTCTGCACGTGGCTGTCCAATGTTCCCAGCACTATTTATTGAAGTGACTGTCCTTTATCCAGTGGATAGTCTTTCATGCTTTGTCGAATATTAGTTGACCATAGAGTTGAGGGCTCGTTTCTGGGTTCTCTATTCTGTTCCATTGATCTATGTGTCTGTTTCTGTGCCAGTACCACACTGTCTTGATGATCACAGCTTTGTAGGACAACTTGAAATCCGACATTGTGATGCCCCCAGCTTTGGTTTTCTTTTTCGATATTTCCCTGGCTAGTCGGGGTCTTTACTGATTCCATACAAATCTTAAGATTATTTGTTCTGACTCTCTGAAGAAAGTCCATGGTATTTTGATAGGGATTGCACTGAATGTGTAAATTGCCCCGGACAACTTCACAATATTAGTTCTTCCAATCCATGGGCATGGAATATTTATCCATCTCTATGTGTCTTTGTCAATTCTTTCAGAAATGTTCTGTAGTTTCCCCATTGAGAATGATATTTGCTGTGGGCTTTTCGTAGATGGCTTTTAAGATGCTGAGGAATGTTCCCTCTATCCCTACGCTCTGAAGAGTTTTGATCAGGAATGGATGCTGTATTTTGTCAAATGCTTTCTCTGCATCTATTGAGAGGATCATATGGTTCTTGTTTTTTCTCTTGTTGATGTGATCTATCAAGTTGATTGTTTTATGAGTGTTGAACCAGCCTTGCATCCCGGGGATAAAACCAACTTGGTCATGTGAATAATCTTCTTAATGTTCTGTTGGATCCTATTGGTTAGTAGCTTGTTGAGAGTTTTTGCATCTGTGTTCATCAGGGATATTGGTCTACAATTCTCCTTTCTGGTGGGGTCTTTGTCTGGTTTTGGAATTAAGCTGATGCTGGCCTCATAAAACGAGTTTGCAAATATTCTGTCCCCTTCTATCTTTTGGAGGAGCTTTAGTAGAATAGGTATTGTTTCTTCTTTAAACGTATAGAATTCCCCTGGGAAGCCATCTGACCCTGGACTTTTGCGTCTTGGGAGGTCTTTGATGACTGCTTCAATTTCTTCCCTGGTTATTGGCCTGTTCAGGTTTTCTATTTCTTCCTGTTCCAGTTTTGGTAGTTTGTGGTTTTCCAGAAATGCATCCATTTCTTCTAGGTTGCCTAACTTGTTGGCGTAGAGCTGCTCATAATATGTTTTTAAAATCGTTTGTGTTTCCTTGGTATTGGTTGTGATCTCTCCTATTTCATTCCTGATTTTATTAATTTGAGTCTTTTCTTTTTAGTAAGGTTGGCTAATAGTTTATCTATCTTATTAATTCTTTCAAAGAACCAACTCCTGGTTTTGTCAATCTGTTCTACAGTTCTTCTGGTCTTATTTCATTGAGTTCTGCTCTGATCTTTATTAACTCTCTTCTTCTGCTTGGTGTAGGTCTTATTTGCTGTTCTTTCTCCAGTTCTTTTAGGTGTGAGGTTAGCTTGTGTATTTGAGTTTTTTCCAATTATTTGAGGGATGCTTGTATTGTGATGTATTTCCCTCTTAGGAATGCTTTTGCGATATCCCAAAGATTTTGAACAGTTGTACCTTCATTTTCATTAGTTTCCATGAATCTTTTTAATTCTTCTCTAATTTCCTGGTTGACCCATTCATCTTTTAGCAGGATGCTCTTTAACCTCCACGTGTTTGAGTTTCTTCCAAATTTCTTCTTGTGATTGAGTTCAAGCTTCAAAGCATTGTGGTCTGGAAATGTGCAGGGGACAACCCCCATCTTTTGGAATCGGTTGAGACCTGATTTGTGACCCAGTATGTGGTCTATTCTGGAGAAAGTTCCATGTGCACTCGAGAAGAATATCTGTTCAGTTGCACTCGGATGGAAAGTTCTGTATATATCTGTGAAATCCATCTGGTCCAGTGCAGCATTTGAAGCCCTTGTTTCTTTGGTGATGTTGTGCTTAGAAGATCTGTAATTTGCAGAAAGTGCCGTGTTGAAGTCTCCTACTATTAGTGTATGGTTATCTAAGTATGTCTTTACTTTGGTTATTAATTGATTGATATACTTGGCAGCTCCCACATTAGGGGCATAAATATTCATGATTGTTAGGTCCTTTGTGGGATAGACCCTTTAAGTATGATATAATGTCCCTCTTCATCTCTTACTACAGTCTTTGGGATAAACTTTAGTTTATCTGATATGAGGTTTGCTACCCCAGCTTTCTTTTGAGGGCCATTTGAATGGCAAATGGTTCTCCAACCTTTCATTTTCAGGCTGGAGGTGTCCTTAGGTCTAAAATGAGTCTCTTGTAGACAGCAAATAGATGGGGTCTTGCTTTTTTATCTAGTCTGAAACCCTGCGTCTTTTCATGGGATCATTAAGCCCATTCATGTTCAGAGTTACTATTGCAAGATATGAATTTAGTGTCTTTGTAGTACCTATTCAGTCCCTGTTTTTGTGGATTATTTCTTTGGGCTTCCTCTTTCTTTTACAGAGCCCCACTTAATATTTATTGCAGAGCTGGTTTGGTGGTCACATATTCTTTCAATTTCTGCCTATCTTGGAAGCTTTTTATGTCTCCTTCTATTCTGAATGAGAGCCTTGGTGGATAGAGTATTCTTGGCTGCATGTTCTTCTCGTTTAGGACCCTGAATATATCCTGCCAGCCCTTTCTGGCCTGCCAGGTCTCTGTGGAAAGGTCTGCTGTTAATCTAATATTTCTCCCATATAAGTTAGGAATCTGTTGTCCCTTGCTGCTTTAAGGATTTTATCTTTGGGATTTGCAACTTACCTATTAAATGTCGAGGTGTTGAACTGTTTGTATTGATTTTGTGGGAGACCTCTCTATCTCCTGGATCTGAATGCCTGTTTCCCTCCCCAAATTAGGGAAGTTCTCAGCTATGATTTGTTCCAATATGCTTTCTTGCCCTCTGGCCCTCTCGGTGCTCTCTGGAACCTCAATTATACACAGATTTCTCCTCTGAGGCTGTCATTTATTTCCCTTAACCTTTCTTCATGGTCTTTTCATTGTTTTTCTGTTTTTTTTCCTCAACTTTCTTCCTTGCCATCAACTTGTCTTTTATGTCACTCACTCTTTCTTCTACCTCATTAAACCTCGTTGTTAGTTCCTCCAGTTTGGATTGCATCTCATTTAATTGATTTTTAATTTCGGCTAGATTAGACTTATTTTCTGCAGTCATTAAGTCTCTTGATTCCTTTATGCTTTTTTCCAGAGCCACCAGTAGCTTTATAATTGTGCTTCTGAATTGGCTTTCTGCCATTGAATCTTAATCCAAATTCTGTAACTCTGTGGCAGAGTACTGTTTCTGATTCTTTCATTTGTGGTGAGGTCTTCCTTCTAGTCATTTTGTTCAGTGCAGAGTGGCTGTATGAGCGGGCTGAGTCAAGAATATCAACCATGACCTAAGTAAATTTCACCCTAGATGATTCTGCTAAGGTCAGAGACCAGAAATTGAAAACAGATCAGACTGGAATAAAACAAAAGGACCACTAAAGTGAAAACCCAATTTTAAAACAAAGTTGTAAAAAATAAAAGGCCAAGTATCCTAAAGTAGAAGTGACCAAAAAAAAAAAAAAAAAAAGGAGAAGAAAAAAGGGGAGGTTATGTGAGATGGTGGTGGTGACGAAGTTGTAGTGGAGGGAAAATGTAGTCTACCTGTGGGGCTCTAGAGGGTGATCCTCTTATTTCTGAGTATATTAAGTTCTGTATGTTAGATGTTCAGTCCCAGATTTATATAAACCTGAAGTCCTTGTAGAAGGCTGCAACATTGACCACCAAAACATAAATGAGATAAAAGAGGGGGGCAGAATGGGAATGAGGAATCTCACAGAATGAACCAGCATGGTATACCACTTGGTTCTGGGTGCTGCTGGTCATGTTTTAGAAGGTATTAACTTCCATAATTGTAGAACAAGATGAGGGAGAGGAAACAAAAAACACAAAACAAAACAAAACAAAACAAAATACCTCATATATCTCCCAAAATTAAGTTTAGTATGTTGAAGGTAATGTAGAAGTGGAAAATATATCTTGGACCTGTAATTGTAGAAAAACGGAAGTCAAAAAAGAAGAATCTTAAAAATGAAGAGGTAGTAAAATATTGTATTAAGGTGGGAAAAGAGAAGAAAATATTGGAAATTTTCAGTCTCATATAAAAATAAGTTGTCCTGGATAAAGGGGGGGGGGGTGGAAAGGAGGGGTACCTTCTGGTTCTCTATACTGTAAATCCAAAGACTTGCCCTGGAGCTTTCCCGTGCTACTGGGTCAGGAACTTGCTCTTCCCCTGTCCTTCCACCTGGTCTCCTGGGGGAGGGGCCTGCTGTGCTGGTTCTCAGGTGCGTGCACCTGGGGGAGCTGCCCTGCCCGGTGCCAAGCTCAGTGGGAGCTGTTTACTCCTTGACGCCTCTGTTCCCAGGTGACCTCGCCTCTCCCAGGCACAGAGTGACCCCAGGAGGGACACCACCACTGGCAGCGGCCAGGTCCCCCGTTCTGGAGTGAGCTCCCCAGGAACCACCGCAGTCTCCCAGTCCGCACTGGCCTGGATGCTCCCGGGGCACGTGGCACTGACCTGCACAGCTGGGGGCTCCTGGCGGCAGGAGCGTCCTCGCTGTCCTGGGCCCTCCCCGCCGCCGCCTGTCCCGGGGGAGCGCAGGATGTGGGCCGCGTCCCCGGCGCCCTGGGATCGGGGCCTGCGCTGCTCGATTCGCGCTCCCGGGACTGCAGCCCCCGAGGGCAGCAGGACGCAGATCCCTCCGCCCGGACCGGACCGGGACCCGCGCCTGCCCCACCCGCTTCTCCCCAGGCCGGGCGTGGTGCGCGCCTTCCCCAGGGCGCCCTTCCTCTATTATGTCTCTGGGAAAGTGGAGGCTCCACTGCCCCTCCTGGGCTTCAGCTCGATTGCCCTGCTGAGCACCTCCCCGACCAGGAAGATTCCTTGCGGAGTTTTTAAAGTTCCCGCTTCTCTGGGTCTGGGCTTTCCTGTCCCAGAGGCTCTCGCTGCCCAGCTTTAGTCCAGCTCCTCGTGGGCCCCCTCCCCACCCAACTTGATTCTTTTTTTTTTCCTGCCTTCCTACACTGTTAGAAGTGAAAACCCTTCTCTCTGTAGCGTTCCAGCTGTTCTCTCTTTAAATCTCGGTTCAAATTTGTATGTTTTCAGGATGGTTTGAAAGTAATCTAGGTAAGTTGGTAGAGCCAGGTGAGTTGAGGGTCCCTACCCTCTGCCCCCTTGCCCTAGTCCCCCCACCCAGATGTGTATAGCAGCATTACCCACAATAGCCAAACTATGAGGAGAGCCCAAAAGTCCATTGACTAATGAATGAATATAGAAGATGTGATAAATACAGAATGGAATATTACTCAACCATCTAAAGGATAAAATCTTGCCATTTGCAATGATGTGGATGGAGCCAGAATGTATTATGCTAAGTGAAGTAAGTCCGTCAGAGAAAAACAAATGCCATATGATCTCACTCATACATGAAATTGAAGGAAGAAAACAGATGGACATATGGGAAGGGGGGAAGGCAAAAAAGGGAGAGGGAAATAAATCATAAGAGACCCTAACTATAAGGGAACAAACTGAAGGTTGATGGAGGGGGTTGAGGGATGGGGTAAATGTGAAGGATATTAAAGAGGGCACTTGTGATGAGCACTAGGTGTTATATATAAGTGATGAAACCCTGAATTCTACTCCAGAAAGCAATATCGTACCAACATTGCACTGTATGTTAACTATGTAAAATTTAAATAAAATTTAAAAACAAATAGTAATAATTGCAAAAAAAAATGTTAGCAATTTGTCATAATACATATCATGAGGGTTGATTCATCTAAAGAACAAGTTCTTTAGGTACTGCAGATCCTGAAAAGAATGGTGAAGAAAGGGCCGGGGGACATGGTGATTAAGAAGCTCTCCGGACGCCTGAGTGGCTCAGCCGTTGAATGTCTAACTTCTGCTCAAGGTGTGATCCAAGGGCCCCTGATCCAGTAGCATATCCAGCTCCCTGTGGAGAGCCTGTTTCTCCATCTGTCTATGTCTCTGCCTCCCTCTCAGTGTCTCTCATGAATAAATAAATAAAACCTTAAAAAAAAAAAGGAAGTTCTCTCATGGCCTTTTACTGGGGACAGCGAGATTGAGAGAGCTCAATATTGAGAGAGCATATTGCTGCTACTGAACATTTAGATTTTCTTCAGTTGATGTTTTCAGGTGAGACACCTTTCTCCCATTCTTATCTAGAGTCCATATGCCTTGTCTAGAGGCACAGACAAGTCACAGATGCTTTGGGATGATTTTGCTAGCAGGCTGTATCACATACCTGCAGGCAGAGGCCATAACAGTAAGAGCTGCCTCAGATAGAAGCAACGTGGAACCACTTCTCTCCCCAAAGAACAGAACATTCTCCCAGGCCTTTTTTGCTAAGGCAGGTGGGCCAGGTTATAATTGTCCGTCATCGTGCCTCCCACATGCCTAACTTTCCACTTCTTTTTTTGTAAAGTGGTATTTGAAGTGTGGGGAGTAAAAAAAAAGAACCATATTTCTGAGCATTGGCCTCAGATAGTATAAACTATGCTGTACGCAGCTAATCCCATGAGGTAGTGCGACATTCAAATGCTTTTGGAAGTCCAACATTACCCGGGAAAGGAGACCAGGCTCTTCTGAGATCCAGGTATTATTTGCGAGGGTAATAAGATCCTTTGCCAAACAGTGTAATCTCCTTTCTCATAAAAATGTGGCAATCTAGTTATAATATAAATAATATATAATTTATAATATATATTAATATAAATAAATAATATAAAGCCTTAATTAACAAATCAATAATTACCAAACTATGGTTCAGAACAACATACCTAGAATTCAGCTGTTATAGTAGTCATAGACTAGAAAGGGAGAAAGTGAAACTTTTGGACATTTGGTCAAATAAAGTGATATATTTTCCTGGATACATCACCTAATTACATATGCTGTTAGAGATTGGAATGGAGCTTTTTGAGATGTGTACATATGCAAATAAGCCATAATCCCACTTAGGAAGCAAGTTGGATCTCCAACTAAAGTGGAGATCTTGTAATTACCCCAGATTAATGTAGACAATCCACAGGATATAGCAATAGACAAGAATAAATATATACTCCTTGTGGCTTAGATTATCTGTTAAATACCAGGAGAACTAGTTGGATAACAAATCTGCACTGCACTTTTACACCAATATCATCTGTACAAGATTGGGACATGAAAGCATGTAATTGGAATAACTCT
Organism: Canis lupus dingo; assembly: GCF_003254725.2. NCBI lineage: Eukaryota > Metazoa > Chordata > Mammalia > Carnivora > Canidae > Canis > Canis lupus. The sequence continues at coordinate 63,494,486 of NC_064255.1, forward strand.
CTATACCTTCCAGAACACAAAAAGGAGAAATTTGTTCCTTTGGTTCCCATATCTTCCCCAGACTAATAATAATTGGGCTTAATGTCTATTGAAAGTCATCAACTAGTTCATAGACATCAAGGATTGTCCCTATTTTTTTAACATTATTTATTTAGTGGGAATTAAAAGCAAGAGAGAAGAGCAAATTAATCATTTCAAATTAAAGGAATGTTCTCTTGCTGATTTGGAAAAATGTATGCCGTTAGAGATGACAGAAAAGTATACTTATTGATATGATACAATGGTTCAAAGCCAGATTTTATGTAAAAAAAGAAAGAGATTCCTATTTTTAGGAAGTTTGAGGAACTTCTTTTTACAGCACAAAGCATCCAATTATGCCCTCCATTCTCATCAGGCTGTATCTGTTTTTCATCCAAAGTCCCCTTTGAAGTCACTTGTGTGTTAGCACAAATAAAAGACAAAGTACTGGGGGATGAGAATCTAGATTGAGATGAATAGCAGACTCTGCCCCAGCCTCAGGTGTCCGGCAACCAGGAAAAGCTAAAGATCTGCCAAAACTCAACAACAAAAATGTAGAGAATACCTGAAAAGAAACAGAGGCTGAGCAGAGATTTCCTCAATGGCATGAGGTGTCTTGTAATGATAAACATGTCATGCTGCCATTTAAAAATGTTATCTTTGTCTGGAGTCACTGAGCATTTAGAGAATGGAGACTAGATTCCTTTCTAGCTTGTATGTGCAAGATTCTAAGTCAGTACCAATGAATGAAGCTTATATTTCTCCTAAGCACGGGAAAAGCTCCATCCTCTTGCATGTGAAATTATGTAGGCAAATGAATTCTCTGACTCTCTAAAAGGCAACTGAAAGAAACATTCAAATGAATCCAGCTAATTTCTTTATCTTGCAAGGGTATCTGAAAAGCAAATCAAAACAAAACATTCTTATTTCTCCACCCATACCTGCCTGCAATTATAACCTGTTGTACCAGGAACTGCTCTGCTTATGTGTGTAACAATATCTCATGTGTGGTCACTGAGCTTCTAATCCACAGAGAACTACAGCTTGGAAAATGCAAATATATTTATAGATTCACTTTCAGGAAATATTCAATGATCTCCCAGGGGTTTCAAGCATAATGCTGGATGCTGGGGATGGAAAACTGCATGAGATACTCTCTTGTTACAGTAAAAATAGAGATTCAAATACTTACAATTCAATGTAAGTTGCAGTAAGAAGTTCTAGTTAATACTGATGATTATAAGCTATGATGTTAAAACTAATGATCAGTGTCCACTGGAAAAATGTTCTGCCTTCCTTTTCTAAAGACAGAGTCCTTAGTTTTTGTGGGTTTTGAATAGTTTTAAATGCTCTCTGTATTAATGGAAACTGATTAACCTTTTGGCAGATATGCTTACCTACTTGCAAATCCAATAATTTTAATAATAAAGTCTGATTGTTAGAGGTGCACAGTATTTTAAGATTTAAGGACATAGGGTTGAAACATAGTGTTCTTAGTGAAATCTTTGGTACAGCTCACTATGTTTGACTGAATTTACCAATTGGGTGGCATTAGCCACAAATATTGGAAACAAGAGGTATTTCCATTTCAGGACCCAAAGAACACTGCTCTACTCCTATGAGAGAGTTCGTTGTGAGTACTTATTTTCTCTTAGAAGGCTTACTTTCTATTTAACCCCCTAAGAAGTACAATAGCTGGTTCTGCTGACTGCTCCAGGTCTGTGGCTCTCCTTTGGCTGTGTCAGGGAGGTGTGGCAAACAATCTGGGTAAATATGTTCCTGGAGTTGTCCAGTGATTGTCAACCTGGATAAACGTTGAAGTACACACACATTGCTCTTTGTATTTTTGTAAACAAAGAAATAACACATGAAATAAAGACCCTTATGGTGTTTCCACTTAAAGCAGTCAACATATCTTTTATAAAAATTTTTATTTTTGCAGGGCACCTGGGTGGCTCAGTGGTTGAGCATCTGCCTTTGGCTCAGGGCATGATCCCAGGGTCCTGGGATCGAGTCCCACATTGGGCTCCCCTGAGGGAGCCTTTTTCTCCCTCTGCCTATGTCTCTGCCTCTCTCTGTCTCTCATGAATAAATAAATAAAATCTTTTAAAAAAGGTTTTTAATTTAACAATTTTTGCTATTAAAACCACAATATTACATTCTTGAGTTTGTCTCACTTTGTCTCTGTATTTCAGTCTCTGTTTTAGTGGAAAATGGTAGGTGGCATCCACAACTTGGCAAACATTCACTGAGCACCTACTATGTGCCAGGAATGTCTCAGATATAGGTGCCTTCTATAGCTAATTGGGAAAGGTCTAAAGTAGCTTGAGATTAAGGAGAACTCTGTCATCTAGTGTAGGATCAGCAGTTTGGGGCTTGGGAAGGGGTAGTGCCAGTGTATTTGCTGAGATTGGTTTTTTGTTTGGGGGAGGATTGGTTTGGGGGGTGTTTTTTTTTTGGTTTTACACTCTAGTCATGGTGTAATCGACAAAGTTGAGACATGTTTCCTACCTTAAAGAAATTTATAGTCAAGCAGTCTAAACACATGTTTATGTCTGTATTCATTTGTTCATTTATTTTTTCATCCACAAATGATTTCATGTTTATCTATTATGAAATTAATGAAGTGTAAACTATTAAAAGAAGAGAGAAGAAAATTTATTTTGTGCAAAAAAAACAGAAGACACACTGTTTTCCCAGGAAAAATATATAGTCTAGTTGAACATCAACTAGATCATATATATATATATATATATATATATATATATATATATGTATAAATGAAACAAGTGAAGGAAATATCCATAAGCTCTAATAAATATTGAATGAAGGAGAAATTGCTGTGGGGCAGGTTGTTTCTTTACTGTTTAATAATAGTATTATCTTGCCCATAAGAGCTCCTTCAATGTTGACACTTCTCGTGTAGGACAGAAGTATTAAGGTGATGAACATTATCTTTATAAAAGGGGAAAGCCCACTAGTGTACTGATAAATTGTATGTGCTGTCATAAATATGCTGTGAAATGAGTTTTTGAACATCTTTATTCTTCTTTTCCTTTGGCTTTATGACCATATTGTTCTTTACTTGCTTTCCTTGGTCTTTACATTTCTCAGTAATATAAACAAAATGCATTCGTTGTTAACATGCATGTTGCTAAGTGTCAACTATTTTGCCTAAACCACTGAAGGATAATGTGAAGAAGACCCCAGTCTAGCTGGTGTTCAGTGTTATATGTGCAGCCAAGCTTCTCTATAGTTTATTCTTATTGTGTTACATTAAGTCCACCTTAAATTGTTTTCCATGTCTTTCTTGACAGGGTGGAAAAATGCTGAGCCACGGAAAGGTAGCTCTTCTAAACCTTGGTCTGACTTTGTCCCCAGCCCTATGCTGATATATAAACTGAATTCTGCCTTTAATGTCTAAGTGTTAGATCCCTCAGTTTATACACACCTAAAGGATCTTGAGTACATGATGCTTTTTTTTTTTTAAGATTTATTTATTTATTTATGATAGACAGAGAGAGAGGCAGAGACAGATGCAGGCTCCATGCAGGGAGCCCGATGTGGGACTCGATTTCAGGTCTCCAGGATCACGCCCTAGGCCAAAGGCAGGCGCCAAACCGCTGAGCCACCCAGGGATCCCCCATACACAATGCTTTTTAAATAGATATCCATGAGAAGGAAATCTGTAAATAGCATTTTTACTTACACATATGCCTTTTATGGAATATTAAAGTTCTGCTGACAACATATCTTTTACACTCTCTACTCATCACGTTTGTCAATCGGTCTTTGTATTAATTAAATCACTGTAATACATTTTGACCTGATTCCTGAAATAACCAAGCATTTGGATCTGATTTGTTTTCTCTCCAAAATTATATACGTGATTTTTTTTTTTTGCAGGAAAAAATGCATTACTAAAAATCTTAGCTTAGATAGTGGGAGCACATGGTGGAGATTCTCAAAAAACTAGATATAACCGAGTGGCATATATGAATTGAAGGATAAGCAAATATTCCATCTCTTGGAAAGCTTTATTTCTGGGTGGACTTTAAAATTACATCTGGAGCTACACATCAGAGGCAGAGATGTGCTTGAATGAAGAACTGCTGCTTCTGCAAGATCATTTGGGTTACAACTATGTCCATTAAACTGAAATTCAATAAGGATTTTTTTTTTAAACTTATCTCTATAACCAGAAAACACTGGAAACACTGGACTGGGGAATCTTCAATCTTTCTCTTGCTGGTCTGATGGAGCTTCTCTTTTTTAACTTTGCTTTCCAGCTATCTTCCAAGTAAGATGTTCATGTTGCTTTCTTTGCTAGATTTAGTTTGGAGTCACACTTGGCATCTGTCATTTACTGAATTTACATTTGTACTGCTTTACATATGAAACTACCCATCCCTCCATCCACTCATTCAGTCAATGTTTTATCGATTATTTGTCCATTCATTCCACAAATATTTATTGAGGGAGGTGTATTTCCCAGCATCAAACTAAAATGCTGAGCTATATCATAAAGATAAATACATTGTCCAAGAGAGGACCTTGGGATCTTTTTATTTGTTTTTTCTTTCAAATGTTTTAGAATTTTAGATGGATTATATACTTTTACTCTTTAACATTTTCTATTTCATTTGGCTATATAATTCCAAGCATTACACTTTATTTTGACTTATTTTCATGCCTACCTTAAGATGTGGACCTCTAAGATATTTAATGTTGCTGAAAGATAGGTTGATAATAGCTACCTAACAGTTACTGGCTTTGAATAAATATCATCTCATTAAATTCTCACAACACTCAAGTGAAGGAAATACCTTATTTATTATCCGTATTATCTCTATAGATGAGAAGCAGAAATTTAGGGAAGTTAATCAATCTGCTAAGATAACAGGGATAATAACTGAGTTTGAACTCAATTCTGGTCTGTGAGACTCTAAAATCATCTCCTGGACTAGATCACTAAGTTCCAGAGTGAGTTCCTTTAGAGTTTTCAATATATTGAGTAAATTTATCAAAATGTTACTTATTCATTTTAACCAGCACCTGGAATCATTTTCTGTCACCTAAACTATTAGGCATTTTAATGGGACTGGTGCAAGGATTATGTGGTCTGCAGATCCTGCCCCTTTTTATTCTGTCTGAAATGCCATACAAAAAATCTCTATCAATGGGAAGGCAAGTGAATTCTCATATTACTTTGCCCGACAGAATCATGGGAGGAGGGTGGTAGTCTTTGGTAAGCCTTGCCAAAGGAGAAAATAAAAATAATGCTTGCCTTGCAAAAAGAGATCAAAACAATTATTATGCCTAATTCATGTACAGGTGGGTTCATTTGAATGTTTTGCAAAACAGTATTAACTGTAGAACTATGCAAAGAACTATGCATGTAGAACTATGCCTAGACTCTATAGTTTTCAACTTGGTTCGAATCCTGGTTTTATCACTTATTAACCATGTAAATTTTTTAAAAGATTTTTGCTTATTTATTCATGAGAGACATAGAGAGAGAAAGAGAGAAAGAGAGAAAGAGAGAGAGAGAGAGAGAGGCAGAGACATAGGCAGAGGGAGAAGCAGGGTTCCTGCAGGGAGCCTGACATGAGACTCGATCCCAGGACCCTGGGATCACAACCCGCACCAAAACCAGACACTCAACCACTGAGCCACCCAGGTGTCTCTAGCCACATAAATTTAAAATGAAAGTTGTTCATCCTCTTTAAGCTAATACTCCTATTTTATCAACATAATGGGACATAATAAATAGCTACCAAGTGATTTTTGAGAAGATTAAGTGAAATGATATGTGTAAAGCTCTCAGAACAGGGCTTAGCATAGGGCTTAGCATAGCATAGGGCAAATATTCAACAGTGTGGTGTTTATTGCTATTCTTGTGATTAATGTTCTCGAGCATGGGTCTGCACTTCATTTCTTGTTTCCCTAGAAAATGACATCGTGCAAAACAAGATCGTACATGAGTCATTCCCAGCTATCCTTAGCTTCACCTTCTTACTGCTTCAGTCATGCTGGCCTTCTCTGATTGTGTTTTTTCCAACAACACTAAGCAATTAACTCAATTCTGACACTATTTACCTGGAGATAGCATCAGATTCCACAGGTTAAGACCCATCCTACCAGACTGATCCTCCTCCTCCCAGCCCCCGTACTTCAGATGGCAATTACAAGTCCACGTTGTCATCTGTTCTAACCAACCAGCTATAGATGGAAGGTTCCCACAGAATCCTTGGATTCAACTAATTTGTTAGATAAGCTCACAGAACTCAGAGAATCATTTATTTTCTAAGTAACAGGTTTAGTACAAAAGGGTATAACTCAGGAACAGCCAGATAGAAGAGATGGATAGGTCAAGGTAAGTGGAAAGGAGAGTGGAGCTTCCATGTTCTCTAGGCCCACCATTATCCCTGTATCTCCATGCTTTCACCATCCCAGAAGCTCTCTAAACCCTCTAGGTTTTTATGAAGGCTTCATTGCATAGGCATGGTTGATTAAAAATCATTAGCCCTTGGTTATAGAACTCAATCTCTAACAAGTCTCTCCTTCTCTCAGGAGTGGGACTAAGTTACAACCTTCTAATCACGTTTTGTTCCCCTGGCAACCAGCGACCATCCTAGGTACTTTCCAAAAGTTAGCTCATTAACATAAATTTAGGTGTGATTGAAAGGGGCTTGCTATGAATAGCAAAAGACATTTTTATTGCTCTTAGCTCTTAGAAAATTCCCAGGGTTTTAGGAGTTCTGTGCCAGAAACAGAGACAAAGACTATATATATATATAATATATATGCCTAATTCATGTACAGGTGTGTTCATTTGAATGTTTTGTGTATATATATATATTTTTTTCCTCACTATAAATCACAGTATCACAGCTTCTTACAATTCTTTGTGGGTATGAGGTTCTCTCCATCCTTAGCTAGTTATCACTGCCTGTCTTCCCCTCTACTTCATCTTTTGCTAGGTCCCACTCATTCTTCAATCCTCAGCTTAAGTGTTACTTCCTCAGAGAAATCTTCCCTCGTCTTGAGCCCCCAAGCTCTATTAGGTGTCCCTGTTACATGCTTTCAGTGCATTCTATTATTTCTCCAAAGTGCTATCACAAATGTAATTATGTATTTGTTTAACATCTGTCACTCTTGCTACACTCTATAGTCCCTGAAGACAAGAACGATGCTCTGATGATTAACTTTATGTGCCAACTGGACTTGCCACAGAGTGCTCAGATTAACCATTATTTCTCCATCTGTGAGAGCCTTTCTAGATGAGATGAGCATTTGAATCAGTGGACTCAGTAAAGCAGACTGCCTTCCCCTTGTGAGTGAGGTCATCTACTGAGCACCTGACTAGGACAACAAGGTGGAAGAAGGAAGAGTTTGCCCTTTATTCCTGCTTCCTTATCTGAGCTGAAACATCTCATTGCATCTTCTGCCCTCATACTGGAACTTATATCATAGGTTCCCCTGCTTCTCAGGCCTTTGGACTTGGACTGAATTATGCCTCCAGCTTTGGTGGGTCTCCAGCTTGCAGACAGCAGATCTTAGGACTTCTCACACTACATAATTGCATGAGACAAGTCCTCAGAATAAGTCTCCTTTATATAATATGTAAAAATATTATTTAATATTATATATGTATATATTTTACATAAAATTTATATAAATTTTTATTTTAAAATTTATATAAAATTTTAAGTTTATATGTATTATATATCTATATCTATCTACATAAAAATTCTGTTCTGTTTCCCCGAAGAATCTTGAACCCTGATTAATACAAATGAGCATAACAGGTACTCAACATAATTTTTAAATTTTTTTTTGAGTAGATTGAGTGAATGACAGATGGGGTATTTTAAAACCATTTATATAAAGCACATCTCTAATTCTCTTATGGTGTAATCCTTATTTATTTCCAACTTTAGATCTCTTAGTTCTTGTTTCATTGTCCTCAGTTTTCCTAGAACCACAAAATCCACCACAAATCTGTTTTCCATTAATCACTCATAATTTAGAAGTGAAAACATGTTTTAAAGGCACACTAACTTAGAAAAATAGTGTTTCAAGGCCATAAGGAGCATCTTTATTATTGTACTTAAGATTTTCTCAGCCAGCTTCAAAATGGCTTACCATTCCAAATAGAACTTATGACCAAATTCATTCAGACTTTGAAACTCAATAGTAATCTCCGTGCACCCCACTAATCCAATTTCTTCTATTCTTTCATGTCAAGAACAATTGAAGACAATTAGAAAATGGTTAAAACTAATGTAGAGAAGGATTGTACAGTGACAGATTTTTCCTTTAAAAACCTCTCTCTATTGGGTTTGAAGTTAGGAAAAACAGGTCATCTTTCTGTAAGTTGTGACTACCACTGCCAAATCCATATTCTGTGCACCAACAGAAACTGTGATGGTTGTGGGAAGTTATAAGGAGAAGAAATGAGTGATTGAACATAAGTACAGAAATTGTTCCTAGAAAATAGAAGAAATACATAGGAATCAAATCTCTTAAAAAACAACAAGAACAAGAACAAGATAAGGACAGGCAGAGGATCCCATTACAACCATGTAGCCCAATGCACTGCTATAAATTATAAAACTAAAAGGGAACAATAGAACCTGGTAATTACCAAGGAATCTGTATTCTTACATAGTTTTATGATTTCCAGACAATCTTGAGTACATCACATCTCTATCTTACCTCTGAAAGTCAAACTTTTCTTAGGATATGCTATAATATGTCTTCAAAAATATCTCTATATTAATATTCTAACTGACAAAATCTAAGAACTTAGATACATAGGATGTTAACATACACATAGTTTACCAGAAGGCCTCCCTAATAATCTCTTTCACTTGAGACAGTACATTGCCTTAAAATAAAGGTGTTCTCCCCCCAAATTTGAATTTTTTAGCATATGGAATTGAGCACTCACAAGATCCTTCTACCAAATAGGGAAAAATGGGTAAACTTGTTTTTATTTGGCTCTGATAGAAATAAAAATGTTTATTATCTGCTTAAAGTTTTTTTTTACTCTGTTCATTTGGTAAAACTGTTGTAGGACTCAGTGTAACAGTGTTGCAGTCCTCCATGCCCTATAGCTGTGTCTGGGAAAGCATGAGATCAGGGTCCTGGTCATGCAGGTCTGCAGATGTCTGCAGAGTGAGGACAGGTAGTGAGAGAGGAATTGCAGCTGTGGCATTGAGCAAACAAGATACACAGGTTTGGGAGAGAAGAGAGATACAGACAGAACAGACGGAGATAGAGATACACAGAAATTGAGAAATAGAACCTAATCCATTGAGGAATATCTGAGGTAAAGCCCCTAGCAGGTAGGGGACCAGAAAAATATGGAGTCAATTTGGACATCTTCTTTCTCCTACCTGAAACTATTTCTTCCTCTTCATCTCTCATGTTCTTCCTCCTTCCTCTACTAAACAGAGGTTCTCTACTCATCCTTTCTTTCCTTCCCTTTCTTTCACTTTGCTTCCCTTTCAGACCATCCCTTGTGGCAGCCCTGACTAGTCTCATTGCCTCAAGGGCCCCATCCTTATGGATTGTTACCCCATCTCCACCTCCAGCACATACCTCACTCCTAGGAGATAGCCCTGAATTTTCTGACTCCTCCATCTGGATCCCACCAGCCCTTCTGAGTCAGTGTGTCCAAAACTATCTTGAGATAGTTTGCACAATATATTTTGCATTATTTCTGTAGATGTGGATGTCCTCTCTTCCCTAGAACCATTATCTCCTTGTAAGATCTGAATCAGAATCTGCATTGGATTTCCTTCAATAGCAGGCTTAAGGCTCTGAATTTTGATGATGAGTCAATCTCTACAAGTCCAATGTGCCCCTTAGAGACATGTCACAGGGTAAAAGTCAAGAGTTCACATCACATGGAAATGTTTGCCATAGGAATTAAGACTTATGAGATTCCTTCATGAAAATGATTTACTAAATTCTACTCTTAAAGTATTTCTTTTGCTAGTTTCTCTATGCAACAATATCCCTGCAAAGGTATAATATACCTTATTATATATATAATATAATATATATATATAATTATATATGATTGTCTTCAATTGTCTTTCACATGTCTATTTTACACATGTGGAAACTGTGGTTCAGACCTGCCAAGGAGCTTGCTACAATCACTGAGTTACAGACCGTTATTTTGCAGGAGCCTTGGCTGTTGCAAAGCCCTTTGCATTTCTGTTACACTAGGATGAATACTGAGCCATTCCCACCAAGCTTCCATTCTGAGAGAATATAGTTCAGTTAGGGTTGGATCACTTATATGTTTCCAGGAAGGATATCTGTGTTCTTCCTCAGCATACAAGTAACTCAGTCATTGTATATTCTGTCCTCAGAGTTTATAATTTCCATACCTATCAGTGATCAATTCTCCTATAATTCAAATAGCACCTTAACGATATTTCATGCAAACTTTCAATTGATGGCATCTTAAAGGGCAATTGGAAAATTTCTGTGGGATTTTCTTTTACATAGTTACTTTTACATCCACATGAAGATCTTCTGGTTGATGACCCACAAAATCAAGATGAAGTGTTTGTGGATGGTTCATCATTTGTAGTTTTGGAGAAATACAGCCTGCAACATCCCACGCATTTAGGTAGGCAAACGCATTAGACTCTTTCAGGCTGCACTGTTTATCTGGCCTTCCTAAGAAGCTGACTGAAATGAATCAGGAAATCACAAATGTTGATAAACACTTCATGAAAGGGAATAACATGAAATTAGGTGACTTCAAGAGAATGATCATTGATCTCTTTGAGGCAAGCTTTTAGATTAGTACTCTCCAGTCAACACACAGTGAGAACCACATATGTAATTTTCAATGTCCTAGTAGCCATACTTTAAAGTAAAAATTATTTTTGGATAATGAAATTAACTTAGCTCAATATATCTAAATTACCATTTAACATATAATCAGTATAAAAATTATTAATGAGGTATTTTACATTCCTTTTTTCATGCTGGGTCTTTGAAATCTGGTGCATATTTTATATTCACTGGACATGTCAATTATGACCAGCCACCTTCCAAGTGTTCCACAGCCACACGCAGCTGGTGGCTAATTTCAGAACTGCTTGACAGTAAAATAATAGATAGACTGGATTCTATTCTTGTTTCATGCCCAGAAGAATGCTTGCCTTCTGTCTCTAGGCTTTGCTCCAACCATTCTCTTCTTTGGCTTTGGGGTCTCTGTGGGATTGCACCAGATTCCAGAAGTCACATAAACAGTTGCTTCCTTCAGAGTCCAAGTCGCATGAAAATTTGACCCAACTGGTGATCAGATCCACGTTGGGCCCAGTTTCACATTTTTATTTAAGTTAACAAATGTTATGATATGCGTCATGACATCTAGCTTTTAAATGTTAGAAGAGCTGGAAAATTCTATGGAAAATTCAAAATTCTTTTGTCAGAGTTACTCTAACAAAACCAAAAACCTGCCCCAGCGTTACCTGAAGATTATGATTGGTCAAAACTTGACGAAAGCATCATCACATTCAAAGCAAGTGAATAATTTTCTTGCAGAAAATGGGTTGTGGGTTTAGCCTATTCATCATCCATAAATCTAACATGTTTTTTATATGCAAAGGAGTGACTCATTACCACCCTCCTCATAATAATTACACACCCTAAAAGCATTATTAGCTTGCATTGTGTGTTTCATACACATATAATCATTGATACAAAAAGCAAAGGGTCTCAATAATACAAAGTCTAAGGTTCTTTGTGAAGTTAGTTTCTCTTCTAGAAAGAAGTAGAAAAAAAGATCCTTATGTGAATCTTATTTTCTTTTCCTGTAATTACTCTAAAGCAGCAGAAAAGTACAAAGAAGAAATGACCCATTATTAGTCTGCTTCTGATAAATAAAAGAATATGAAGGGCATTCGTGCCATATGCAGGAGCAGACTACATCTTAAAGGACTGTTTCCATCAAAGACTTCCCAGGGCTCAATAAAAAGGGCTTCGCACAGCTAGAGGACTCAGACACAAAGCAGACATCCTCGCTAGAGATTCCAGAGCTAGTGGAGGTTTAAGAGGTTCATTTATCATCCAATGAGATGGATTAAAAATGGCAAGAAATTTAAATGTTTTTCCTCCATATGAGGTACTGGTGGTCTATTTCAAAGGCTGGAAATTGGCTAATCAATGGTCAGCCTCACTTCAGCCTTTCTCCTTTTCCTTTCTAACCCTGTAGTCTCTCTTTCATTTCACTGTTTATATCTGCCCCACCGCTGTCTCCACTGTTTTGTGGGAACATATGGAACATGCTGTTTCATCCTCTCTTTTCCCTCCTCCTCTCCTTATCATTATTCTTAATAGCCAGGGTGTCTTGAGCATTTACTCTGTTGAAAGCCCAGTACTAGGCATTTTACATGCAAGCATCTTATTAAACCATAAAACATTTGGTGATGAATATGTATTTATAGCTCCAGCTGAGCGATGAGGAAGTGAAGCCTCTGAGACACAGCCTATGCAAAGTCACACAGCTTAAGTAGTGGCAGGCTTGGAATATGAACCAAGTGTTGTTTGACTCCAAATCCTGTGTTGGTAACTTTGGTATTACATCACCAGTAACCCCTCCCTCCACTCAGTCGGCTCTTATTAAATACACGTATATAAATAATTAAGTAATCCTACAAATACATATATTTGTTCACTGGGTCTCCTTGGTGCCTCTTTGGGACAGCATAGACAGCATAAGGACTAACAGTGGTCTCAGCCCCAGTCCCAACAGATGTGTCAGATGGCAAGGCACACAAATCTTAGTGTACTCAGCACGTCCAGACCCTGGGGTCTGAAGCATTAGGAGGACGCAGTGATATCCTCTCATCTGATGAGGACTGTTAGAACCAAGATGACCCAGCCTTTGTCTATTGCTTCAGCCTATAGGACCTTGACCTTTCTACATTTCATAAGTAGGAATGAACCATGACTGCAGAATGTTGCCACTAAACAATTTTTAATAGCCTAATGCTATTATACTATTTTAGCAACTGTCCAAAAAAGACAGTGACCCACCTGGGCAACCATTCTTCCTACCTCTTCCATTTCTCCTTTTCAACTACTCCCATCATGTGCCTGCTCTCTCCACTTATTCTCCTTCCAGACTTCCACTGGTAGTTCTGCCTGATAGAAGCCCTCTATCTATCTGTCCTGCCAACTTGACTCAGGTGATCCCGATGCTTCTAATTACTCCACCCTCTTACCATCTAGCTTTGCATCCCCCAAGCTATGCCTCTGCTCACTTTCACTTCTCATCTATAACATTTTACATTCCACGTGTGGTCCTCTTCACTGGACGAGATAATACTTTGGGGAAAGTGTGAGAGAATTCACTGCAGTGCATCAAGGCCTTAGAATGTGAGAAGGAAGACTCCTCCAGGGGTGCTGAGGCCCATTTCCTCTCCCTGCCAATTCTGGAAGAATAGCTGCCTTTTTGTTCCTCAATTCATTGTTAAGGCATGGCATGCAGAAGAGTACATACAGTGGACAATAGGAAATTCATTTACTTTTTCATTTAGGCACTTCTACTTTTCCAGTTCCGCTTTATACTGTGTCCCAACTCCTGCTGCATGTACGATGGCACCAAAGGAACTGTGTTTCCTCAGAAACACTGTGCTGTTGTGTGCACCTATGCATGCAGTTCCCTATTCCTAAAGTGCTACCTTTCCTCTTTTTATTTGGTTGACTTATTTTCATGCTTCAAGACTCATCTCAGTTGCCCTCTCTACCAGCTAGCTTTCCCTGAGTTAAGTGACCATGCGGAGTTAACCAATATGCATTTCTTTAAGCAAAGGTGCCGATTTTTTTGGTATTGTTTATTGGAGTTCAATTTTCCAACATACAGTATAACACCCAGTGCTCATCCCGTCAAGTGGCAAATGAACCAATTAACTTGAAATTACCAATGCGTGCGGTTATCTTTATTTTTCGGTTGTAAGCTTCTGGATGGCATAGAAGATGTCTTTATTTTTGTACTATCAGAAACTAGAACAGTGCTAAATGCATGGTTTGCACTCAAAAAAATACTTTTTTAAAAGTTGACCTGGGGACGCCTTGAATCCTTGAATCCCTGGATCGAGTCCCATATCAGGCTCCCTGCATGGAACCTGCTTCTCCCTCTGCCTATGTCTCTGCCTCTCTCTCTCTCTCTGTGTCTCTCATGAATAAATAAATAACATCTTAAAAATAAAATAAAATAAAATTTGACCTGAACTGCTTGCCCTGATCTGTAATCTGTCCCCTAGCATCATATTTCTAACTTACACATGCAACTTTTAAGAGACAAGAAATGACATTGTCTAACAGCTGGCTCAGACCATCCAAAGGCATGATTTAACTCTGTGATGATTATATTCCTGATAACATTATGTAGTTTTTTTTTTAACCTTATCCTTTCATTTGAGAAATGTATTATCAGATCCCCTTTATTTTTGCCACTAGCCAGGGAGACACAATGAAGGAGGTAAAAGGAGTCTTCACTTTCCTAGCCCCCGAGAGTGAATTGGAGGCAGATAATTAAACAAGGAAGTAGCAACACAGAAGGGAAAGTTCTAGATGTTGGAGTTGCACCCAGTGGGGGGACCTAAATCAAAATATGTTAATCTTATGCTACAAAAATTGGCACCTTGGAATAGAAAATGGCGTATTTGCTATAGTCAGGCTATTTTACTGGGGTTAAAATTCTGAGTGATTGGAGAATAATGAGCTTAGGAAAACTTGTTAATCACTCTTAGCATCAATTTCTAACTTCGCAAAGTCCACCTTATAAATCGGTTGTTAGGATTACTAACCTCACACAGGCCCCTCTGGATCTCAGCCCTGACCCAGAGACGTTCCCTGGAGCCCCTGTGCACCGTGTCTCTGGCCGGACCCCTTCGTGGCCCTCGTACAGTCGCTGAGGATTGTGGCCCGAGGGTACGGAGCTCTCGCTATCTCTGGCCGCCCGGCTCGAGCCTCCTGCTTCACCCCCCTGGAAAGTCTTTTTATTTTTTTTTCTTTATTTTTATAATTGTTTTGGTTGAAGTTGTGTGGTTTATTTCTTTTCACTTTGGTCATTTTTCATTGGGAGTGTCCCGCTGTGTTGCTTTAGGTGTATTTGTTGCAATGACTTTGTAATTTGGAGATTTTATAGTCTCCAAAATATACGTACATACACATAAAAGAGAAAAGAAAGGTTGAGGTCGAGGTTGGCAAAGCTCCGATTTATTAGGGCGGTCGGTAAAAGTGAGGTCGGTAAAGGATCATGGTACAGCAGCCCCGCCGCGCCCGGAGCCCAGGGGGAGACCAGGCCACATGCACCGGGTCGGGCGGCTCCGGCCCTCGGTCCAAGTAGCCCCCAAGGGAAATGACGCTGGACCCACGCCGAACCGCACCGGGGCGGCCCCGAGGCAGAGGCGATCCGGGCCTTCCCTGCGCGCCCGTCCGACCCCTCCTCGCCCGAGGCCTGCTCGCAGCCTCCTCGCAGCAGCGGACCTCGCGGGGCTCCAGGCTCTGCAGCGGCAGCGCAGGCCCCGGGGGGTGCCTCTGCCCCTGCAGCACGAGCTCGCTCCGCGGCCCCAGGACGCGCCTGCTGGAGCCCAGGGGCTGGGCCGCTGCTCCAGCAGGACGTGGCGCCGCCCGCGGACAGGGCGCGTGGGGCGGGCGCGGGGAGGGCGCGTGGGGCGGGCGCGTGGGGCGGGCGCGGGGCGGGCGCGGGGCGGGCGCGGGGCGGGCGCGGGGCGGGCGCGGGGCGGGCGCGGGCGGGCGCGGGGTGACACGCGGCAACCGCCACGGTACCGGCAAGCTCGGCGACGCCTCGCGGGCTTTGTGAGCCATCGGGGACAGGAAGATGGTCTGGGGGAGCAGGACGCTGATGGAGACGCCGCGCTTCTGGCCGCCGCCTGCGCCGCTGCTGTTAGGGCAGCCCGGGTCGGGCCGTTCACCTCTCCCGGGGGCGGGGGCACTAGCCCTCCTTGCCTGGCAGGAGCCCTCTGGGGGATGCGGGGAAATGAGCCTGGCGGGGCTCGGGACGAAGAAAGAAAAAAAAAGAAAAGAAAAGAAAAGAAAAAAGAAAAAAAAGAAAGGAAAGAAAAGAAGAGAAAGAAAAGAAGAGAAAAGAAAAAAAGAAAAGAAAAGAAAAGAAAGAGAAAAGAAAAAAGAAAAGAAAAGAAGAGAAAGAAAAGAAAAGAAGAAGAAAAAGAAAAGAAAGAAATAAAGAAAGAAAGAGAAAAGAAGAGAAAAGAAAAAAGAAAAGAAAAGAAAAGAAAAGAAAGAAAAGAAAAAAGAAAAAAGAAAGAAAAGAAGAGAAAAGAAAAGAAGAGAAAAGAAAAAAGAAAGAAAAGAAAAGAAAAAAGAAAAGAAAAGAAGAGAAAAGAAAAAAAGAGAAAGAGAAAAGAAAGAAAGAAAATAAAGAAAAGAAGAGAAAAGAAAGAGAAAGAAAAAGAAAAGAAAAGAAAGAAGAGAAAAGAAAAAGAAAAGAAAAGAAAAAAAGAAGAGAAGAGAAAGAAAAAGAAAAGAAAAGAAAAGAAAAGAAGAGAAAGAAGAAAAAAGAAAAGAAAGGAAAAAAAGAAAAGAAAGAAAAAAGAAGAAAGAAAAGAAAAGAAAAGAAAAGAAAAGAAAAGAAAAAGAAAAGAAAAGAAAGAAAAGAAAAGAAAAAGAAAAGAAAAGAGAAGAGAAGAAAGGACTCGCCCCCTGACGGCCCGCGCCCCGCGCCGGCTCCCTGCTTGCTGCCCAGCGCGGGCCAGGTGCGGCGGTCGGGGGCCTGCGGGGCCGCCGAGCGGGGCACCTGGGACAGGGCGGCCTTGACCCCCTGGACGGGACAAAGGCAAGAGGCCCAGAGCCCGCGAGGAAGCCGCTGCGGCCGACGCACACCTGTGGGACATGCTGGCGCTGGTCCCTGGGCAGCTGCGGCGCTGGCAGGGGCAGGGTCCTCCCGGGGCCTGGTCTGGACGCCGCTCTGGGCTGCGAGACTGCGATGTGGCCACGGGCCGGGCCCTGCCGTGGTGGCTCCGGGAGGGCCCCGGACGGACGAGGCCCTGGGGAAGCCCCGGGGAGCCCCCGGCGGGCGGGCCTGGAGGGCCAGGCGGGGTCACGGGGCCGCACCCGCCTGACGCACACCCGCGAGCACCAGGCTGGCTTCCAAGACCTGGGCGGGGCGTCGCGGCTTGTGTCGGTCACGGTCACGCGTTGAACCGGCCTCGTGCTCCCCAGTCGGGTCAAATAAGACACTACGGAAACTCGGAAAAAAAAAAAAAAAAGTGAGGTGTTGTCTTACTAACAATTTATGATGTTTATAATTAGGAAGGAAACAACCAATTTCAGCTCAAAAATAGGTATTTCCAATGTGGAAGGTCTTGGCATTGATGTTTGCCCCAAAAGAAACTGAGGAATTTGAACTAGCTATCCCCAAAGAATCTAGACTAGCTGTTCTCTTAACCTTTGGATGGAACTAAAACAGAGTCAATGACTTTTCTCATTTTCTCACATCCATCTCCAATAAAAAAAAAATAGTCTTGATTCAGTAAGAAAAATATCCAGTCTCATTTATAATCAAACTATGTCTAGAGGCACCTGATGGCTCAGTTCGTGAAGCATCAGGCTTCGACTCAGGTCACGGTCCCAGAGTTCTGGGATCCAGCCCTGAGTTGGAGGGGTCTCTGCTCAATGGGGAGTCTGCTTCTCCTTCTCCCTTTGCCCCTCCCCCTGCTCATTTTCTCTCATTTTTAAATAAATAAATAAATAAATAAATAAATAAATAAATAAATTCCTTAAAAAAAAAACATCTAAAATGAAAACATTTCCCCTCTCTCAATTTAGGCTTATTGTCACAGGCAGTGTAGAAAGAGGTGTGGTCATATGCTTTTCTCTTTGCCCAGATAGAGATGTTTCTCTTCCTCCAGGTGTGCTGACCTTGGATTGGTATCGTTGTGGGGATCTAGGATTAGTGCTCTTCGGGCCTGAGAGGTGTTTAAACCTGGCATGTTTTTCTCATGAGGTGCCCTGTGGAGAAGCTCTACTTTATCTATCAACTGCAATTCCCTTGAGCTATACAAAGGCATCTTTTTCTAGCTTGTGTCTAGCTTGACTTATTCTTAACTTCTAAGCATCCAGCAGCTACACCTACTGATTCTTTTCATTAAAATTACCTTGCTTTACTAGGTGGTGCTCTTGGACTGGATCTAAGTAATCCCATCCCTGTCTTGCACCTAACCCACAACATGCCCTTAGTATAGACTCATATATGCTTTGTTTCAACACCTCCCGTATGACCAGAATAGCCATCTCTCCCTTCACTTTGAATTTATAAATATGATATTAGTCCATTTTGCTGCACACATTCTTGGAAACACATATCACCTCTCTTGTCATGTTAGAGCTTTTTTCTTTAGGGTTTAATTGAGTAAAAAGATCTTCCCTTCTGCTGTATGAGGAGTAGACTCAGCAAATCAATACTCTCTTAAAAATGCTTTCTTGTTATCCAGCTCCTAACCTTCTATCCTTAAGGTATGAGAGAAGTTTAAACCAGTTACATTCACCTCCTTTGCAGATACTGCAAAGTGGTTTCACATCTCATTCTTTAAAGAGTGTGGCACCTATTGCTTGCTCAAAACTAAGACTAGAATGTCTCTGTTTTTAATATCGATTACACATATATTACATTTGTTCAGAGCAGATTGAATTGATAGGGAAAAGCAATTAGAGAAAAGGAATTATATAGTTATGGAAGTAAAGTTCACCAGGAAAATATGACAATTCTAAACATGAATAGTTCTAGGAGTGTAATCTCAAAATATAAAACAAATAGTTAAAACAATTAAAAGCAGAAATTGACAAATCTGTCATCATGCTTGTCAATTTTTATATATCTTTCTGAATAATTGATAAGTTATGAGTCCAAAAATGTCTGTAGGGATACAGAAAATATAAACACAATTAACAATCTCTCTTAAATATAGAGAACATTAAACCCAGGAATTATTCTCCTTAAAAACACATTGCTACATGTTTAAAATTTGGCCATGTTACTAGTCATAAAACCAGTTACAATTAATACCAAAGAATCAACATTATTCAAAATACACACTCTGATGAAATTGAAATTCAGATAAAGTAACTAATAAGGTTATATATTTGGGGAATTTAAAAACATACTTCTAAATAACTTATAAATCAAAGAAGAAATTCTAATAGAAATTAGAACATACATAGAATCAAGTGACACAAGTGTCCAAAATACCATAGGCCAAGAGTTAAAAAGCTAACTTTACAACCTAAAAAGCTATACAGAATAATCCAAATGATAGGAAAAGATAAAATGTTCCCTAAATGATTTTACTAACAAAACTTTGAAACCAAGCCCCAAAATTAACACTTTGAGGAAAATGATTTAGAGGTTAGTCTTTCTCATGAACACCCCAAACAAAATACTAGCCATATAAAAGTAGAAAATAGGGGGTGCCTGGGTGGCTCATTTGGCTAAACATCTGCCTTCCACTTAGGCCATGACCTCAGGGTCCTGGAATTGAGCCCCATGTGGGGCTTTCTGCTCAGCAGGGAGTCTGCTTCTCCCTATCCCTCTGCCTGCAGCTCTCCCTCTTTATGCTCTCTCTCTCAGTCAAAGGAAGAAAGAAGAAAGAAAAAGAAAGAAAAGGAAGAAAGAAGGAAAGACAGACAGAAAGAAAGAAAGAAAGAAAGAGAAGAAAGAAAGAAAGAAAGAAAGAAAGAAAGAAAGAAAGAAAGAAAAAGAAAACCTTTTAAAAGAATCATGAAGTAGATTACAACCAAACTGAGTTTATACTAAAAATGCAAGTATCCCTAACCCTGTAAAGGTATTCATTGAATGGATGTATTCACTCCTTTAATAGATTAAAGGTTAAGGAGTGGGTGAAGGGGATCAAAAAGAAAAAGAAAGGAAATGTATTTGATGTAAAACAGATTTTGAATGACATTCAAGTACTGGCTATAAATATCACATATATTCTCATATATGTAAAATAAGTATATTATACATAATATAAACAAAACACTGATGCATACTCACTATTTCTAAAACAAAAAATACCCTATTCTAAAAAAATTAAAATCATATTATCTTAAGAAAAATAGAAAAGCATTTTAAAAATTCAACAGTTTTAATGATAATAACTTAGCCAACTAAAACATAGACATTTTTTTTAAAAGAAAGACCAATTGTGGTAAATACCCCACCAGATAGCAAAACTTATAAAAATATGGTTTTTAAAACTATGTGGTACTCAGATGGGGAAAGAAATAATAGACTAGTGAAACAGGATAAAGAACTGAACAAGTGACTACTGATATATGAAAATTTTTGAGGTAGTATTGGAGATCTGGGAAGAATAATAAATTATCTAATAAACGAGGCTTGGAATGTTGGTTTTCTGTAAATGAAAAGTAAAATTAGAGTCCTACTCTAATATCAATCATAAGAAATATATTATAGGTAGATTAAATTCATCTTTATGATTTATGTGAAAAGTACAACTTAAAAATGTTAGAAGAAAATATGGTAGAAAACATAATATCAGAAGATTAAAATCATCTTATGTGAAAAGTACAACTTAAAAATGTTAGAAGAAAATATGGAAGAAAACTTATAATATCAGAAGAAGGAGAGATTTTTTTTTAAACTAAACATAAGTAGAAACATTTATTAATGATACTGCATTAAAATAAAACCTTTGTGCTTCAAAATACATAACTTTCAAAAAAGGGAAAAAATAAAACTCTAGTCTGCTAGAAGTTATGTACAATATATTTAATCAGCAAATGTTTCATATCCAGAAATATAAAAAAGACACAAAGATCATTAAACAAAAGAAAAAAAAACTAAAAAATTGGCAAAAATATGAACAGGCAACTCAATAGAATGGAGAGTCAAGAGCTCATAAAGATGAAAATATGTTCAATCTCACTAGTCATCAAGAACATTCAAGTAAAATAATAATATGGTACCATTTCACATCTATGACACTGACAAAAACTAAAATATCTGAGAAATGTTGAGGACTGGTTTGGTTTTTAGAAGATCCAATAAATGACCCTTGTGTACTCCACCATACTTAGTCGATAAACTCAGTATTCAGGAAGATGGAAAGGAAAATATTGCCTTTATAGGTGATTGTGGAAGATTGAATTATAATTTCCCAATTATTTGCTTCTTCTCTATAACAGGATTATATGTTCCCATTCATTGTTATGTGAGTCATTGCATCATGTGGGAAGAATCTAAGTCCCCACCTTGCTGACTTTGGGCCGAGTCTTGGGCATCCTTTGACTAATGGGATGAAAGCAGAGGTGATATTTGCTTTTTTGAGAAGAAGCTTAAGTTGAATTGTGTGGTTTGCCCTTGCCTATTAGAACCACATATGTCAGATAAAGGTACCACATGCCTAAGTCTTCAGACTAAGAAGACACATGGAACTATCAAGCACAACAGCGCTAAGCCAAAGTACAGCTGGCTTGCAGCTCTGATGTAACATTGAGAGAGAAATAAATATTTGTGGTTCTTAACCATTGATATATTGGCTTTGTTTGTTGCCACAGAAAAGGCTAACTAATCCGCTGATAAAGCTGAATGGTATTCTACAATGCGGCCCAGTGTTAAAGCTATCTTTCACCAACCAGATAACTCAGGCCACCTTCTTGGGGAGGAACAAAGGATGGCTGGCAGCTGTGTTCAGGAAAATCCCTTCCTGTAAAAACCAGAAAAGTTAGGAACAAATATTCATCCACAACATACCCAAATCATGGCTATTCCATTTGGAATAAGTGAGAAGTCTGGTAGGGCAGTCTTCTTTCCATCTTCACGGGGTCCCTTCCTCAATACCAACCGCAGTTCCTTTGTGTGTTCTCCCAAAACCTCCAATCAGCAATCAGTGTTGAGCTGGTTCAGAGCAGTCACTAATTAAATTAATTTCAAGATTATGCTCTCCTTGGCAGTATCTTTATCCTCCTTTCTATTTTGTATCCCAAACTATGCCAATCCACATTGTCCAATATAGATTATTAATCATTCAATTAATTAAAAAGAATTGAGATATTCTTATTAATAAAATGTCACCAACATTTAAGTGTCTAAAATTTATTTTTTTAAGTGTCTAAAATTTAAATATAGCTCTCCTCTTTGTTAAATTTTGAGGGAGAAATTTGAGTTAAAAAATTATAGTTTCAAAGACTTTTTATGTCCAAAATGATGAAAACCCGAATTCAGGTTATAATGCCCTTTTGATTTAAATATAAAAATAAAGTTCAAATTTTCTTTCCCCTATCATTGCTAATACAGTAGGATTCTTTATTATAGTTGATCTGAAGGACAGCCAGCTGGTTGGCTATTTATGCCAGAGTTTCAGGCCCAGCAGACCTAATGACACGTACTCAATCATATACTTATACAGCCTTTTTTGCAAACAGAGGCAGGCTACTCAGTCAGACACTCCCTGGTGAATGGCATCAAGCTATAAAAATGAGCCTTGTAAGTTGGATATTGTTGCACTTAGTGAGGAGGTCATCCCTCTTTGCTTCCTTCTAGAATCCCTATCCTTGCCCCTTTGCCCAATTTGAATGAGGAATGAGTATATCATCTCCTGTTGGGGGTGCTACCATCCCAAAGCGATGTCTGCAGCCTTATGTTCTGGAAGGTGCTAAGCATGCTCACACATAGTCCATGTTCAATGCCTTGGAAACACCAGGTGTCAGCTTCCAGACTGAAAATCTGGCTAAAGATTTCTGGGAAATTGTTATGTAAAATGTCACAGCACAAGCAAAATGAGCCAGAAGATATCTGATAAGACTGTGTTCAAGCAATCACTTCTAAATCCATATCCTTATTTGTATATTTTAGCATCTAATCTCCAATTTTATTTTATTTATTTAATTGTTTTTTAAATATTTTATTTATTCATTCATGAGTGACACAGAGGGAGAGACGGAGACAGAGACATAGGCAGAAAGAGAAGCAAGCTCCATGCAGGGAGCCTGATGCTGGACTCGATCCCAGGACCAGGATCACGCCCTGGGCTGAAGGCAGACGCTTAACCACTGAGCCACCCAGGTGTCCCTAATTTCCAATTTTAGTGTATTATCCAAACAGACTCTTCCCCCAACCCAAGGCCAAATTCCTTTGGGTAGAATTCCTGAATCATATCATTTAGGTGCTCCCTCAATATTCCTATGCTTTTCCCTAGTGCCCCTGGTCACTTCTAAGCCCCATATAGACTCTTAAGAGAGCTGTTTTGGCAAGGAACCCTTCTGTATCATTTGCACCATGCACTAGTCATTAGTATATTCTTAATTTTTTTCTAGTCATCTCAGTGTTGCCACTAATCAAATATTAAATAGGCCAAGTGTGTATCCCCTTGGTTTGTGTCCTACAGACTGTATAATGTTTATCAGAATTTTTACCTGCTCCATTATAATAGCCAGATATTCTCAGAAATCTTGCAGCTACAATTTTTCCTTTGGTTAGGGAGTTAAGAACATCTGAGAATCTGGATCTTCATTGACTTCAGTGAGGCTAGTTCTCTATATACCAAAAAATACAGTTTTTATCATACGCCCTTAAGTCAACAATGATAGATTGGACAGTGCCAGAGCTTATGACATTCAATAAATTACTCTTGGTATACTGATGGGCACGAGGATGAGATATCCTCTGATCTATGTATCCATCTATAGATGCATGTATATATTCTGTATGTATGTATCTATCTACCATCTATTATCTATCTATTAATCTATCTATCTGTCTCTCAACAGTAGGCTGCATTGCAATAGAACAGTCCTGGAAATTAGTCATTCTTCAGGCTTGGGTGTACCACTGTACATTCTCTGAAAATGTCAATATACAAGATGGTCAGGCTGTCACTCCATGGTCTGCAAAGTCTGGCTATACTCGAGAAATATATCCATCATAGCTGGCATTTAGGTGTATAGTTCCAAGCTAGAAAGATCCATAAATTGTGGAATTCATCTTGACACTTTATCTTCAGTATGCAATTACAGCTCCTTAGATCACAAATTCAGAATCCTAAAGATATAGTTTATACAAAGGTAAAAAATTGCATCTTAGTTTCCAATGACTGTTCCTCCAAAAAACTCATATGTTAAGTATGTACTTGGTCCCAAAATTTCCCACAACACTTGAAGGCTTTCCAAAGTCTTCACATTTTCCTACTGTCTTCAAGTAGTACCAAATGTCCCAGAATTTCATAGGGTCAGTTTTCCAGACATCTGTTTCTCTCAGTCTCTAGAATGTAGATAATAGGATGATTTTTAAAAAAAATCAG
Source organism: Canis lupus dingo (assembly GCF_003254725.2). Lineage (NCBI taxonomy): Eukaryota > Metazoa > Chordata > Mammalia > Carnivora > Canidae > Canis > Canis lupus. The sequence goes on from NC_064255.1 coordinate 63,518,848, forward strand.
AGTTCAATAATATCAATGGACAGTTACAAAGTGAGTCTAGGCCCTGAGTATTTTGGGCAGGCTGAAAGGCTGGAGATGGTCAGTTTTCCATAAGCCTGTATGGGATGAAGTGGGGATGATGGAGAAAAACAGAAGAGAAAAATGAAAAGAAGAGAAGATGGCATGCTTTTTTCCTTTACTGTAAATTCAACAGTTTTCATAGATCTTATGCCTAGGCCCCATTTGTTCTTAGTTTGGGAGGCTCCCAAAGCAGACATAGACTTGGAAGTCAATAGTTTATTTGGAAGGTGATTGTAGAAAGCACCAGTAAGGGAATGGGCAAGGTGAAATGAGAAAGGGAGGAAAGCCAATAGATTCTATATTAATTGTCAGATTTCCACTATGGACAATTGGGGCTCAACACCCCCTCAATGAGTCTAACAAGGTACTCTGTGGAGTTGTTTCCCTGAGGGTAATAGAGACTAGAGTATTCATCCACTGACTCTGGTCCCTCATCAGTAGATAGTTGCTCTGGGGGTGTTAAATCTTGATATTCTCAGACTGCCTTCTGTGGGCTGAGCAAGCATTCATGGTGCTGGATAAAGCATAGAGAAGAAGGAGCCTGTGTGGAAAGCTCCCAGCATGTGTGAAAATTGTCATCTATCAATGCCTCATGTTATTTTGGGTGTCTGACTCCAAAGTCAAATGATGTGAGTTCATTAACTTCTCCGGACTGATGACCCTATCCTAACTTAGGCACTCTTATTTCTGCTGGTGGTAAAATCTATCTGAAATTATTATCAGCTGAGCTCAAAGGCCTTGCTATGCTTCTGAATACGTAGGATTGGTGACAAAAACAATGCCCTTTTTTTTCCCCCTCTAACTATGCTGTTTTAAAGGTAACTGGGGCAGCCCAGGTGGCTCAGCGGTTTAGTGCCGCCTTCAGTCCAGGGTGTGATCCTGGAGACCCGGGGACCCAATGTGATGACCATGCCATGAATATAGTCTTGCCCAAACTAGGATTCTTATGAAGGTCTGTGCAGAGGCTAAAGATAGAACACATGAGGCAAATGTGTTTGTTACTGAACTTCCTTATAACAGCTACCATTCTGACAACAAATGGGAGAGGTTTGGGTAGAACTAGATCTGGATATGTGGTACCCATGTCCTTATCTATCAACTTCTAAGTCATCCCAAGTAATGTACAAATAGGAGTTTTCACATCACCAGTTTTTTATCTCAACACAATGAAGCACCCATGTGGCATAAACCACAGGTCTTTTTTCTCACATTATATTTGTATTGGGCCTATGGTTACTGTATAATATGAAATTAAAGTGATTTTTACATAGTACATACATAGTAAAATATTACTAAACTATTATAAACCATAAATATGAAGGCACAACTTCAACTTTATAAAATATTCATAAAATCTTCTGATTTATTTTTAAATGAAAAAAGGTTATTTACCAAGTTATATGTACACACTGACATAGGTGGACAAAGATTTGAACAAAATATGATGAAGAATAGCTTACTAAGTGGTACCATTGAATTATGGGTAAGTATATTTAAATTAAAAACATATTTCAGTTGCTAAAATAACTATAAATTTTGGTAAGAATAAGAGGGAGCCAAACAGCATTTGTTCAAAGAATTTTATTTAGTCATAATTAAATATAAAGAGCAAATTCATCAAGTTTAGAACCTGGGTGGTTGAATGAAAATTCACAAAGCTAGACTTTTAGAGGTTTATATAGTTAGGGAAGTATTTTAAAACACCAGAGCAAATAAATGACACCAGCAATTACATCATTATACTGATTAAGGCATAGTATTCTTTTTTTAAAAAATTTTATTTATTTATGATAGTCACAGAGAGAAAGAGGCAGAGACACAGGCAGAGGGAGAAGCAGGCTCCATGCACCGGGAGCCCGGTGTAGGATTCGATCCCGGGTCTCCAGGATCGCGCCCTGGGCTAAAGGCAGGCGCCAAACCGCTGTGCCACTCAGGGATCCCAAGGCATAGTATTCTTATGTATCTTTTTGGAATGGGACCATATCAATGTAGTTGCTAATCCTGTCTCATGGAGACAACCCATGGTGAAGGCAAACCACAAGCTAGAAATCTGTGCATGGCAAGGCTGGTTGCTTAAGTTTGCTAAAGGAACATACCAGATTAAGCTCTCATTTTATTATTTATTCTATTGCTCTCCACCAGTTTTTCTATATATGAAGTTTGAAAACTAGAAACTTGTTTTTCTTGGTATCTAAGCAACAGAAAGAGGTAAAAGCTCATGACCATGGGCATGATAGTTTGAACTTCGAAAATGACAACGAATATCCCTTTGGGAGTCTTTCAAACAGAGTAGTGTGCTAGCTGAGAAAATATACTCTAATAGAATCTTCTTATGGTCTTTTCAGAGAACAACAAAGGATCTTTTTTCAGAGAACCAGAATGACAAATTTCCTATGACAAGATGCTTTTTAATCCTATTATTATAAATTCGCAAAGAGAATCCACGTTACTCATGAAAAATAATATCCAGAATCACCTTTAGCCTCTCCCACACATTACCATAATTTTCTGGTGAGACAAACCCATCTTAGCCTTAACCTCAACATTCCACAGCATTACCTTTAAAAGATCATGCCATTTGTAATTATAAACATTTATGCCAAATGAAAGTTAAATTACCTAAGGTCTTAAATGTAATGTAGTGTATAAAGTGTAAAAAGATGCCTTTGTAAAGAAACCGTTCTCTGGAATTTGCCTATATTAATATAAATTACTTGGAAACACATGGCAAATAAAATAATGTTGCACTGTTAATATTTCTGGTGTCCTGTGTGTACAGCCTGTTTATGCTCACTGTTACTAAAGAAAGTAAAAAGGCTCTATGGACAATCCAAAACAGGCCTTTAACCCAAGCACCTAACACAATTGCAACTTCAGCACTCTTTCAAAAATAATCAGCTTTCCAAAATAATCAACAGGTGATACCATCAAGTTGGTAATTTGGAGATGCCAATAGCCATGTGACATTGCTACAGAATTAATCTGGTTAATAGATCAATAATAAAAGTTTAAAAAATAAGATTTACCACTTATTGATGGGTTCAGTCAATATGCATGGGCAGTTCTCAATATACTCTGAGATGGACGGGGCCAAATATCACAACCATGATATTTTATCTGTGCAGTTTCATTAGAATCTATTGTGAAATTCCATGGCATGAACTGTGGATGGAGATATTAATTACAAGTCTTTGTCTTGGTTGCTTAACCCAGTTGGTCAGAACAGAGCACAGAGGAAGACAAGAATGTGGTAATGATCACAGGAAGGATTTAATCTACATGAAATGACATTTGGCTTTTGGAATATTTCTAGCAATTAAAGTTAATGTGGACATATAAGTCTTGGAATTAATTTCAAACCAAACAAAGCCACACCATGAAACCTTAAAACAGAAGGTATGGCAATGTTGTCTTATTCTCCCTACCGCCTTTCAAATATTCCTCTTCCATAAGACTTCCCTATTCATTTGGGAGAAGGGAGAAAACAATACTTAATACTCAAAATATTAAATTCTCCCTTGTTCCTTCTGGTTCCAGTTTTTCTCAATGGGATGATAAAATAAATTAATAATAATGATAAACAATCATACTATAATCTAACATCTATTGAGTATGTACCATATGCTGGCATTATATTAAAGGCTTTCAACATTTTCTTTCTCTTGGTTCTAACAACACTTTCACGAGGTAGGAAACCATTAATTAGGCTGAGGCTTCAGTGAGGTTGGATAACTTGCCTGGGATCACTTAATAAATGACAATGCCAAGTCCAAACCCTGCCTGACTCATGTAAACAAGACTTTTGTGTTTAATAGCATGTTTTTGTTCTAAGGCAAATACAGAAAGAAAAAATTTTAGAACTACATTAACTCAGGAAAAGTTTGAAGTCTCAATCTATCCTCAACTCTTACAGTCACTTGACCTCACCATTAATCATTTAAATATTTGTTTCAGATCAACTACACTATGTACGGGTGACTAATGGAGTGTTGATAATGACCTTTTGGTTAATGAGGGAAATGTACTGTTCTTTGAGAGGATGATGCTACTGAGATGATCCAAACATAAAAGGGACATGCACTTTAATTTTGATGGTGTATTAGCTTTGATTTCCCCTGAACTGTTCGCTTTATTTTAAGAGGATATAATCCTGTTTCCATTGTTGATACCACTGTGCCCACATAGGTTCTGCCTACATCTGTGCCCTCCCTTGAACTGTGTTTTGACCAACGGAACTGAGAAAAGTAAACCAAAGAATTCTAGTTAATAATTCCACTCGCTACCCACACACAGCTTGAGAATTTGGCAAGAGAGTTCTAGCGAACTTTCAGAGACATAATATTATAGTTATGAAATCTAAGATGATTGTCTCAGTCCATCCTTGGACTGAGAGTGTACTGTCAGTGTGCATTCTCTTAGCCTATCAAACATTACTCAATTTGTTCTAGAGTTTTAGGATGAACTACAGGATGACTAAACAGTAATCAATTTCAGCCATCAAAGTTATCTGAAATACCTAATCGATGGTATTACCAAAACAAAAGGCAGATTTCTTCTTTGGAAAGAGTACTGGAATTGAAATTGACTTTACCACACAAATTCAAAAGATGTCATTTTGCCTTTTATTAACTGTATTATCTTGAGAAGGACATAAGATAGATGTCTACAACTCTTCAGCTATAAAATGATGTTATAACCATCTCTTCAGATAATAACAAGGAATAGATGCATGAAAGTGTTAAACATTGTAAATAATTAAGGCAGACTGTTATCATATTGGCTTGACCTAATAGATATTTAATTGTATTGCAGCTCTGAGAATTCTGAATAAGTTTGGGGGTCTCTGGAAACCTTTTACTTCTGGCATAACCTTTCCAGTTAATATGTACCTCCCTTCCCATATCCTCCTTCAAATCTATCCCTTTAAAAAAGAGACTAGAAAAGTCCAATGAGCTTTGATCTTCTTAAGAATTCCAAACACCAAAAAAAAAAAAAAAAAAAAAATCCAAACACCTATATTTTAAACCCTTAAACCAAGCAGCTTAAACAAAACAAAACAAAACAAAACCCACCAAAAAAAAAAAAAAAAAAAAAAAACAAACAAGCAGCTTTTTTAGCCCAGCATTATTCACAGATTTTTTTTAAATCCTCGAGAGATAGGTCATGGTATTTCTGTATATGAACAATGAATATTCCTATTCAGTTAATTCTATCCTCCAGAAAATGAAATAAGGGGAAAATATTCTAATTTTTATATTTTAATCTGTTAGGTCTGATCCAGCACTTTGGATTTCCTACATCTAATTTCCATGATCATTTTACCATTTATTTGGATATATTTTAGTATGTACAGTAGTGGTTGAGAATATAGTGATGTGTAAGAAAAAAAGAGACAGGAAGTAACATGTTAAACTACAGTAAAATTTTATGTTTTAGTCTGATTTTTAATTCAGTTTTTTGAAGATTGTACTTTTAAAACTATAGTTACTTGAAATGGCCAACTAAATAGAATAAAAAGAATTTTTTTTTTTTTTTTTTAGATTTTATTTATTTATTCATGAGAGACAGAGAGAGAGAGGCGGAGACACAGGCAGAGGGAGAAGCAGTCTCCACGCAAGGAGCCTGACCCAGGAGCCCTACCCGGGACTCCAGGATCACGCCCAGGGGCCTAAGGCAGGTGCTAAAGTGCTGAGCCACCCAGGGATCGCTGAATAAAAAGAATTTTGATGTGATTTAAGGGCTCACCGCATATCTAGATAATAATGGCTGAGGCTTTTCTAGAAAAGAGTTTCAAAGGAAGCTGTGATAGCTATAAAAATAACCTCTCTTCTGGCCCACTTGAAAGTGTGGGAGAATGAATACCAGCTACTCACCTTATCTTGCAATGTTTCTTGCACTCCACTCAGATTAAACTGCCTGTTCTCTAAACAATCTGGTAGGTCTTTTCAACTAAAGTTCTTTCTGTGAGAAGTGCTTCTTCTCACCTTATCACCTCAGCAACCTCTTGCTTCAAACCTCTGCATTGAAAGATTCTTGTTTCTCCAAAGTGATGCTCACGCTTCCATACCTTCCTTGCCCTTTGTACTTGTTTCTACTTTGCACTTAAATGATCCATCCCTCCCTCCGTTCATTCGTTCTTTAAGCATTTTTTAAAAATATCTATTATGTAATAGGCACTATGTCAGGTACAAGGGATATAAAACAAATAATACACAGTCTCTATTATAAAAAATCTGAAGTGTTATATAGAGCTTCTTAACCTGGGCATTTCTTAACTCAAGTGAGCTTTTATGGTTCCGTTTAGCATGTTGAAGTTTTGTGCATAAATTTGTAGGTATGCACACGTGTGAACTCCTCAGCAAAGATGGTTTTAGATTTCAGAAAATTCCAGAGGAAATCAGAAAGCCAAGAAGGTCAGACTTTGGCTTAGTGGAAAAGATAAATAATCATTTAATTACAACAAATTGTTTAATTGGTAGTAAAATAGAGATATGCATAAGACCAGATATGTGGTAGAAACCAGAAGGTGGTGGCATCTGAGGAAATTTGGGGGAAGAGGTGGTATCTGGTTGAGTCCTGAAGGATGGGTGAGTTCTCACTCTCTACTTTTCTTCCCTGTCAAATGTCTAACTCTTTTACTTCATCATCACTCATTTATCTCTTAATCTATAGAAATCCTGCTCCCAGACTCACCACTGTACTGAAATTACTCTGGTAAGGGTCATCAGTGATGTCTTCATTCCTAAAACCAACTGGTTTTCTAAAACCAAGTAGCAAAACCAATTCCAATTTCAAATCTTTAATCTCAATGACTTAAGAGAACCCAATTTGCTTTTTGTTCATGTCATAGCCCAATGGAAGTGAGGCAATTCTGCACAGCTCTCCTCCAAACAGCCATTGGGGCATTCAGGCTGGTCACAACAAATAGTTTCTCCTTGGAGTCCTTTATTTCTAGCCACAGAAGGAAAAAAGAATGCAGATAGTTAAGAGCATGGAGAGCAGCCCACATTATTAACTTCAAAGGAGGCTGAGGAATGTGGGAAGAGTAGCTGGGCCATTTGTTGAGGTCTCCCGGCCATTGCCACAATATTTAATATTTTGTACCATCAGCCATTGTGTCCATAGTCTCCTCCATCATTTAGCAATTTTCTGGGCTCCCTTAACCTGAGTTAACTGTAATTTTGACAGGGATTCTTTGCTTCTTCTGTAACCATGTAAGAAGTGGAGGAACTGGGGGCCATCTCCATTTGTTGTTGGAAGGCCATTATCATAAATGGGAAATAAACTTCATTAGAGATTTAATGCCAAGGCAAACAAAATTTCTCTCATGTTGAGGTGATCAGCTCCATTTGATTAGACAATGAGAACTGTATAACCCATTATCTTTCCATTTATCCGCAAGAGCTTCATTACATCTATAATTATAAATAAATCAGATTTGAATTTAAAAAATTAGATGCCTCTAATGCACTTTTGCAGTACTCAAAGTTACATAGAATCCAGGAGATATGTAATTCTTTTACTGCCATTATGTCTGTCCTTTTTCCATTAAAACTCTGCCTACTAAAACATGGTAACAAGCTTATAAGATAATAGCTAGAAACCCTTCAAAATTAATTATTTGACCAACTATCCCATATACATTTATGTTCTAAATCGTATTTATCTTCTATTGATATTTATCAGATTCTTACAATTTCATTAACAGACCAAAAGTTGGGTCTCATCATCTGATGAGTTCATTTATTGAATTGATGGAACAGGAGATTTGAAATCAGAATTCATAAGAGGTAACTTGTCTGGTTAACTTTAGCAATTTGATGCACATGAGAGTTAAATGTAATCAGAATCCCCCCACCTTTTTTTTGGTCTCGAAACTATTACGGTGTTTAAAAATCTAGGTTAGGGCAGCCTGGGTGGCTCATTGGTTTAGCGCCTGCCTTCAGCCCAAGGTGTGATCCTGGGGACCCAGGATAGAGTCCCACATTGGGCTCCCCGCATGGAGCCTGCTTCTCCCTCTGCCTGTGTCTCTGCCTCTCATGAATAAATAAATAAATAAAAATGTTTAAAGATTTTATTTATAAATAATTTTTTTAAGAATTTATTTATTTATTCATGAGAGAGGCAGAGACACAGACACACACATACCTTCCAGTTCCATCCACGTTGAAGCAAATGGTGGGTATTTGTCGTTTCTAATGGCTGAGTAATATTCCATTGTATACATAGACCACATCTTCTTTATCCATTCATCTTTCGATGGACACCGAGGCTCCTTCCACAGTTTGGCTATTGTGGACATTGCTGCTAGAAACATCGGGTGCAGGTGTCCTGCCGTTTCATTGCATCTGTATCTTAACACCATAGAAACAAACAATCCAATAATGAAATGGGCAAAAGACATGAAGAGAAATCTCACAGAGGAAGACATAGACATGGCCACATGCACATGAGAAAATGCTCCGCATCACTGGCCATCAGGGAAATACAAATCAAAACCACAATGAGATACCACCTCACACCAGTGAGAATGGGAAACATTAACAAGGCAGGAAACCACAAATGTTAGAGAGGATGCGGAGAAAAGGGAACCCTCCTGCACTGTTGGTGGGAATGTGAACTGGTACAACCACTCTGGAAAACTGTGTGGAGGTTCCTCAAAGAGCCAATAAATAAAATCTTAAAAAAAAAACTAGGTTATGAGAAACTTCTATGTTTAATGGTAAATTAAAGGTGGAAAATTTTATTGTGTTCATGCCTCTGATTGGTGCTGACAAATTCCCAAAGCCTTTGAACTCACATTGATCTTTAGTTGGTACCCTGCCCTTTTGAGGGTGTCATCCCATCCGCCTTTGCCTTATCTCATTCCTCCTCCCTGTTCCAGAAAGAAATGGCAAATGACTGTCTGGGAACTTCCTGAAATCTGCCTCCTCTTCCACAAGCAAACCTGCTCCTCCTGCCCGGGGAGGTAAAGCAGCCACCTTCATGACAGAGCTCCAAACAGGTCACTGGATTTCAGTTTCTAGAAACCGGCCTGCATTTGGGACCAGGAAGCTGTTGTTCCTAGCTGACATGTGGCATTCAAATAAAGAAAAGAGCAACCGTATTTTATTCCCCAAAATGATATAAAGGAAAACATAAACAAATCTGTTTCCCACTTGGCGGCTTGCACAGTGAAGGCCATTGTTCCCTGGGAACTCCAACTGACACACACCCCGCTGTGCCGGATCAACTGGCTTGTCCTCAGTTTACAGACGTGAAGTCACAGCAGCGAAGGTCCCATCCCTTGGGTGATTTTCCTCTTTGGTTGCACTGAGCTGTTTCCTGATGTACTTGATGTGCCTGAAATCAAAGCCATGAAGACAGAGAATCTTGCTGATTATACTTTATTTTATCCTTGAGAGAAATAATATTTCAAGAAAGGAAAGATGATGGAAACTGGATCACAGGTCATTTAAAGAAAAATCACCCAGGCAACTGACAATGTTTGGGCCTGTTCAATGTAAAACAGTTAAAAAAATCTATGTGGAGTGAATTCTAAAAATACAGATTCAAAAAAATAAAAAAATAAAAATACAGATTCAATTTATTCATAAAAATAGAACTTCAGAAAAGGATGTGTCCTGCTTAGGGAATACTTTGGAGATAAATGAAACTTGTGGGGGAAACACATCAAACAAAAGAATAACAAATTTTTAAGGAAATGTTCACTGGCTAGTGTGCATGCCTGAGTCATGTTTGTTCATCAAGACAAACAAATGAGGCTTATTCCATGCTAGGGGTGAGTGTCCAATGGCCACATGGCACCTCCTACGCCCCAGTGACCTTCTTGTGATAAGAGCAGTTCTGAGTTTCAGGAACTTATTTCAATCTCCATTTTATTGCTTTACTGTCTAATGAGTCCTTTCTTCTACATCTCAGAACCAACATAAAAAATGAGTAAAAATGAAAGCACAGTTTCTCTTTCAGTTCTGCTGTGGTGGGCAGAGGCAGCTCCTGGTAGGCAGGGATTATGCAAACAGATGGTATAAAGGGAACAAAGAGAGATCCAAAAATATCAATCCCATTGTCTTGTCTCAGCATCTCATCAATAAAAGTTTAGGCCTAAATAGCTACTGCATGTCAATCAGGGGCCAGGCATGATGCTCTGATACCAGCATACAAAGGATTAATATGATCTTCTTAAAGTACTGCTATGCATTGCCATAGCAGACTGCTTTGCTCTGCCTCAGAGTTTATCTGAAACATTCTTATTGTTAACCACTAATTATCTGTTTCTCCAGCTTTGACCTTGAGGGTAAGGCCTTCAACATTGGTAAGCCCCATATGTGATAGGGACTGATACACAGCAGAAGCTCCACTCATGAGTGATGGAGAATGAATAAATGAGTAAATGAATGGCGATTTAGTGCATTTAATTAGTTATTTAGCAGTTGTTGATCAAGCCCTGGCTCAACAAGGAGATACTCTTTGGAGAACAGAGAAAGTCTTAATGGAGGGCAGAAAAGAATGAGTTAGAACCTAAAGTTGCCTTCAAGGAACAGCTAATCAAGTCTACATCTGTGTAAAAACTCAAGCTTATTTATGATGTTTTTGCTGTAAATAAAATTTGAGAAAATATAGCTTATGAAGATTAAGTATTTCTATCCTAGTTTTCCATAAAAGAAAATAAAGAGTTTTAGGAGACCTCTCTTGGTTTATCAGTCAATGGAGGTAGTAGATCTCCATGTGGGATGAACACATGGATTGATCATAGCATTGGCATTTGGAATTTGAAGCCAGCAATATCTTTACTTCTGGCATTAAATAATAGCTTTTTCATTTGTAGCTCAAATTTTTTATTCATCTGTGTGTAACAACATACTCTTTCTGGAGCGCTCCTTTCCTGAACAAAGGCAGACAATGGACCCAATAGGCAGGTACATTTCTCCTGGAGAGCCCTGGGTTTCCACATTGGATATCTTTCTGAAGCCGGAGATTTTTGCCAAGCTAGGTCAGTTCTTTAGGACAACCGCCAACCATGAAGCCTGCAGGTCCGCTCAGACTTAGAAAGAAGGGTGTCATTCTCTAACACACTGCCATCTTTTGGCAGTAAGAAGAGTAGCAAAAAAGGCAAAAGAAGAAAGAAGGCCTTTATTACCTCTTAGCTTGTCTCAGTCTACTAAGGGAAGCAATGCTGATGCAACCACCCACTCCACTGGTAGAAATTCTCTGGAACTGACAAAACAAAAAACAAAATGGAGCAGCGCTTCACGAATCTGCTTGCAAATGGTTTACTCTGAAACAATTCCAATCCATACCGGGGTCTTCATTCTTTAATCTGTTAATATATTCTTTAATTTGTCAACTACTATAAAACCTTTAATGTTCGTTTTTTTTCATCAAAGTATAGTCGACACACAATGTTACATTTGTTTCAGATGTATAACAGCGATTGACAAGTCTGTACAGTATGCTATGCTCCCCACAAGTGTAACAACAATGCTGTTAAGATACCATTGACTATATCCCCTGTGCTGTATCTTTCATCCTCGTGACTTATTCGTGCCATAACTGGAAGCCCTACATCTACCTCCCTTCACCCATTTTGCCTATTCCCCCCACCTTCTTCCCTCTGGCAAACATCAGTTTGTTCTCTGTATTTATGAGGCTGTTTCTGCTTTTTGTCTGTTCATTTTCTTGTTTTTTTATATTCTACATATAAGAGAGATCATATATTCTCATTTTCGTATATGATCCTATAATACAAAAGCACACAATTTAGATCACCTAAAGGCCACGTATTTGGGAATCTACAGCACAATCCACAATGTTGGATACATGTGTTACTCTTTAACAGACATTTTTTGAGCACATCTGCTATAGGCCAAGCCATGTTTTGGGGGTGGGGTCACAGTAGTAAACAAGACAGATAAGGTTTCCAACCCCATGGATGTTGTAACATGAGTATTGGACATGTGGGATAAAAGCTAATAGGGAAAGGCACAAGATGATGTAAGAGTAAGAGGGAATTTTATCCATCTGAAATCAAAGCTTGCCTGTTCAGGAAGTGACATTAAGAGAGAACCAGAGTGGGACACCTGAGTTGGATAAGTGCCAACTCTTGAGTTCAGCTCAGGTCATGATCTCGGGGTCATGATCTCAGGGTCATGAGATTGATCCCTGTCTCAAACTCCGGGCTCAGTGCAGAGCCTGATTAAGATTCTTTTTTCCCTCTTCCTCTGCCCCTCCCCCTCCTCTCAAGAGTGCTTTCTCTCTCTCTCTCATAAATAAATAAATAAAACCAGAAGGAGGCCAAAAGTTAGCATGATGAAGATAGGGGTCAAAGGGTGGGGGGTGGAGAGGCACTGCTTTCCAGGAAAAAGAATAAATCAGCTTAGTACCAAGCATGGGACCCCATGAATTATCAAGAAGCTTTAAAAAAAAAAAAAAAAAAAAAAAAAGAAGCTTCTTGATCTGCATAAGATGCTTTACAGTAATGTTTAGAATTTATATTTTTATCTCCTAAAATATACATTAAAGGAAGTGGTGGGCAAAGCAAGTTCAGAGACTTAAATTCAAATCTAACTACCTCTGCAATTTTAAGTGGCTTACTTTCCTGACACTATTTATCTTTAAAATGATTACAAGGCTTGCTAGTTTCTGACCAGGTTTAGAATAAGTATGTAACAGTCCAACACATAGTCACACAGTGAAGACAGCTAATAAATACTACTTTGTCTTTCTATTTTAACTACTTTGGGATACTTAAGACTTCCTACTTTTGGAAAGGCTCATTCAATCATCGTTATGTACACATTGTCTAAAAGATGATTTTGAAGGCTACCTGGGTGACTCAGTGGTTGAGCGTCTGCCTCTGGCTCAGGTTGTGATCCTGGGTCCTGGGATCAAGTCCCACATCGGGCACCCTGCAGGGAGACTGCTTCCCCTCTGCCTATGTCTCAGCCTCTCTCTATGTGTCTCATTAATAAATAAATAAAATATTTTAAAAATAAGTAAACATAAAAAATAGAAAAATAAAAGATCATTTTGATTACAGACTTATGATTAGCATATGATACATTTGATGCATCATTAATCCCCTGAATTTATTTTTAATAAAATTGCCTTGAATGTACTGCTTCAGCAAGTGGTTGGTCAGGCTATTTTTTTATCACTCATTGAACAAAGTCTAAGCAGAATAGAAAAATAGGTGTATCCTTAAATAACCTAAAGTTTCTTGTTTGAGTATCCAGAAGTAAGCCTGAGCCGTGTAGAACTAATAATAAATCACTCCCCAAATAGCCCAAAGTGAGTGTGTGGTGGTAGGCTGGCTGAGGGGGCACAGCCAGTATTCCTACCTACATTAGAATATCTTGATGTGTTTTTAAAGTTTTGTTAATTTTATAGATTTAGCACATGTTATTAATCAAAAAATATGGTAATATTTTAGAACATGGTGATAACCCATTGTGACTTAAGTCCACTCTATAAAAATTAAATGTCTTCTGATAAATATCTCCTATTTGAAGACATAAAAATATCAAAGCTGGAGGAAATCTTAACATCATCTCTTAGTCTGTTATTCTACAAATCAGGAAGCTAAAGTACAAAATTGTAGTTTTCTTAAAGCCAGTGGATGTCAGAATAAGGATTTTCTTGCAGAGGTTCTGGTTCCCACATCAATGCATTTTCTACCATTTCTTAGCACTCCCATATTTTACAAGGTAGTCAATGAGATGGGCTCTTTCTTCTAAAAAAAGTCATAAAATACACTCAATGAAAAGATTCTAAAGTAACATTATTATTCTTATTATTAATTAAAAACAATTTAAGTGGTGCTTTTGTGTATCCAACTAGAATAAATTTTACCAAGTATTCCTTCAAATAACATTGAGAAGAAGTTTGTTAAGCAGTCATTTATTCAACAAATATTTACTGAGCATGTAGAGTTTGTAAAACTCTGTATTAAGTAATTGATTTCTGTCCTATTTTATTAAGCAAGGTAAATAAGGGGGAAAGGGAATGCTTACAGGAATATGCCATCCAGAACCTCCCCTTAAGGGTGGTTAACCAGGTTTCTGCATACCCTGAACTCTATTGATACTGTGCATCTGCATAGCATTTTACAGTTTCAGAGGACTTTCTCATGTCCTGAATTTCTGCATCATGTCATTTTAGCCTCTTATGGCTCTTACACTTTCAACTTGGTGTTCTTGGTGCTGATGTTCTTGATATACCTCTTAGATTTTAAGTTCACTTTAAAACTGAGGCTATTTTAAGCACCAGTAAATCTGCCACAGTGTCTAGCCTATTTTCTTAAATACGGCAGGTGCCTGGTATCTGGTGAGTGAATGAATCAGTGAATGAATGAGATTTCCTTTGGTTCACGGAAGCATAAGAGGCATAATGACCATCATGTTAGAGGACACCAGGCTGTGGCTCAGAGAGAGAAAGTCTGGTTTCTCATTGCTTGTAATCCTTAGAGCTCCTAATGGGGTCTCTTTCTACTTCAACTTAATCAGATCATGTGGTGATCCTCACTCAAAATAGAACCATTTCTTCTCCTAGAACCCCTATTACAAAAGCTGCTAAGTAAGATACTATGTTGACGTTTATCAAACTATCTGATTTCTTAAGTCTGAGTTCACTTTTATTACACATACAATCACGGAATAATATCTGTGTGGCTTTAGGCTGTAATTCTAATTGTATTGCTAGGAAGGTGATTAGAATAAGACTGAGTTCTCTGGTAGAGAGTACGAGATGCAGAAGACACATTTTTCTACATGCCATTCAATGCGACTTTACTCATGTCTTCCATTGTCCAGAAACTCCTCCTCTATCATGACCTTCAAAAGAATTAGACCAGGGCACCGGTCTCCTGTTTCTGGCAGTGGCAGAACTCTCTAACGCATACATACAAAGCGCACAGCTTCTTAGGAATATCTGAATTCCAGTGAAAGATAATCCTTTTAAAAATAGACTTGTCAGGGGACATCTAAATACTGGCTTGAAGTTATGTACCTTTGGGGCCGGGTGGCTCAGCGGTTTAGCGCCGCTTTCAGCCCAGGGCGACCCTGAAGGCCCGGGGTAGAGTCCCACGTCGGGCTCCCTGCGTGGAGCCTGCTTCTCCCTCTGCCTGTGTCTCTGATGAACAACATCAACAACAAAAGTAATGTACCTTTAGCAACAACGAAAGAACTTAGTCTTTAATGGAGAAAGAAATATATTTTCTTTTTTGCTTCTCTTTCCTTATGCCTCTCTCTTATGACCATCTGTAGATAAAAGAATCTTTGAAATTTCCAGTCATGTGCCCTGAATCTTCAATACTGAACTAATTCTATTTTGCCAGGACAACTGGAAAATGCAAATTCACACCTCCAAGTTGGTACAATTAAGTAGACGTAGAAACGTTTTTTAAATTTTTGATATTATAAGGATTGCTTTACGCTTTATTTTTACATTATTTAAGGAATATGAACCCAGTTCTTTTTTTTATTATTGGAGTTCAATTTGCCAACATATAGCATAACATGCAGTGCTCATCCCATCAAGTGCCCCCCTCAGTGCCTGTCACCCAGTCACCCCAACCCCCACTCACCTCCCCTTCCACCACCCCTTGTTTGTTTCCCAGAGTTAGGAGTCTCTCATGTTCTGTCTCCCTCTATGATATTTCCCACTCATTTTTTCTCCTTTCCCCTTTATTCCCTGTCACTATTTTTTATATTCCCCATATGAATGAGACCATATAATGTTTGTCCTTCTCCAATTGACTTATTTCACTCAGCATAATACCCTCCAGTATATGAACCCAGTCCTGAGTTCGATGCTCTTGTTCCTTGGGGAGAACTTTATTGCCTTCACATGAACAGTCAGGTGGCAATGACTAACACCCTGCATTATACTGGGTTTCATAGTTCAAAAGCACTTTCATGCACCTTATCTCGCCTAACCCTTCCACCTGCCTTGTGGATTGGGCAGGGAAACTATCATTATCTTCACTCTGCAGATGAGAAAAGTGAAACCAGGAAAGGTCAATGGCTTGCTTGAAGTCAAACAACCATTAAAGGGGAAGGTGAAGCCTTGAACTGAGTCTTAGACTTCACACTCAGCACTTTAACTCGATGACCAGTAAGAGATGAATTGCAATGGCAAATCTTACTTTGGTGAATATAATCCATTTACGCTAAGTGTATTCAAAATTTTAAGTTAAAGTTAGTAGTCCCATGGATGATGCATTAGGTATAAATGCAAATGTTAGAATATTTTATTTTAATTACCAGGAAGAATTTGTTTATAGCCAACAGCTCAGCCCCAGTTGGGTATTAAAAACTTCTGATAAACTGAACAGATGTAAACTTCAATAATTATCTACATTGACATAATTGTTAACCTATATATATGCTCAATTGTTTAGATTGGCTTTGTGAGTACAGATAATGAAATTCTAAATGCAAGTCCCTTTTTTTTGAGTTGGACCGCTGGGTATTAATTTGATGCTTTACAATATTAGGCTTTTCACTCTGATTTATGTGTTGGATCCTAAAATACATTCAACAATACAATGCTGAACAAAATTAGATATAAAATTTCATAGTTAAAAATATATGCTTAAGCTGAGTAAACTTGGTCAAGTAACCCTACCCCAGTTTCTTAACTATAGGACTGCAATAATAATTATATGTTTCTAATTAGCTCGTTATAAGATTAAAAGAATTGATAATATGTGAGGTTTTAGCATATGTTAAATTTGAAATCAATTTGAGTTATGATCCTTTTATAAATATATTGTGTTACTGTTTAGTCTTGATGATGAAGACACTGTATATAAAATTTAAATCTTTTTTAAAATTAGCCTGATATTATAATTGGGATAAGTCTTATCAAAATTATTCAAAGCTGTGGATGAAGTTATACAGAAATTGGTTTCTATGAAATGATTATGACTTAACAGGGTGATGGTGTTACTGATTTTGTGTGCATGAGGCATCAATCTGATCTGAAAAGTGAGGTTTTGCTTTTTATAATCTGCTTGCTGTCTGACTTTAATAATGTTAGTTAAGTATGTCAACTTTTTAAAGATGGAGAGGAAGTTGTAATAATATCAAATGTCGTTGCTTGTAATATGAAAACCGAGATAAGCATGTCTTTGCAGGTTGAAATCTAAAGAAAAATAAAGTTTGGATTGCATGTAATTGTTTATTCTAAAGACTCTTGAACTGCATATAGTTTATTTACTTTTTATCCTTTCGTGTGGGGGGGGGGAGAGAATTCTAATGTGTGTAAAGAGAAAGTGTATTTTTCTAGTGTGACTTATCTGACTTACTCAGCCAAAGGATTGAAAAGCCACTCTATTAAAAATAAGTGTAATGGGATGAAATTTCAAGTAATTTTTAGCAATAAATTTTAAGTAATGAGAAAGCTTTAAAACAACTATTAGGATTAATTCAACAGAATCTCAAAAACAGATAAACCAAATAAATGTCACCTTCAAAGGTGACAGTATGATTTTGTTTGGGATCCCTACAAGGTTGCTTTGTGCTTCTTTTAGATAAGTTTGGCTATGTCTGAGGAATTACAAGGGATAGTTTCCACCTTGCAATAAAGTGTTGGATGCATAAAGCCAATTGCTTCCAGAAAAGCAGCAAGGAAATTGCAAGTGAGAAGGAAGCTGATGACTTTGAGGCTTTGATGAGACTCAGGAATGGGTCCCATCGGTATTAGGAGCTGGAAGAGGCAGAAAAAGAGAAGGCTACAGGCAGAGAGAGGAATTTCATGTTGAAACATGGGTGGGGCTGTGTTGAGTGATGTTGAGGCCAACATTATTATGGCAACATGAGTGGATGATGACATGAAGTGGGTATTGAGATCTCTGGGTAGAAGATGCTGGGGAACTCAGAGACCTGAGTGTCAGAAGGCTAGCTAATACTGAAAGCAAAATGTCCGAGCATGCTGACTGGGATTGGAGCAGAGAGAAACAAAAGCAGGTGCTGGCATCATTGAGAATGGTGAAAATACTCTGAAAGACAGTAAAACATACTTAGGAGCAGGACCACCATTTTACACTAAAGTATCCATGAATGGGGCAGCAGCCCTGTCCAGATCAGGAGAAAGCTGTGTGTGAAAAACTCTCTCACTTAGTCACTTTGCATTGTTCACTTGACCTCTCCACATTTGGTTTCTTCATTTGTACTCTAGTTCAAGTTTAGAAAGATTTTTCAAGTTCCTACTTGAAGAATATATTGGAGGAAAGGGGAAAAGTGGGAAGCTATCAGAATTCTAGATAACAGATCAGATGGCTTGAGTTATGATGGTGGCAGCAGAATGGAGAGAAGTGCGTATTCTAGATAGATTTTGAAAGCAGAACCTAATAGAGAAGACAAAATCAAAGTAACTTCCTAGATTTTTATTGCCCTTTATTAAGGTGAGGATGGCAGGAAAAGGAATAAATTAGGGAATGAAAAGTCCCCTACCAGGTATGTTGTGTTAGAAACCTAGAAATAGAGATGTTTGGGATCCCTGGGTGGCACAGCGGTTTGGTGCCTGCCTTTGAAGTCACACAGTGATCCTTTCCACTTAGACACTTGTCTTCATGGCCCTACTGATTATAAAAGGCATAACCTAAGAAGAATGGAATGCTGTATTGATGCAAATGCTAAAAAGAACTTACACTTTGATAACACTTATGTACCAGTGTTCCAAGTGCTTTGTATGCATGAACTCATTTGATCCTCATGATAAATCTATGAGGTAGTAAGGTTCTATGTTACACTTGAAGACACTGAGGCCCAAAGAGATTCAATAACTAGCACGAGTTTAGCTCCAAGTCAAGACCTTGCTATTCACCAACACACACACACACACACACACACACACACACACTCCTTATGTGAGTTCAAAGTAATCTTATAAAACAGAACCAATGGAACCTAAGACCAGAGCTTTTAAATCACACTGAGCTGGCAGTAACTCGCTCCTAAAAGTATCTCGGAGGACAAAATATAAAAATAAATCTGATTAAGAGCTGGATTCTAGGGCTCTTTCTGGGAACTCACCTGAGCTCATCTCCTAAACTCATTACAGGAAATTCCCAAGTTTTAAGGTGGCTCCAGCATTATGAGCAAGCCAAGGATAAACACATACATTTGGTTATTCACGACAATCTTTAATCTAGGTGTGAAATTCAACTGAGTGGAAGCTGACGCTGATCTTGCCCAAGAAGCAGGCTTTTAATTTCAAACTGCCATTTTTTGTTATAGGAATGTTAGGTACGAAGTTACTGTGGCCGAGTTCAAAAGGGGTGTTGCCTGTGTTCTCCTCTAGGATTTTGATGGAATCCTGTCTCACATTTAGATCTTTCATCCATTTTGAGTTTATCTTTAAGTCTGGTGCAAGAGAGTGGTCTAGTTTCATTCTTCTTCATGTGGATGTCCAATTTCCCAGCACCATTTATTGAAGAGACTGTCTTTCTTCCAGTGGATAGTCTTTCCTCCTTTATCGAATATTAGTTGACCATAAAGTTCAGGGTCCACTTCTGGGTTCTCTATTCTGTTCCACTGATCTATGTGTCTGTTTTTATGCCAGTACCACACTGTCTTGATGACCACAGCTTTGTAGTACAACCTGAAATCTGGCATTGTGATGCCCCCAGATATGGTTTTCTTTTTTAAAATTCCCCTGGCTATTCGGGGTCTTTTCTGATTCCACACAAATCTTAAAATAATTTGTTCTAACTCTCTGAAGAAAGTCCATGGTATTTTGATAAGGATTGCATTAAACGTGTACATTGCCCTGGGTAACATTGACATTTTCACAATATTAATTCTAACTTCTTGCAAGATACATCCACGAAGGCAAAAGAAACAAAAGCAAAAATGAACTATTGGGACTTCATCAAGATAAGAAGCTTTTGCACAGCAAAGGATACAGTCAACAAAACTCAAAGACAACCTACAGAATGGGAGAAGATATTTGCAAATGACGTATCAGATAAAGGGCTAGTTTCCAAGATCTATAAAGAACTTATTAAACTCAACACCAAAGAAACACACAATCCAATCATGAAATGGGCAAAAGACATGAAGAGAAATCTCACAGAGGAAGACATAGACATGGCCAACACGCACATGAGAAAATGCTCCGCATCACTTGCCATCAGGGAAATACAAATCAAAACCACAATGAGATCCCACCTCACACCAGTGAGAATGGGGAAAATTAACAAGGCAGGAAACCACCAATGTTGGAGAGGACGCGGAGGAAGGGGAACCCTCCTGCACTGTTGGTGGGAATGTGAACTGGTGCAGCCACTCTGGAAAATTGTGTGGAGGTTCCTCAAAGAGTTAAAAATAGACCTGCCCTACGACCCAGCAATTGCACTGTTGGGGATTTACCCCAAAGATACAGATGCAATGAAACGCCCGGACACCTGCACCCCGATGTTTATAGCAAGAATGTTCACAATAGCCAAACTGTGGAAGGAGCCACGATGTCCTTCAACAGATGAATGGATAAAGAAGCTGTGGTCTATGTATACAATGGAATATTCCTCAGCCATTAGAAACGACAAATACCCACCATTTGCTTCGACGTGGATGGAACTGGAGGGTATTATGCTGAGTGAAGTTAGTCAATGGGAGAAGGACAAACATTATATGTTCTCGTTCATTTGGGGAATATAAATAATAGTGAAAGGGAATATAAGGGAAGGGAGAAGAAATGTGTGGGAAGTATCAGAAAGGGAGACAGAACATAAAGACTCCTGACTCTGGGAAATGAACTAGGGGTGGTGGAAGGGGAGGAGGGCAGGGGGTGGGGGTGAATGGGTGACGGGCACTGAGGGGGGCACTTGACGGGATGTGCACTGGGTATTATTCTGTATGTTGGTAAATTGAACACCAATAAAAAATAAATTTATTAAAAAAAAAAAAAAGGAATGTTACGTACCTTGTGGTGTATGCCCTGCAGTGCGCCACCTCCTGGCAGTGCCAGATAGGTTTCATTATTAAAAGTCTCAATACACCTGTAGCCACAAACTAGCAATATTGGAATGATTGTAAAAAGAAATGCATCAATAACATAAATCTTCTGAATTGCAACATCACAAATTTTGCCTTATCGCAGATACCATTTCAGATTTTGTTACCAGTTTACATTAGGCCAGCTATATGCATATTGGGATTAAAAGGGAGTAAAGTTCTTGGTATCATGAACTGCAGGATGCTTTATGGTTATTATGTTGGGGAAAGATATTTTTGTATTATGCATTCTATTCAACAGGTATCGAAAGTAGCTAGGAAAATCTAGATATTTTTCCTTGTTTTAATTCATTCACTCATTCAATAATTGCTTATTAATGCCTATGTTCCAGAACTTGAATCATAATAAGGAACAGTATAATCTTTGTTTGCCAAAACTCATTTGGGAGAGACTTTTGAAGGGAGACGAATCAGACCATATTAGCATGGTGTGGTGAGTTAAGTATAAACTGGAGTTGCTATGTGAGCACTGAGAAGCCATTGGCATATTCGAATTAGGTGGCAATAGGAAAAAAATTCCTCCTCTCTTTACCTCTCATGAGTGTGACTTTTCTCCTGAGGAATGTTTGCTTTAAAGCACTTCAACCTATCTGGCCTCCAAAACTTTAACTACTGCCCAGGACTGCAGAAAAGCATGCATTTTTCTGGAGACATCTATGGAGTGCATGAAATTCTTAAATGGGTTTGTTATTTTTTAAAAGATTAAGAACCTTATAGCTACAGATTCAGATTTTGTAGAGGGGATGAAACTTTGGGGACCCTTTTTAAGAAAAAGAATACAAAATTACAATATCAAATTATGTATGGAAGTGACTATGATTTAGAATGAAAACACAAGGGGCGCGTGGGTGGCTCAATCGATTAAGTGTGTGCCTTTGGCTCAGGTCATGATCCCAGGGTCCTGGGACTGAGCTCCAGGTCAGGCTTCTCGCTCAGCAGGGAGCCTGCTTCTCCCTCTCCCTCTGCCTTCTCCCTACTCCTCATGCTCTGTCTCTCTCAAATAAAGAAATAAAATCTTTAAAAAAATAAGAACATAATATTCCTATTGACATACCTGGTATACTTCCTAATACTTTTTTTCAACCATTTTTGGCTGTTTTTTTTTTTTAATCATTTCCTCACATAACAGCTGAAGTTTCTTACCCATAATATCACTGAATTTGATTCTCCTAATTTAGAGGTCTTTATATATAGAGGAGGTTATCATAGTATCAGAACCAAAGTGCTACTTATGACTGACCTCATTTACTGCCCTATTTGTGAGGCACTTCAGAGAAAACAACTCTTCTTCGAGTATCAGTAAGATTCAGAGGTTTACAACACTATGTATTCACTCCTTCCATTTCTCAGGTACTGTTCTGGAGGCTTTGCATGTATAATTCACTTAAACCTCATTGAAACTCTAGGTGGTCAATGCCCTTAAAATGGTTTATGATGTGTAAACTAAGGCCTGGAAAAAAGCAAATAGCTTTGCGCAAGGTCACACAGCTGGTAAGTGGACGAATCAGGCTTTAAACCCAGTCAAATCAACTCCAGAGATACAGCACTTAACACCCATATTCTCTACAGAGCATTTAACATTCCATATTCTATGGAAGTGAGCACAGGACAAAGAGTTGAAGATGCTGCCCGCTTCTCAGGGACCTGGTCCCACATTGCCATGGATCTCACTCTGAAATAAGAGCGAGAGATGAGATGACAGAAACTTCAGATACCAGAAGAGATAGTTTGAAAAAGCAGTAGTTTATGCCCCAGTTTGCATTGGAACCACAGGACAGACGACTTCACAAGTTGCCCTGCACCAATGTGGTTGGTGACAGCAGAGAGGAAACAGCACCGTGGCATGCTTTGTCGGAGAGCAGAGCCTTCTTGGTTGCCAACACCTATGCGTCTTCTCAACAGGAGAAGCCAGTACAGCAAGCACGAACCCAGCAGTTTGGATGCCTGTACTTCCAAAGGGTGGGAGGGACTCAGTACCTCAGTGTTGACAGGAGCAGGAACATGGCCCAATTTCAAGGATATCCTATTGGAGGCCGGTAGTGACCATGACATTAGTCTTATTCTTGAAAGGAAAAGAACAAGTACAGAAACCAAAATAAATGGCCACATATTTTGGAAGACAATTAAGCAACATCCCTACCTACCATTGCCACAAATTTTATATTGACACTTTTTGCTTTTGAGAAAAACCAAATAATTTTTGGCTTGGAAAATTTCAATGTTAGAAATACTCTTCCTAATAGCACCTGCAGATCTCAGACTTGTATAAATACCTCTCCAAGATTCACGGAAAGAAGCTGCTTTAGAAGTGGGTATTGTGTGCTGTGTGGATATTAGTCTTACAATTTCTGGAGTAAGTAGGATAAATTACCCATTCAGTCACCTAAGGAAATAGTGTCTTTGATGACTCTATTGTTGACTATTATGACTCAGATGATGGCTCTTTTGTTTCTAAGATTCCATAAGTTGAACATTTAGGATATTCCTTAGAAGAAAGTAGGAGACATAGGCACCAAACTTGAGAACTCCAAAGGAGCTTTGGTCAGTATGAATCCCTGAAAGTCAGGTTCATTCTCTGTGTGTGAAAGACAACAAATTCTTTCACTAAGTCTTTGATCCCTTTATGGTTTCGTTTTGCATTCTACTGATTGTACTAGAAACAAGTTTCACTTTAGATATAATAGTTAATGACAGAGACTAGAAAAGGAAGTGGGTGTGGAGCTGTAGTAAACTATAATGACAAGAGCGTTGGTTGCTATTTATAGCATTTGTTAAACTTTCATCTCTTTAAATTGCTATTTTCATGTAGC
This sequence comes from Canis lupus dingo, assembly GCF_003254725.2. Taxonomy (NCBI): domain Eukaryota; kingdom Metazoa; phylum Chordata; class Mammalia; order Carnivora; family Canidae; genus Canis; species Canis lupus. The sequence continues at coordinate 63,542,738 of NC_064255.1, forward strand.
AAACTTTAATCTCTCAGGCAACAGGGTAAGCAACATGAGATTAGAACTGGAAGTAATTTCTGGCATTAGTCAAATATGTAATGACTAAGAAAAACACCCTCTTCACCTTGAAGTGTCACCAGTTACCAATGAGAATAGGAAAATAAACATTCACAAATAACCTTGCTGTGATCAATGTGGGAAAATGGTTAAATAGAGGATTTATGCTATATGATACCTTTTAGGAGGCAAAACTGATGAAATGTGAATATGGAACAAAAAAACTCTTTTAGAGACTTGGGGCTATTTTATGAAAAAGAACTTGTCGAAAAACCATTTGTCCATATCTAATAAGAAACACAACTGGTGCTGAGACCAGAGAGTGGCTGAATCTGAAACCAGTTCCTCCTTTTCTTTTCTTTTTTTTAAGATTTTATTTATTTATTCATGAGAAACATAGAGAGAGGCAGAGACTCAGGCAGAGGGAGAAGCCTGCGGGAAGCCTGATGTGGGACTTGATCCCAGGACCCTGGGAACACGACCTGAGCTGAAGGCAGATGCTCAACCACTGAGCCACCCAGCTGTCCCAGTTCCTCTTTTTCAGAGGCTTTCAGCTCCGTGAAGGACTTAGTCCACTTGGGTGGAAGGAAGAGTGTAGGGTTGGGAGTTTCAGGAGGAATAGGGCATTGGGGGCTAGGTAAGAGAGAGGCAGTGAAGAGGCTCAGTCTGCAAGACGTAGACCCTCACCTTGCCCACTCTTCCATTGCAAAGACCGGCTTGCTTCTCTTGTGAGACCTAAAATTCTTTTTTGTTGTTGGAGCCTTCACTTACAGCCTTCTGGACTTCCTCCAGGCTATGCACATAGTTTGTGCACGCCACATTTATGTAAGTCAGTGTTGCTAAGAAAGTTTGAACAATTTGATCCTAATACAGCTTGTCTATTTGATTTCAATACATTTTACAAACTGGTGGCAGACAAACTATGGAATGAGGCCAGGAAACTCCCAGACTGAATATGGGAAGGAGACTGCAGTAGCTGGGGAGTGCAAGGATATAGATTTGGACCAGAAGCTCAGTTAATTTTGTTGAGAATTGATCTTAAATGTGGTGGCATTGACCTCTAAGAATTTTTTTAAAGATTTTATTTATTTATTCATGAGAGACACACAGAGAAGGCAGAGACATAGGCAGAGAGAGAGGCAGGCTCCCTGTGGGAAGCCAGACGCCGGACTCTATCCCAGGACCCCAGGATCACAACCTGAGACAAAGGCAGATACTCAACCACTGAGCCACTGAGGCATCCTGACCCTTAAGAATTTAGATGTTTAAATTACTGAAACATGTTTTCATTTAACAGCTTAGCTCAAAATCCAGTTATGATATATCTTATTGTTTGTGACCAAGATCCTTCTGCTGTTGAGAATGCTATAAGTGAAGCCTGAGAAGCAGTGAAGATATTAGTCGTCAGTCCCTTCTCTACCAGCAATGAGAAATGCTCACCAGAAAATATAGGCAAGTTAAAAATCCTGATACTCTCTATTCCCTTTACACTGGATAGCATCATCCTGCTGGCTGCAATCCCTCATAATTGTTTCTTTTCCTTATGACCATACAATCAAGTATTTCATGCAAGAATCATCAAGTGGATAAGAAATGTACTTGCATCTGTTTTTTTTAAAACAGTTTTTTTAAATTTTTTTTAAATTTATTTATGATAGTCACACAGAGAGAGAGAGAGGCAGAGACACAGGCAGAGGGAGAAGCAGGCTCCATGCACCGGGAGCCTGACGTGGGATTCGATCCCGGGTCTCCAGGATCGCGCCCTGGGCCAAAGGCAGGCGCTAAACCGCTGCGCCACCCAGGGATCCCTGCATCTGTTTTTATTACATAAATTAAAGTCACAGATATGTATTTGCTTACCTACTATGTATAAACTTCTATGACAAAGACTGAGGAACATAGTACATTTAAGGACTAGCTTTACCCTTTTGGAAATAAGATTATCTGAAAAAAAAAAAAAGTGACTAGAACTGCAAGGTCAATAATCCCCGGCAGCCAAGGAACAAGGACAAGGAACATTGAGTGATGTAAGAGATCAAGGGAGGGTGAATTTATTAAGCTGGAATATTCAAGGAAGACTTCCTGGAAAGGGTGGGGTTTGAGCTGAAACTTGAAAAATGAGCACAGGTTTGGGAGGTAAAGAGGAGACAAGAACATTTTCCAAGCTAAGGGAAGAGAGTATGTACCAGTATGGGTTCTTTAGAGAAACCCACCTCACACTGTATTTAGAAACAACCTCCTTCCTGAATTAAGAACTTATCGGCTCAGGTATTGAAAGCAGGAGTAGCTCCAGCTTTGATCTGACCAAAACATATGCCCAAACACCACCATCTTTCTCTCTGTTGTCTTCATTCTCTGGTAAGCTCTCCTTTACAGTAGGGACTGGAAGCTCCGGATACATATCCTACCAACTCAGCAACCCTGCAACAAGTGGACATACACATACTTCTTGGAGTTAAGTCCCATTAGCCTGACTCTGGACAAACCTTTCTCTGAGACAGTTATTGAGGTCAAAAATGACAGAATATTCTTATTGCCTCATCTAGGTCATGAGCCACTGGAGTTGGGCTATAAAAGAGTGGGACTGGCAGTGGAGCTTACTGCCAACCTCACCTAATAGATGATGAGCTAGATGGAGATATTCACAAGGAAAGATCAGAGAGGTCTTCCTGGAAGGGGAAATGGATGCTATGAATCAGAAATCACAATGATATAAATGAATATTCAGAAACAAGAAGTAAGTCAAGGTTTATACAGACCTAAATGTCCATAATTATGAGCATAAATGATTATCATGAAAATAAATTACTATGTTTTCAGATATTTGTCTTATAAATAAACACAGTACATCTGTGTTTCAAATGATCCACCAAGCCAGGCTTTGAAAAACACTTAACTTACAAACCATGTTTAATGCTCATTCTCCTCTCCTCTCTGAATATACTACTACTACTACTACCAGAAATAAATAAGTAAGGTGGGAAATGGAGCAAAACAAGGGATGTTCTCTGTTGCTCAGGATGGAATATTAAGAAATCTTTTCTCGGGAATTCCCCATTTTTCAGATAGAGTCAAAATTGAGTGGCTGATTCATTCATTCATTAACAATAGGGAGAATGTTCTGAGGTGCCAATCCATCCTAACCCCAGCAGATCCTCCCTAATGCCTGTTCTTGCAAAAGGCCTCTGAAATTTCAGAGGTGTTTACTGACATTTGTTCTCACCAAATGCTAATATGCTCATGTCATGGTGCTTTGTTTACACATGATACATGTTGGCATGCTTTGTCTTTATGCACAATCAATAGCATTTCAGTGGCACTGAATACTTAATCAGATGACATCTCATGGGTGGCTTTTTGTTGTCACTTTCAAAGTCTACTTTTTTAGAGTTTCATATTCCCAGCAAATTAGCCTGCTAAACATATCAACAAGTTGAAACTGTGGTTGAATTCTCAATTCTTGTATTTTTCTAACGCATAATTATGACCTCTCAGAAAACCTTCCCAAGCCCTAGTTAATTGAAATCCATGGATTCAACAGGCTTCAGTGCCTCCTGACAGCAAATATGCAGTGAATGCTTTCCCTGAGATGGACTTTTCATCCCTTTTGAAATCTAATGAGCTTGATCACCTGTTTCTGACTCAGGTATTTTCCTTTATGTTTACATTTACAAACTTGGTAATAAATCTAAATTTGACCTCAAAATCACTTTAATCTCCTTAGTTCAGTCTTCACCCCTCAGTGTCCACTGGATCTTAATACCTTATTGGACTGTAGAGCTCTCTAAAACTTTTTGAAGAGTACAGCCTCTCTCCCCAGAAAAAGTGCATAAATATCAAATATTACTTACAATTGTAGAAGGTTCTCTTACCCACCAATCCTGCACAAAACTTCTACTTAAGAGCACCAGTTGAAAACAAATATGTATTTTATTTTCCACTTCAGGTACCTTTTCAAAAGGATACCTGTGGCCACTTCACTTGTCTTCTCCTTTGGCTGACCTGGCTCCTATCACCCCGCAGAAAATAGAAGAGACCTCAGAGAAAGTAGAGTACAGTGAATCATTTCTCTTTTCCTGCTAATTCTATTGTTGGGTAAGGAGATACTTTGAATCTTACTCACTGAATTGGTGATGCCAGATAGAAAGAAACAAAAACCAAAAAACAACCAGCCAACTGTCTGCTGACACATAAAGAATACTGCATCTGATATTCAAAACCGAGCAGAAATTTATGGATACAGAAAGAAGCTTGCCTTACTTTCCATTCATCAATTATTTCTTGGATGTCTTTTATGACCAAAGCACTTTGTGTAAGTTATTCTGTTTCATCAGTGATTTGGGCAGTGCCCCACAAATAAAAGGCACCCAATACATATTTGTTGAAAATGAATAATAACTAACATTTATCGGGCAGTTATTATGTGCCAAGAGGTCTAATTCTCAAAACGACTGTGTGAAGTAGGTGTTATTAACTGCGTTGTACAAGCAAGGAAACTGAGACCCACAGAGTTTCAGTAACTGGATCAAGGTTCTGGAGCTATGAGGCTTGACCTGTTGAAAGTCATCCATTACACTATAGCACTTCAATGTATTGTAGGTGTGGTTGTTTAACTTTGTCTAAGAGATGACAAACTCTAGTTCAGATCTTATCAGTAACTTAACTCAGAAGAACATACGACAGAGCCGGGATTAGGCCTGAGTTTGATTTCAAACCCAGAGTGGTTTCATGACATCACTGCTGCTTTCTCTGTCACAGCATCAATCCCATTCACACACCGTCTTTCCCCCTAACTTCCAATCCACCTCCATTTCTGCAGCCACGTGTCTGAAACCACCACTTTACCACTATGAGGTGAGTACACCATTGGCTACAATCAGAGGGCTTCCATCTTTAGGTCAAAGGCAGACACACAAAAATGCTGCAAAATTTCAGATCTCATTCAGTAGAATCTCTCATTTGTCAGTGACTTACATACTTTGACTTTAGTTCAAACTTAGCAAAGTTCTGGTTCTCTGAAAAATCCATCACAGGGTTTTGGTCAGAAATTGGGAATTAAAAGGAAAAAAGCAAGCTTCTTACATTTCTTTAGTTTTATTAATTATTCCTTATAGGTTTTATATTTATTATTGCTTCTGGAAGCTTACATGAGGCCACCCACTCTGCTTTATGAGGAGAGGTGGGTGCCTACAGCCTATGCTTCTTACAAGAGGCCTATTGAGAAATACCAACAACTCTATTCTATGTAGTTGATCCCTCCATCCTTGTATTTCTTTCATGTTTGCTAATTATGAGCTGATGTCATTGTCTAGGACAAGAGTTGTCAAAAATTAACTATTAAAAATTGTGTTTTCTGGCTAGTTTCATGTTTCATGTGTATCACATAATTTCCACCTAGATTCCTAGCAATGAGGGCAAGCCCTGCCTGTCCAGGCTTACAGATTTACACGGGGACTCAAAAGGATTATTAGATGATTATTTCAGCTCCCATCATTTGGGGAGCTCCCATCATGGGGACCCATGAAGATGGAGGCAAGTGCAAAGGAACATAAACATAATCAAGCAGTAGATACACTGGGCAGATCCTTATTCACCAAGAGAAATAAACATTTGCTCGATGAGACAATCTCTTCCGTTTCTGAGAAAATGGAAACACCATCATTCCTGTAAACTGCACACCCCCAGGCAGCATGTTTATTTCATGTCTCTGGGCTCCAATATCTTCACTTATTAAAAGAAGGGTTTTTTTTTTAAGATTTTATTTATTTATTCGTGAGAGACAGAGAGAGACTGAGACACAGACAGAAGGAGAAGCAGGCTCCATGCAGGTAGCCTGAGGCAGGACTCGATCCCAGGTCTCCAGGATCCCGCCCTGGGCAGAAGGCGGGGCTAAACTGCTGAGCCACCTGGGCTGCCCAAAAAAGAGGGTTTTTTAAAAAGTATGTGTGTTTGCAGGTCAGTCAAACTGGAGGAATATTCAAGGACTTAATACAAGTTCAAAGGGAAATTCCCTTCTCTCCTGTTACAACTGTTTTCAAGGACGGGCAGAAATCCTAAGCAAAGAATAACAAGAAATCCGGACAGATGGTTTAAGAGTAGATCTAAAGCTTTCTTTGACATTTAATGCAATTATACAAGAACATATACCGCACCCTCTTGCTCACCTGTTTAATTTTCATTATGTTTATTACTAGAAATAACAAGCAGCAGATTGGTGAGCTAACAACTCTTCCAACACCAGATATGAATTTCAAACCAAGGGTATTTTATTTTATTTCAGCTGGAGATTTCCAAAGGAGCACCCTTTCTCTGTTAATTAGAATCCAGATATTGTCTTTTTGACTAGAGACATATTACAGCTGTTAATTCAAAGCAAAAAAATTCAAATGTGGGGGCTCCTGTGTGGCTCAGTCCATTAAGTGTCTGCCTTTAGCTGAGGTCATGGTCCTGGGGGCCTGGAATCGATCCCCACTTTGGGCTCCCTGCTCAGCGGGGAGCCTACTTCTCCCTCTTCCTCTGCTCCTCCACATTCACCCTCATCATGCTCATTCTCTCTCTCTCAAATAAATAAATAAAATCTTTAAAAAAATTAAAATGCCGTTTATTACATAGACTATGCTAACAAATTAAAACAAAAGAAAGGAAAAGAAGACAATATTTCATTATTAGTGATGGCAACAATATGCCACCCACTGTATACAAATATTATACTGTTGAGCCTTTTGAATTATTTTTTGTGATATGAGGGTGGGTTGTGTTGATCCTGCGGGAACTGCTTGCCCAGCTTTCCTTGTGGTCACAATTCACAAGGTATTTGTAAGCTGACAGAAGGGTTTGGGCCACAGAACAGAATAAAGACAGTAAAGCTGTGACCTAATACTCAAACGGGGCTTAGTCACCTGGACAAAAGGCTGGATCTTTTCAGAATTTAAACCCAGGCCTCTTGACACTCTTGATGGAGTCTTGTGCAACATGTTGCAGTGAATGCTCTGAGCATTTACCCTTCTGAGCTGAGCAGTGCAAGAGGTTGAGACTATAATTCATTCACATCCACACATTTAGGAGGAAAAGAGCCAGGCTTTCACCTATGTTCTTTCTACTGCTACACATGCCCAACACTAAAGAGGCAGAGAGATATGTAAAATCCGCCCCTGCCAGTAGGACCAGTTTCACACGTGTCCATCTGAAGGTCCAGCTATGAAGGCCTCAGTGCTCTTCTGCCACTGTCTTAAAATTCTTCATAATTTTTGAAAAAGAGTCCTAGTGTTTCATTCTAATGTGACTTTTGCTAATTATCTATCCAATCCTACTTATAAGGATAGCACATAGCAGAAGAAATAGTCCCATGAAGGCCCCCCTTGTGGACACTGGAATGAAGAGAGCTGCCTGCTGTATAGTTACCTAGCAGATCAGTCATAAAATTGGTATCAAGGTATTCTAGGTATTTGGGGAAATGCTTAGATTTCTGTCATTTTTTTAAAAGATTGTATTTATTTATTTATTTATTTATTTATTTATTTATTTATTTATTAGAGAGAGTGAGTGAGAGACAGCACACAAGCAGGGGAGAGGGAGAAGGAGAAGCAGATACCCCTGCTGAGCAGGGAGACTGATGCAGGGCTCAATCCCAGGACGTGGGATTGTGACCTGAGCCGAAGGCAGAGGCTTCACTGACTCAGCCACCCAGGCACCTTTTCTATCATTTTTCTTAGGGGAGATAGAGATGAAAGGTAGTGCTTTTCCATTTCCCCTCCATCATTATTGCTTCCCCCACCCCGCCACAATAACTAGCTTTACATTTTGAAATGTGTGGCAATGTCTCATACCAAACAAGAGCTCTAACAGAAGAAATGATGTTGAAAATTCATGAGGTTGCTTCTTATTGGGTGTCAGAGTACAGCACACATCCATCTCGTTCCATGCTCCAAAGAAGTTGGCAATTCCTCTCAACTCTAGCATGGTAAATAATTGTACAGGCCAAGTCCACTAGAAATGCAAAAGAGTCCCACATCTTCCCACAAGTCCTAGCTATATATAAGCAATGACAAAAAAAAAAAAATACCGTCTCTTACAGGTTTGAAAATGAACAGTACTCTCACTGTCAATAGATAATGATCTGAAATGCTTCAGGCACCACCTGATAATTATCCAGTGTTAACAATTACACCAGAGAGGGGAATTCTTCTCTTACAAGACAGTGACTAGATTTAGTAGCCAATTGTATGCTGGAAAGTTTGGCTTTGGATGTAGGTGGAAGATGGGGTGATAACATTTTGGAGATAGAAGAAGTTTCACCCCAAATCCATACCTAACGACTTGACATGCTATTTGGAATTCTAACATTGGGGAATGATTCTTTGAGTTTAAAAATTGCCTTATTAAACATCCTATCATACGTTATAATCACTAATCCCTTTGCTGTAAATTGAGTGGACTCAGAGGTACAAAAGCAAGGGAAGGACCCACTGAGAAAGAAAGAGGCTGTAGAAAATGAATTCTTCCCCATTTTGTCCTGTTAAGGCCTCATAATTTTGTCTGAAGCTGATGCAAAATCTGACAGGAGAACTATTGCAGAACTAGCAGTTATAACATCAACAATGTTAGTCTTAATAACAATGAATATTTTTGATCATTACCGGTGGCACTGTACCAGGCATGCATTCGATGCATCATCTCATTTAATTCTCAAAAATAACCAAATTATTTGGAGATATTTATTTGTATCCATTTGGATGCTTTCATCTACAAGAGCTAGAGTTAGACTTGATTCAAAATGGTGTAAATAATAAAAGAAATCTGTTGGGATCCCTGGGTGGCGCAGCGGTTTGGCGCCTGCCTTTGGCCCAGGGCGCGATCCTGGAGACCCGGGATCGAATCCCACGTCGGGCTCCCGGTGCATGGAGCCTGCTTCTCCCTCTGCCTGTGTCTCTGCCTCTCTCTCTCTCTCTCTGTGACTATCATGAATAAATAAAATCTTTAAAAAAAAAAATAAATAAAATAAAATAAAATTTAAAAAAAAAAAAAAAAAAAGAAATCTGTTATTTCAAGAAATGGATTTTTATGACAAGAAATGCAGAATTGGGTGGTTCTAAGGCAGAGCAGAAGGTGTAATGGAATCTGGGTCCTATCATTGAGCTGCCAAATTGAAGTGGAAATAAAGGCAGGTATACATGAGTGCATTAACATTTTTAGATGACTGATTCCGTGTAATTGAAAAATATATATATTCTTTTGACTATACAACTTCAGTGGAAATGAAGAACTGAAAAGTAGACCTGAATTCAACTTTTGGTAGTATTCTATAAAAATATACCCAAAAAAAGAGGCTAAAAGCCTCACCTTATGAATTTAAAAATTGGCTGTGCCTAAGGAATTAATAAGAAAGAAACTCAGTTTTATTTTATTTTCTCTCACTTTTGTTTTCCTTTCCATCCCACCTCCAATTTCATTCTTTCCCTTTTTTAAAAAAAGATTTTATATATTTATTTGTGAGAGAGAGAGAAAGCCAGTGGGGGGGCGGGGCACAGAGGAGCAGAGGGAGATAAGCAGACTCAATGCTGAGTGCGGAGCTTGATGTGGGGCTCTATTCCAGGATCCCAAGATCATGGAGTCTGCTTGTCCTCCTTCTGCTTATGTCTCTGGCTCTCTCTCTCTCTCTCTCTCTCTCTCTCTCTGTGTCTCTTGTGAATAAACAAATAAAATCTTTCAAAAAATTAAATTCTTGCACTGAAACGTAAATAAACTTATCTGAATTCATTCCAAAGAAAGTAATGGGACGAGGTTGGGTCAAGGTCCAGAGACGAAAAAAGATTGTGTTGCTAAAGTTATGTTCACTTCTGTTTTCTGACTGATTTCCATTTACTGATCTAATTTCCTGTTCACTGTACTTTGCTATAATCCATGGAATGTGATCCATAGAGAGTTTGCACACCTAATCTTCCTGAAGGAATGAACCAGACAATCGACAGTGATCTATAAAGAACCCAAACAGGCAAACTATCGTCACCAGCAAATGACCTACTTCAATGTCTTACCCATTGTGAGGCAGAAGAACCAAGCCAATACATGTGCATGCTCTCTACAGTTTGGAAGATTTTCCATTGTACTTTCTATCTATGGTTCTAAATACTCATGAATTTTGGGGGCATTCAAAATATATTTGACCATTTAAAATACCACCTTTACTACAAAGATAGAAATGCCAAGCTAATGTAAATATTGGTTTCATTTCAACAACTGTAATTTCCGTGTTAGAGCATTTGCACATAAATAGGCATGTTGCCTCAACCGCTAACTGAAATGTGTATGGCTCTAGACCGCATTGGCCTTTCCCTGGATCCCTCTAGTTACATAAATAGCAGTGACCACTTTAATTTACTGCCTCAGATACATGCTTTCTGATGAACATTGCATGTGAAAAGTGTAGGAAGCCTGTCAAAGGTAAGGACACGATGGCAAGAGTTCAACACCTATGCTAGAATCACGTCATGCTGGGTGTGCTACCTCTTCAGAGTAGATCTCAGGCAAAGGCCAAAGTAAGACCAGGACAAGAGAAGCTAGATGAATGATTGCTCCAAATAGGAGAAAGATCAAGCTTCTGCACCTGTGACTGGCTTGAAATGGTAAAATGAGGGGCCTGCTTTAAAGATTCTGTTTGTTTGTTTGTTTGTTTGTTTGTTTGTTTGTTTGTTTGTTTGTGAGAGAGTGCACACTAGAGAGTGATCAAGCATGGGGGGGGGGGCAGAGGGAGAAGGAGAAGCAGCCTCCCTGCTGAGCAGGGATCCCGACGTGGGACTCAATGCCAGGACTCCAGGATCATGACCTGAGCTGAAGGCAGACACTTCACTGACTGAGGCACCCAGGTACCCAAGGGACCTGCTTTAATTCTGGTACCACCACAACTATGGTAACACCAAGGGTGTTGCACACTCATCCATTCAGCAATAGTTTCTGGGCAGTGTGCTCAGCATTACAGCAGGAGCAGGCAATACATTGATGAATAAGACACGAAGCATACAGACTAGCAGAACAATTAGATTTTAAGAAATACTTGCATGGTGAATTAAGTACAATTGAAAATTGATGTATAAAAGGAAAGTAAAAGGTGTCTAGTAATATACTATAGGTAGAAAGGGCCTATGTCCCAGTATGCCCAGAACAATTCCAATTTACCCATAGCATCCTGGAGTAATTGTTAGTACTGCCTCTTTGCACTCTCACAAGTATCCCATTTGGATGATAAGTATGTAATTACTGTTCACTTTCACAAGAGGAGACCTGACTTAGTCTGCAAGCCATAAAGGGCTTTCTTCAGAGTGGAACTGTTCAGCCACAACATGCGGCTCTGAGAGCTACTCAGAGAAGGGAGGAGGATGTTGTAAAATGAGGGAGGACAGAGGAAATTATATATGCAAAGAAATAAGGGCTGAAGCCCAATCCATCTCAAGTGCTCATGAATAAGATGTGGTTTGGTACAAGAGGCAGTAGTAGCCAAGCTGGCAGAGCCTTATCAGTCATCTTACCGGTTTAAGACCCAGAGCAATAGGAAGCCACTGAACCGTAACGATAGGAAAAAGGATCACTAAAAGGTAGTGCTTAGGCTGTGCCAATATCTGTTGACACACGTTAGAGATATTAATTCACTGAGTTGCACAACAACAGTTTGAAGCAGGTGGAGTGATAGCCCCATTTTTTTTTTTTTTTCAGATTAGGAGACTAAGGCACAATACTTTAAGGCAATCTGCCTAAGTCGTATATCAAGAAAGTGATGGCACCAGGCTTCCAACTAGGCAGACTCGCTCCAGCGTCCTTACTCTGTTCATAAAAGGAGTGACAATACCAGGTTTGATAGCTATCTTTGTAAACATATAAATGAGCCTAGAGAATTTCAAAGTTCTGAGTTGATGCTGAAGTAATTGGCTGACAGTGAAACATGGAATTTGTTGTTACTTTCTTCTCTTCGGTTAAAGTTCTTATACTAAAACCAGTCAAGTATGATCCTGTCTGTGTTCAATAAAAACATGAGGGTGCAGACATATGCATGTATATGTGGATAGAAGATAACTGAATGGAAACATAATAAAATAATAACAAGGTTGCCTCTGAGGATTTGTTGGAAGCATCCCATGAGAAAACAGGAGATTTTACTTTTCATCGGGCACTGTTATTCCACCCTGCCTCACAAAAGTGCATGCTTTTTAACAATTAAAAGCAAAATGTGACTATCAACACCCCCACTATTCCTGCTTGCTAAGAAACATGCAATGTTTTTGGAGCTGAAGGGAGCTATTTGGAAGAAAGGAGTCAGTCAGGACGTTCTCCAGTCCTGTGAGAACAGATAGTCATGAGAAAGGACTTCAAACAAACCACACAGGATATTTGTTTGAACAAGAAATTAGAGATGTTCATAGTACTGTACGTTCTGACGGTGAGTGTGATCATGTTCTTTCCTGGTAATTAATGCAAGTAACCCTTTGAAGAGAAAATCATGCTATCACGAGCAACAGACAATGCAACCCAGCACCAAGACATGTTCCAGGCAGGATATACCAATGTTAAGCAAAGTTCAAGTAAGATTGCTGTGTAGTTGGTTAGAGTTTAAGTTCAATACAACATATATTCTAATTTCCAAGACACTGTTTTAGGATGATTAAATCAGTCACCAAGTCAAACAGTCAATCAAGGAATCCTATTCTTAATGGTCCTCCAAATATCTTTTACCAATAATATGGAACTGGGTCTGGGACCCATGGTGGTACTTTTATGGAATCTTGGTGGTGACTTTCAGGTTACAATATTTTTCCTTGAAAATAAAGAGTTGTTCCTTTTTTCTAAATGAAGATTTCAGACATTCCCCCTCTCCCTTACCTGAGCAAACAAATTGAAATTTCCCTTTGCTTTATTGATAATCTTGGGTCTATAGTTGAGTCTATTTCATGTTTGGTCACTTTTGTAATGTCCATGGGAATTTTTTTTAGAGTAACACTTCTGAAGAGTATCTATGTATGCAATGTGCTGTGATTAAAAGAAGATGTATAGATTCTGCTGAATTATGATGCTGATGCTATAAGGCTTGAAGTGTATAATTTCTGGGGACTCTGATCTCCAGAGATCCTCAGGTTCCAAGCTGCAATGATCTTCTTATTTAAAAGCATTCTCCTGTCAGCTTAAACAATAAATTAGATTGAATTCAAAAAAATAAAAAATAAAAGCATTCTCTTGCCTATGGAATATTTTTTTGTGTTATTCTTTGAAGAACAAGTGTCAGGATATGGAATATTCCATTTAATTTTAAGTCAGATACGGTTGACAGTATGGCTATATTTATGACTCTTAGTATTGGTTTTGTGATCCTATACATTTTAGAGACTTACAAATATATATAGAACACATTCCTCTTTCTTTTGTTTAATGTATATTTTGTTAGATTTTATGTTAAAAAAGAATCTTTCTCCTTTTTTGTGTCCTTATAGCACATTATTCCTAATGCTATTACAATACTTATAACATTTCCCTTTCATTATTTTTTATGTTTCTGTTTCCCACTCTATGTTTTTGAAGGATGATTCAAGACACTGTTTTAGACTGTGTCTAACATGTAGTAAATTCTCCATATATACAATTGAATGTGGGAAAGAAGAAATTAATAAGCACACGAGTGGTTAACAGATATACACATGATCTGGAATAGGTCTTTTAATTTCAGTAATTATGGAAATAATCAATTTTATGGGCAGAAAACAATAAAGAGAACATCATTACACACGTTTCTCTGCATCTTCAGATGGAGTGAATCTGATTAAGAGAGAAAAAAATGAGCAGCCAAAACTGTATCAGTTGTGGCAGATGCATAAAAGAGATCATATATGAAATAATTTAAAAGAAGGAACTGGGGGATCCCTGGGTGGCTCAGCAGTTTAGCACCTGTCTTTGGCCCGGGGTGTGATCCTGGAGTCCTGGGTTCGAGTCCCACGTTGGGCTCCCTGCATGGAGCCTGCTTCTCCCTCTGCCTGTGTCTCTGCCTCTCTCTGTGTGTCTCTCATGAATAAATAAATAAAATCTTTAAAAAAAAATTAAGGAACTGACAGCTACTTCCGTTTTTAGAGCAAATGGCAAACAGAAGGAAGAAAAAGAAAGAAATGCTTATTAGTTTTAGCCTTGGCAGGTAAAGTAACAGTTGAATACTACTTCTTCAAACAATAGATTACTATAGAGCATGTATGGTCTGTCATCTTACAACAGCAAAAGAAAAACAACATACCTTCTTCAGGACCGAGAACAGAGCTACCTGAAATTATCTGAACAAAAAATAGCCAAATTATCTGAACACAAAACAGCTGGACTAGGACTCCTTACCTAGGTCAGCAGCATGACTACATGCCAAAGCATGACTTCAATCTTCTCTACTACCAGATAGTCACGAGGGGCCCGTAGCAGCCACAGATGGTGCAACCTCAACTGTATCAGTCCTCAGAACAAACTGCCACTGCACATGGTCCTAGTCATAAAATCCTGCTTGCACACTCTTAATGATTGGGAAGCGAAAAGGGGTAGAATAAAAAACCTTTAGGAAAACAAATCAAAAGTCTGGTTAATTTGAGAATTTATAAGGATCTTAGCATTCTTAAGGTGAGAGGAAAAATAGAATGGTTTACATATGATTTCCAATGCTTAAAATAAGAACTGTTGACATATTCATCTTAGATAAGCTTATAAAAAGCCCAAGAAACTATCTGAGTTTTTCTGAAAATCATTGCTATTGACCTCCATCTTATCTCCCATTTATAAATGAAGGCCTATTGGATCTGAAATATGTGGTATGATCAGAAAGGGAACTTTAAAAAATCTTTTATTCTATATATCTTTGAAAATCACTTAGCTCCTGCCAAATGTACAGCTTTACCCTCGAGTCTGAGAACCTCATCACAGAAAAAAATTGAGAAATTATAAAAACCTGAATACTTTCCCCTTAAGGAATAGGCAAGGATAGATATCCTCTCACAACTCCTACTCAACATTGTTCTGGAAGTCCTAGACAGTGCCAAAAGGAAAAAAAAGGAAGGTTGGAAAGGGAGGGAGGGAAGGCAGAGGAGAGAGGGAGAGAGGGAAGGGAGGGAGGGAGGAAGAAAGAGAAAGACAGAGAGAGAGAAAAGATATACATATTAGAAAGAAATAAAATGGTCTCTTTAATCTCTGTTTTTTCCTTCTGTATTAGCTATGATTATCTCAAGATTTTACATCAAGCCAATTTGTCTTTCAACCATGTCTAATGTATTATTTGCCATTTCTATCATGTTTAGACATTTTTCTTTAGTTTGAAATGGATTTTTCTCTTTTATTCTTTCTATCTCTTTTATTCTTCTGTTGTTTCATATTTTCTCATTTGTTTTACTGAATTTTATTCCTATGTTCTGCAGTACAAAGCACTTAAGGATAATCTTTTGTTCTGTAGTTTATGTTTTTTTATCAACAGGGCTCATCATGTGTTTATATCCAATGGTCCTTTATTTTGTTTAGTTGTCATGCCTTTTCCTTGTATCTTCCTCATGCTTAGACAGTTCTGTATGCACCATCTCTTGTCTCTCATATAGTTTGAATGATTCCTCTTTGACACTCTACACATCACATTGTTCATTAATTCATCTTTACCTTAATGAACTTCAACTTAAGGACTGAGAGTTGCTTTCTAGTGAACGAATGTTCAGAGAAAGAGTAAGAGTGGGAAAGAGAAAGAACTCAGCTGTGTGTGCAGTCCCTGCTGAACTCCCTTCAGCTTCAGGCTGTGGTTGATCTGCTCTCTGACACTGTAGTTTTACCTTTTCTAGAAGTTCATATAAATGCAATTATACAGTATATAATCTTTTTTAAATTAGTTTTTTACTTCTTTCACTTAGTATAATGTTTTTGAGATTAATCCATTTTCTTTTCTTTTTTTTTAAGATTTTATTTATTTATTCATGAGAGACACAGAGGCAGAGACACAGGCAGTAGGAGAAGCAGGCTCTCTGCAAGGAGCCCGATGTGGGACTCGATCCCAGGACCCCAGGGATCATGACCTGAGCTGAAGGCAGATGCTCAACTGCTGAGCCATCCAGGTGTCCCCATTTTTATTTTTGTATTATTCATATTTCATTCCTATTTATTTCTTATCAGTTCCTACAGAATAGCTCTATCACAAATTGTTTATCCATTCACCAGTTCTTGAACATTAAGGTTGTTTCCATTATTTGGCTATTATGGATGATGCTGCTAAAAGCATTCACATACAAGTCTTTGAATGTAGAAATGTTTTTATTTCTCTTGAGTAAATATCTAGGTCAAATTTTTTTTCTAGATCTTAGCTCTTACATTTATGTCTATGCTCTATTTTAAGTTATTTTAAAAGATATGTGAAGTAAAGTTTGAGATCTATTTTATCCATACTGTTATATAGTTGTTCTAGCAATATCTGTTGAAAATATTATCTTTTCTTTCATTTGATTACCTTGTCACCTTTATTAAAAATCAGTTGACTGTATGCATTTGGGTCTATTTCTGGACTTTCTATTCTATTATATTGACTTGTGTCAGTCCTAGGCCACTACCACACTGCCTCGTTTATTATAGTCTATGAACTCTTGCAATCATGTAATCTAAGTCCTCCACCCTTGTTTTTTCTTCAAGATTGTTGAAAAATGACCCATTTCTTTTATCAGAAAAACATTTTTAAAAATCCCTGGGTGGCGTAGCGGTTTAGCGCCTGCCTTTGGCCCAGGGCACCATCCTGGAGTCTCGGGATCGAGTCCCGCGGCGGGCTGCCGGTGCATGGAGCCTGCTTCTCCCTCTGTCTGTGTCTCTGCCTCTCTCTCTCTCTATGTCTATCATAAATAAATAAATAAATCTTTTTTTAAAATGCTGTGCTTTTTATAGTAAAATTATCTTAATTATCTTAAGGACTTAGAACTCTTTCATAAGTGGATGAACTTCTGAAAACAATTAGTGGAAACTTAGTCTGCTTTTCCATATAAAATTTAAAATCATCTAGTCCATTTCTTCAAAAATACATATTTTTTTCACTAATTATCTTTATCTTTTAGAGCAGTTTTAGGTTCTCAGCAAAACTGAGTGAAAAATACAGAGTTCCCACTTGTATCCTACTGTTTTTGAAATATTAGAAAAGATTTACTTCATGTCCTTTTTTTCCTCATTAGGCTTTGAAAGTCTCATCATTTCTATTAGTTCCACCTCAAGAAAGACAGCAATCCCTCATCTTATCTCCCCTTTTCAAGTTATTGAGTCTGCTTACAGATGTGGGTTGTTTTCAGCTTCCACATGGGTCAAGCCATTGAGGTCTCACCATAGTGATACATGGCAGGGAAGACTGTTCTACCGTGCTAGTGACAGACTGTTAATAACATCTTGGGTTTTCTCTGTCTCTTCAGATCGGAAAGATAAAGAGTTGCCAACTAGTGGAACTTTTCACTGTCTAGATTCAAGTTTCTCAGAGCCTCAAGGTTCAATATTAGTAAAAAAGAGGAAACAAAAGATGCTAAAGCCAGTTCCTTTGAAGTGAAACAGTTAAGGAGAAAGCCATACCCTTTATATATAAATGCTGCCCTACAGTCACAAAGTGAGCTCTGGTGCAGCTGTCACATACCCAAGACATTACAAGCGAAAGCCCTGAGTGGATTGATTAATGACTCTCGGAATATCTGTAATCCATTGGGACGGAAGTTCTGAAATAAAACACAATTTTTTATCTGATTTCTTGGGATGTCAAAGGGATATATATATATTTTTACATTAATGGCTGGCAAAACAACATCTATTACTTGTAGTAAAAGGCAGAGGTTAATTATAAAGGTTGAAAGACCTAGGGTGTTCACTACTATGTAAAATGTTTCCTATAATGAGTCACTTTTTTAATCAGCAAAAGCAAGAAGCTAGAAAAAGCAAAATGTCATGCTTTTTATATTAAAATTGTCATAAGGACTTAAGATTCTTTCACAGGTGGAACTTCTAAAAAGTATCAATTTAATCTATTTAATTAATAGAAATTTAATTTTAATTAATAGAAATTTAGATTTTTACATGAGTCCCTGTCTCATAAATATGTCTGTCGGTAAAACTTTAATGAGTGTATAAAATAATTTCTAGAATCTTATCCATGAATGCAATCAATACTGAAGACATTTTTCCTACTGATTTATATTCAGGAAAATCTCAGTAATCAAAGCCAATGAAAGAAAAGGGTGACAGCCAGGTTGAATTATTTATAATCTTTTTGAGGTAATGTTTGTAAAACTGACTATGTTAATGTGTTTAGAAACCTGTAAAATGAAATTTAAAAATTAAGATCACCACTGTTATTAAACATATTTTACATTCATACACTTTAATCATTTTATTGCAGAAACTAAAAATATGAGTATTGCTTGTTTGTGTCAATTGTATTTTTAGGCTACTTGTTTGAAAGATAAGGCACTTTATTCTCATAGGTCAATCATGTATTTTCTTATAGTCTGGTTTATAATAGTAATTTGCTTAACAAAATCGAAACAGAACCCATACTACATAGGTATTTTACTTAGTACATATTCAGTCTTAGACTGTGAATCAGTGGCAATCTAGTATAACAAAGTTTCATTCTATATTCAAGACACTTGCCAAAGCTGTATAGAGGGCCGTCTCCATCGAGTTGGCTGTTTAATATTCCTCACTCCACTAAACAGCCAATTAAATTCATTGAACCTCTTTCCTCTACAGGAAATTCAACTCCGAAAAAGTGGTGCATCTAATAGCTTCAATGTAGAACTCTTGCATTTAGAAGTAGGGGTAAAGATTCTTTTCTTTGCACTTGGACTCAGCCAGAATGGCATGTAATTAATATCTTCCCGCACACACAATGGATTGGAGTCCAACAAATCTGAAGAAGAAAGACCCAGGCAAGGGAGCTTTCTTTTGCAACATCAACATAGTGCTTATAATCTTTTGTTATTAAAGTTTTTGTTTGCACAATTGAAAGCTTTAAACAGCTGGCTATTCATAATGATGACCTGTATGCATGCATAAGTGTTCTTGCATACACACACACACACACACACACGCACACACACGCACACACAGTTGCAGCAGCAGTTGTTTTTCCTTCCCTCTTTCATCTCACCATCTTCATTCTGCCCCCAAACTGAGCATGGCAAGGAGAATAATTGCCCCCAAACATGTCTTCATCCTAATCCACAGAATCTGTGAATATACGGATTTGCCATCTTACATGGCAAAAGGAACCTTGCAGATGTGCTGAACATTTAGGACCTTGAGATAGGGAGATTTTCCTGGATATCTGGGTGGGCCCAATGTAAACATAAGAGCCATTGAAAGCACAGATTCTTTCTTGGCTGTGGTCAGAGAGAGAGATACGACAAAGAAAATAGGGTCAGAGGATAAAAAGGAGAATCACAGAAAGTTGCCACATGATACTTGACTTGCCATTCCTGAATCTGAAGGTGGAGGAATAGGACCTTCAAGCCAAGGGAAGTGTGAATCTTCTAGAAGCTAGGGATAGCCCTCGATTGACAGCAAGCAAGAAAACAGAATTCTCAGTACTACAATCACAAGGAACTGAATTCTGCTGATAACCTGAATGAGCAAAAACCAGATGTACCCCGAGAACCTCTAGAAATGAATACAACCTTTTGGTACTTTGATTTAGCCCAGTGAGACCCATGTCACACATGAGCTCCAGAACTGTAAGATAACAAATTTGTATTGCTTAAAACACTAAGCTTGTGGTGATTTGTTCCAGGAGCAATAGAAAACTAATACACTCATACATGTAAACAAGCAAACTGTGCTTGCAGAAACAACAAAGAGCTCTGTGTCCATCTGCCATATTTCAGATGGCTTTTCTACCTTATCCTTTCTCCTCTCCTCACAGATAAAAAGCTGAGTGACCCAGTGACCCAGTTGCACATTTATTACAAAAGTGTCCTAAAAACACTTCCTCACTAACGGGAGCATGTCAAACCTGACTGGAGATGAATAACAAGACGCGACCAGCGGCCTCTTTAGCATCCCAAGACCTCTGAGCTACACAGGCTTTTGGAAATACAGTATCCAGGGAGCAAAACCAAGATCAAAACTGCCTACTTTTCCACAGTTCTCTGGGAAGTCTTCCTTACTAGAAGTAGATCAGATAGGTGGTGAGTCACATGGAGTGACTGGAGGAGTCCTGGGGGTGGTGGGTGTCAGACCATCACCTCACTAGCTGCCCACTACCTGACCCTCATCATGAAACAGTTATTCCTTTGCTGAAGAAGGTTTGAAGGCTTTCTTACATAAGAGAAAAATGGCTTTTCTTGTGGGAGAGGAAGGAGGAAGGACAAGAATTAAAGTAGAAATACATGGCTTGAAAATTATCAATTACTATATTAGTATCAAAGTCTGCCAACAATAGGAAGGGGTGCTGCAGATTTTTTTCTAATGAAAAAGGACAGGGTAAATTTTATTTTTTGTCAATATTTAATAAGTAAATATTCATGCATGTGATAATTTTGACATAACATGAGCCAGGTGAGGGACAAGGGAGAGGGAGAGAAGCGACTCCCTGCTGAATGCAGAGCCTGAAAAGGGTCTCTGTCTCACAACCCTGAGATAGTGACCTGCACCAAAATCTGGAGTTGGATGCCTAGCCAACTGAACCACCCAGAAGCCCATAACATAGTTTTTTAAAATTGAAGTATAGCTGACACACAACAGTACATTAATGTAGTTTTATTATGGTATTCACATACATGGCTTAGAGAGTCATATAATTACATAAGGCTTGCTTCTTCCCCCAACCATGGTTCTTGCTCCTCAGAGGCAACCCTTTTCATCTCGTTTAGCTGACTACTTTTGTACTTATTTACATTTCATTAAATAAAATGCTTATAATACTACTTTTTGATTTTTCAGTGTTAAACCCTACATATTGGCTTCCAGATGTAGATAATAATGATTTAGCTCTTTCTCATACCTTAGCCACAGTCTCATGGTACATATGGGTATACATATGTATATGTATACTCTTTATAAGGGGTTACAATAAATCCCATGGGGTACACATGGAAGGAGCTTGTCTGCATAAGGATAGAATGAGACTAATGTACAGAAGTAACCACAGTCTGGACAGAGAGATCTGGATACTCTATTTCCAAAAGCTTTGCATAATCCAGAGAGGTTAGGATGTTAAAGAGGTCATGTCTAGTCTCAGTGTCTTGTTATTCATCTCCAGTCATGGAGAAAAGAAAGAAAGAGACAGACAGAGAGAGAGAGAGAGAGAGAGAGAGAGACATACACACACACACACACATACACACACACAGATTTCAGCATCATTTGCATCTCCTGTGTCCCTCAGGGTTCCACCTTTAAAATTCCCTCCCCTAATTCTTTCGGGCACTAAATTCTCCCTTTTGCTTAGCTAATTTGGTTTTGATTTCTGTCTTCTGCAACCAGGATCCTGAGTAATGACAGGCAGTAAAAGGAAAACTGCCTATTAGAGAAAAATCCTTGGGAATATGTTCTATTGAGGCCCAGAGATCTCTCGGACTATCCCATGTAATAATTTACTCCCTCTCTCAGAAAACAAGATGCAATCAAGTAGGATTCTCCAAGGTCTCTGAGGCCCTTCTAAATAACATATCACATATCTGCAATAAGGAAGAAGAATAGATGAATATGTATAATTAGCAAATTCCTATGAAAAGAGAACATCTTTGTTGGATTGGAATCTCCAAGAGGTCAAGGATTTGCTATATCCCTAGTGCTTAAAGAGTATTTATAAACTAAGTTAATGTATGTATGCATAAATGGACTTTTAACACATAAAAGATTAAAGTAAAAGTTGACCTTTATTTTTCTCAATAGGAAACAAAAGGCAGATTGTGTTTGGGTGGTTGCTGTGGTCCTAAATTCCGTCTGAATGAAACAATAGAAGCAGCAGGCATCTCTCTCTGTCCCCCTAACCTACCAGAAGTCCCTGAGAGATCAAGACTGCTAGTGTGTCAGACAAACCCTCAGGGGTTATTGAATCATGACTTCAGGCAGAAGTCCTAGGGTGATACCTACCAATTTTTTTAGATTATAAAAGACTAGGAAAAGCCAAAAAGAAAAAAAAAATTCTTAGCATCCTTATACAAGACCAGGCTTATCTTTGAATGTCACTTATTTTCAGTGAGCTATAATAAATAACTCACTTAGCAGTATCCCTATATATAAAATCCTTATTAGTAGGTTACTTATTGATGAAATGTCAGACAACACTCCAAAATGCCATATGTTACATTATTAAAGAGTACTGATAGAAAATAAATTGACTCTGTTTTTTTTTTTTTTTTTTAATTTATGTTAGTCACAGAGAGAGGGAGAGAGGCAGAGACATAGGCGGAGGGAGAAGCAGGCTCCATGCACCAGGAGCCCGACGTGGGATTCGATCCCGGGTCACCAGGATCGCGCCCTGGGCCAAAGGCAGGCGCTAAACTACTGCGCCACCCAGGGATCCCCAACTCTGGTTTTTATTTATTCAAATTTTTAAAGATACATAAACAACCTGAGATTTTATCTCTGGAGAATGAGCAAAGTTTAAACAGGGCAAGCCTTCCTTTCCAGATATTTATTATAATGCCTTTCAGGTGAAGAGGACATAAAACTCCACCTGGAAGTTGTAAATGTATTTTTTTAATGCCTCAAGTGAGCTTCTCTGAAAGACAGTGACTAGTTTCAATGATGCCAAAAGAAAGAGTACTAATGATCAAACAACCAACTTCTAAGTTGATGGTATTTTTCTTGGACATGCTACGTTCAATGGCAACATTCAGTAACAACTTGCATGGTAGAGACTAAAAGATATTGCAAGACAAACACTCATTTTTATGCTGAGGGACAAATCTAGGGACATGTTACTTTGAAGTCTTTGTCTCCCGGACATTGTACCTATGGGATCCAGTCATTTGGGACAGAGGGTCTATGGTGAAAAGAATAGTAGTGAATGCTTCTGTCAAGTAAACAGATGAGCCAATATGCAAGATCTGTAGTTAATGATCTTTCTCCTTTTCCTCTACATAAAATTTAAATTCCCCCTGTTTATTCATAATGAAATGAGTTAACTCTGGGATAGTGATTTCTCCACTTTTTTTCCCCTCTGTTCTGTGTTAAGCCAGATGGTGGTCTCACAAACACATCCGTTCTACCACTCTTTCTGCATAGAACTTCTTCTGATCCTTATGTTTTTATGTTTGTGGGTTTTTTTTAAATTTCACACACTTGAAAGTAAACCCCACTCTTCATTTAGCTTGCTCAGCAGTGTAATCTTAGCTCCTACCATACAGATTAAGTATTCAATAAATATTGGATAAATGAATGAGGAATTGCCAGAAGTCGGCATTTTTCATCATCCCTCAGAAAGTTTCCACCTCTCACTTCACTTTTTGAAGTGGAAGAGAAACTAATGCACTGTGATCTCTCTGCTAAAGATGGAATATTTGTAGGTGACCTTACCAGAGGGACTGGCACTGGGAAAAAAAAAATTAATCCTCTAATGAGATAGCTGCTAAAGGAAGATTACTGATAAAAACAGTTATAATTATCCTAGTTTGTAACTCTGTTTTGATGATGTATTAACTATAGCTGTATTTTCATCTTCATACTTTTCAAAATATACACACAAAGGGATTAACTTGAGTGGCCAAATCAATATGCATGTTAAAATCAGCACATTAAGCAGTTATACAATAAAAACAAACAGATGACTGAATACAATATTAAAATAGCTTATTACTCATCCTTAAATAAATTATTGGTCTATTTTGGACAGAGCATACAAATAACTTTATCTCAAGCAACTCATTGAAAGAACACACTTCCTTTGCATATACAGCAGAAACAGAGAGCCTATTTCATGATGTAATTTCCAAATACACAGACACAGTGTGACCTACTTTAATAAGAGGGAGATTATTGCTTTCCCTCAGCCTAATTTGCCTCATCGAATCAAGTCATTGGTGAGTCAGTTAAAATACACATCATGTGGCAATATAACAGAGGGATGAGACAGACCTTGGTTTCGGTATTTATTTCCAATTGCTGCTGTAACAAATGATGGCAAACTTACTAGTCTAAAACCACACTAATTTACTATCTTATAGTTCTAGAGGTCAGAAGTATGAAATGAATCTCTACAAGGCTAAAATCCAAGTGTCAGTAGGACTGTGTTCTTGCTGGAGGCTCTGGATGAAGATCTATTTCTTGCCTTTTCTTCTTCTAGAAGCTACCTGCATTCTTTCGCTTATGGCTTCTTCATCTTCAAAACATATCATTTCGCACTGTTTCTGAAGACACATCTATTCTCTAACTCTGATGCTCCTGCATTGAAATTCAGGATGATCTTCCCCTCTAAAAAACTTAACTACCTAAATCTTCTTTGCCATATAAAGTAACCTATTCATGTGTTCTGGGGATTAGGACAGGAACTTTCTATGGTGGTATTGTTTGTCTACCATAGTTTGTCTACTTTGCCATTTATAAGGTGAAATTTAATATCTGACACTCTGGGGTTTTTTTGTTTTTGTTTTTGTTTTTGTTTGGGGGGCGGTTAGTCTTTAGAATAGGAATTAGAAATCTCAAGGCTGTAAGAATTAAAGGAAACAAAGAATATAAAGCATTTAGTGCATTAGGCTGGTATCAACCTATGATGGCTAGTATGTATTATTCTTCCTCTTGGATTTGGCCAATCTCATAAGATTAATTCTTCCATTTACTCTAATCATAGAGACATAAAGTTTAGAAGTACAACAGCTTTAATATTTCATTTCCTTAATTGCTAACATCTTATGTTTACAATTTTTACATCAGGTCAAAATCACTATTTCCCTAAAAGGGAAATAATAATAATGAGACTTCAAGAGGGAAGTAGAAATAAAGATGAAATATTTTAGGAAGTCTGACTGCAGGAATTTTAACAGAAGCTATTTTCCTAACTGAGGGTGTGCTGACCCAGACACTCATTGTCTGGAGCATCCACAGGATGGCTTTCAGTTCTGTTTGCTGCATTAGGAATCGGCTCATTGGGTGGTTAAGTGAGGAGTCCATGCATACACATAGAGGATGAATACACAATACAATACAATATGTGCAAAAGCATGGGCACACACACATAATTTTAAAAACAAGCAGCATAACTGCAAAGTTCTGTGGGCAGTGGCCTTATATAGATTATGTCTATAATCCATAAAAGTAAGCTTATTCCCTTTCACTTATGAAAATTACTCAAAGTAAATTTCATTGTACATGTGTGCAAAAAATATATGAAGGCATATTATCAAATTAGTACTTTGGATTTTCTTCAGGAAACTTACATGATAACTAATTAATTTGTATGTAACTAGTCTATCTCTAACATTCTACCCAATTGAGAAATTTACTTTTATATCTAACTTAATCCCAATTTTACCTACAGAGATAATAAAAAACCAGTTATATTTTGTGTAATAGATAGTCAAATACTTGGATTGTTATAAAAGCCATACCATCATTTATAGCAACACAGCAATAGGTATATGCCATTTGATACCCATCTGTTAGTGTGTCTTTATTTACACCTTTGTTACATTTAACTTTATATACTGTGAATATATTTGATCATCAAGAGATTTTTGGCTCTTTTGTAACTTGATTTGTTCTATGTGTGCTTAGGAAAATTAGCAAGTTATTGAATAAATTCATTCAACAAATATATGTTGAACATCTATTATGCTCCAGGAGAATGTGAAGGTACTGACAATGAAACAAATACTGACTCACGGATTACATGTAGAAGAATATAGATAATAGATAAATAAAATATGTTTTTTGTACTATGGTGCTGAGTGAGTGGCATGTACTATGAGGAAAAATAGTGAGTAAAAATAAAGTAGTTTAAGCAAAAAGAAACAATGAGAAGTTGTGTTTTAAATTGAATTTAAAAAGCTCCTAACTGCTGTCAGCTTGAAAGTGGCCATTGTATCTTCCTGTTGCACACACACAATTTTACAAAAAACTAAAATCAGTCAAGACCACTCTTATAACCACACTAGAGCAAGATCAGAACAAGACCAAATAGTAACCATGTCTAAGCTCAGATAAAAACAAATACACTATGCACATCACTAAAATAACCAAACATCCCCCTCACCCAGCTAACATGAGTGACTAATTCTTGTTGACTCTGGCAATTACAGCTTGTAGTCTCCCTTCATTCCTCCTGGTTAAAAGTTGTTAGGGTACCCAGAATGGAAATACTCCCACTTTCTGATAACCTCAGAGAAAAATCATGCTTCACTGATTCCTCCCCCAAAATAATTCTCCCCAAAATAACACCAACTTGAGCCCTTTCAATACCCCTTGCTCGCATACTGCATGGGTCCCCATGGTGTGCTGCTCCTCTCACCCAACATTGACTAGAGGTGTGTTCCTAGTACTCTTGGGCTAAGAGAAGTCATCTCTAATGAACTGATAGTTGAGCAAATATCTACATAAAATAAGGGGATGAATCATTTGGCCATGGAAGGAAAAAGAGAACAGCCAGTGCAAAGACTCCAAGTCAGGATCATGCCTGGGTGTGTTCAAGAAAGAGCGAAAATACAGAGATATTCGGATCTTCATAAGTGGAAAAAGGAGGAAATAAGGTCTAGGTCCATATTGTGAAGGGCCTTGTATGCCATGATTTTATGGACTGAATGTATATGTCCCTTGAAAATTCATATGTTGAAGTCCTAGCCCCCATTGTCATGGTGTTAGAAAGTGAGGCCTTTGGGAGGTAATTAGAGTAAGCTGAAGTCATGAGGGCAGGACCCTAGTATGATGGTATTAGTGCCTTTCCAAAAAGATAAACCAGAGATCTTGCTCTTTCTCTCTGCTGCTGTGATGGGTGACCATCTGTAAGCCAGGAAGAGGGCTCTCACTGTTAACTCAGACTTCTAGCTTTCAGAACAGTGAGGAAATAGATTTCCTTTGTTTAAGTCATTAGGTCTATTGATATCTTATTATGGCAGCCCAAACAGTCTATGATGCCTGGCAAGAACACAGATTTTACTCCCCTTCAAGTGAGTTGATACTTTTGGAGGGTCTTAATAAGACCTGACATGTTTTAATAGGATCATTCTGACTGCTCAGCTGAGAATATATTACAGAAAAAGTCAAGAAAAGAAGACCCAGTGAGGAACTCAGATAATAAATAGGTAGGTTAAAAAAGGGTAATAGCCATGAAACAATAGTGGAAAGTAAGCATTGGGGACAGAACAGACTGCTGAAATCTGGTCTTGGATACCAAACATATTTTGAAAGTAGAACTAAAAGATCCATTTGATGTGGACCCCATAGGAGATAAAAAATATGAATCAAAAATGACTTCAAAGTCTTGAAATAATAGATGAATTAAGTTATCATTTGCTAAGATACATAAGTCAAAGGGATGAGGAAATGGGAAGACTATAAATTAAATCTCAATGTTGAACAAGTTAAATTTGAAATGTCTATTTAGCATTCAAATAGAGATACCCAGTAGACAGATCTACAAATCTGAAGCTCAGGGCATTAAGATTAGAAATATAAATTTAGAAATTAATAAGTTCTTTATAGATCTTGGAAACTAGCCCTTTATCTGATATGTCATTTGCAAATATCTTCTCCCATTCTGTAGGTTGTCTTTGAGTTTTGTTGACTGTATCCTTTGCTGTGCAAAAGCTTCTTATCTTGATGAAGTCCCAATAGTTCATTTTTGCTTTTGTTTCTTTTGCCTTCATGGATGTATCTTGCAAGAAGTTACTATGGCCGAGTTCAAAAAGGGTGTTGCCTGTGTTCTTCTCTAGGATTTTGATGGAATCTTGTCTCACATTTAGATCTTTCATCCATTTTGAGTTTATCTTTGTGTATGGTGAAAGAGAGTGGTCTAGTTTCATTCTTCTGCATGTGGATGTCCAATTTTCCCAGCACCATTTATTGAAGAGACTGTCTTTCTTCCAATGGATAGTCTTTCCTCCTTTATCGAATATTAGTTGCCCATAAAGTTCAGGGTCCACTTCTGGATTCTCTATTCTGTTCCACTGATCTATGTGTCTGTTTTTGTGCCAGTACCACACTGTCTTGATGACCACAGCTTTGTAGTACAACCTGAAATCTGGCATTGTGATGCCCCCAGATATGGTTTTCTTTTTTAAAATTCCCCTGGCTATTCGGGGTCTTTTCTGATTCCACACAAATCTTAAAATAATTTGTTCTAACTCTCTGAAGAAAGTCCATGGTATTTTGATAGGGATTGCATTAAACGTGTATATTGCCCTGGGTAACATTGACATTTTCACAATATTAATTCTGCCAATCCATGAGCATGGAATATTTTTCCATCTCTTTGTGTCTTCCTCAATTTCTTTCAGAAGTGTTCTATAGTTTTGAGGGTATAGATCCTTTACATCTTTGGTGAGGTTTATTCCTAGGTATCTTATGCTTTTGGGTGCAATTGTAAATGGGATTGACTCCTTAATTTCTCTTTCTTCAGTCTCATTGTTAGTGTATAGACGGGCACTGGGTGTTATTCTGTATGTTAGTAAATTGAACACCAATAAAAAAAATAATAATAAATAAAAATAAAAAAAAAAGAAATATAAATTTAGAAATTACTATTTATAGATGATGTTCAAAGTCATGAGAATGAATGACCCTGTAACATTCTAACAGAGGCTTGGAAAATCCAACCAAGACTAAGAAAGAGTTGTCATTGAGGTCAGAAGAAAAAACAAGTGCTATATCCTAGATCAAGCCATGCTTCACGACATAAACGATCACCTAATAATAAAAGTGTCATGACAAGTTTAGCCTGTTAGACAGATGTTTGTTTGAGTCTTTTCAAGAGAATCTCATGTAGGTTCCAAAGGACGCTAATTGAAATCCTAGGTGTGGCAAATTAGACTTAGTATAATTGTAATCTTATTCCCTCTTCTTTATTCTCTGTATTGAATGGAGATTAAGCTAGCCATTTGTTATGCAAGTGTTTCTTACAGTAAACATCAGAATTACCTGGGTACTTGTTAAAAAAATGTACATTCCTGAACCCAACTCAGACATACTGAATCAGAAACTGTGAGAGTGGCACCAGAGAACTGCCATCTCAGTAAGTTCCCAAGTGGATTGCCATGCACATTCAATTGGAGAACAATACGTTCTATCTATATTCTCATCCTGTCATGAAAAAGGAAGGGAGCTAATCTAAAACAGTCAAATTCAGGACATCACAGTAGGCCAAGGATCTTTCAGGAAGGATGACAAAACCTGAGACATAGTAGACTAGGATGTCTACTTTCAGTCATTCATCATTCTATAAATTTGTTTCTATAAAATTGACAGATATATAGTATTTTTCCTAATGATATCTTAGCAGCAAAATGAAAACATTTTTTAAAAAGATTTTATTTATTCATGAGAGACACACAGAGAGAGGCATAGACAGAGGGAGAAGTAGGCTCCCTGCAGGGAGCCTGATGTGGGACTCGATCCCAGGATCCCAGGACACGGCCTGAGCCAAAGGCAAATGCTCAACCACTGAGCCACCCAGGTGCCCCTCAAATGAAAACATTTTTGCAAGTGTCTTATCACAATCATAATGCCCTACTTTAGCTCAGAAAAACATAATTTAAGCCATTGTTTGCAGAAATGCTGCAACATAGGGTCACCAAAGAAATCTAGCAGCCACTACAGTGAAAGGCGTTGCACTCTTTTTTAATTATGTTTTTAAAGACTTTGATCCTCTTGATGAGCTGGTTCTATAGATTCTCTTTTCACTCTTGAATGCAAAGATACCCTCCACTTGTGGATTCTGATTTGACAGAAATATAGATTTGACCAGGAATATAGGAGAATGACTGGTTGAGAACATTCTTTAGCAAAATGTGTTTTGAGCTACAATAATAATGGGTTCCTCCACTTACTGGACTTATGCCAGGCACTATAGTAAGATTTCATTTCATCTTTACTATAGGACTGTGACACAAAGGAGGCTTTGAATTTAGTCAGCATTACATTGAGAAGCAGATTTAAGATGAAGTGTTACGTGAACACTAGTCTGTATGGGACACTCGGGTGGCTCAGTGGCTGAGCATCTGCTTTTGGCTCAGATCGTGATCCCAGAGTCCCGGGGTGGAGTCCCACATCAGGCCCCCTGCATGGGGCTTGCTTCTTCCTCTACATGTGTCTCTGCCTCTCTCTGTGTGTCTCTCATGAATAACTAAAATCTTAAAAAAAAAAAAAAAAAAAAAAAAAAAAACATTAGTCTGTAAACCTGTATAAAACCTCTGAACATGAGAGACTCTATTTTGAGACTTAACAACTTTATCCTGTTTTTTTGAAACCAATATCACATCCAATTATTGAACTGGGGGGAGGAGGGGCAAGATGGCTGAAGAGTAGGGTCCCCAAGTCACTTGTCCCCACCAAATTACCTAGATAACCTTAAAATCATCCTGAAAATCTACAAATTCGGCCTGAGATTTAAAGAGAGAACAGCTGGAACGCTACAGTGAGAAGAGTTCGCGCTTCCATCAAGGTAGGAAGACGGGGAAAAAGAAAGACACAAAAGGCCTCCAAGGGGGAGGGGCTCCGCGAGGAGCCGGGCTGAGGCCCGGGCGAGTGTCCCCAGGACAGGAGAGCCCCGTCCCGGAGGAGCAGGAGCTGCACCGACCTTCCCGGGGGAAAGGGGCTCGCGGGGAGGTGGAGCAGGACCCAGGAGGGCGGGGATGCCCTCGGGCTCCCGGGGACACTAACAGACACCTGCGCCCCGGGAGAGTGCGCCGAGCTCCCTAAGGGCTGCAGCGCGCACGGGGGGGACCCGGAGCAGCTCGGGGGAGGGCTCGGGGGGGCTCGGGGGCGGCTCCGCGGAGTGGGCTGCGGGGCGGGAGCAGCTCGGAGGGGCTTGGGCGGCAGCTCCCGGAGGGGACTGCGGCGGGGGGGGGTGGGGGGAGCATGAATCCAACAGCGCAGGCCCGGGAGCACAGGGCGCCGGGACACAGCCCAGGATCCCGCCTCCCCCGGGACAGGCAGAGGCCGGGAGGGCCCAGGACAGCAAGGACGCTCCTGCCCCGAGCTGAGCAGATCAGCGGCCCCGCCCCGGAGCCTCCAGGCCCTGCAGACGGAGAGCTCTGGAGCTACTGAGGGAGCTGACTCCAGGGCTGCAGAGCTGCCGCCGCCACTGCGGTTGTTCCTCCTGGGGCCTCACGGGGTGAACAACCCCCACTGGGCACTGCACCAGGCAGGGGCTGAGCAGCTCCCCCAAGTGCTAACACCTGAGAATCAGCACAACAGGCCCCTCCCCCAGAAGACCAGCGAGACGGAGAAGTTCCAGGGGAGGTCAAGGGACTTAAAGTACACAGAATCAGAAAATACTCCCCCGTGGTTTTTTTTTTTTTTCTTTTTGATTTCTGATTGCTTCCCCCACCCTTTTTTTTCCTTTTCTTCTTTCTCTTTTTCTTCTCTTTTTTTCTTCCTTTTTTCTTTTTTCTTTTTCTCTTTTCTTTCCTTCTTTCTCTCTCTTTTTCTCCTTTTCCCAATACAACTTGTTTCTGGCCACTCTGCACTGAGCAAAATGACTGGAAGGGAAACTTCACCTCAAAAGAAAGAATCAGAAACAGTCCTCTCTCCCACAGAGTTACAAAATCTGGATTACAATTGAATGTCAGAAAGCCAATTCAGAAGCACTATTATACAGCTACTGGTGGCTCTAAGAAAAAGCATAAAGGACTCAAGAGACTTCATGACTGCAGAATTTAGATCTAATCAGGCAGAAATTAAAAATCAATTGAATGAGATGCAATCCAAACTAGAAGTCCTAACGACGAGGGTTAACGGGGTGGAAGAACGAGTGAGTGACATAGAAGACAAGTTGATGGCAAAGAGGGAAACTGAAGAAAAAAGACACAAACAATTAAAAGACCATGAGGATAGATTAAGGGAAATAAACGACAGCCTGAGGAAGAAAAACCTACGTTTAATTGAGGTTCCCGAGGGCATCAAAAGAGCCAGAGGGCCAGAATATGTATTTGAACAAATCCTAGCTGAAAACTTTCCTAATCTGGGAAGGGAAACAGGCATTCAGACCCAGGAAATAGAGAGATCCCCCCTAAAATCAATAAAAACCATTCAACACCTCGATATCTAATAGTTAAGCTTGCAAATTCCAAAGATAAAGAGAAGATCCTTAAAGCAGCAAGAGACAAGAAATCCCTGACTTTTATGGGCAGAAGTATTAGGGTAACAGAAGACCTCTCCACAGAGACCTGGAAGGCCAGAAAGGGCTGGCAGGATATATTCAGGGTCCTAAATGAGAAGAACATGCAACCAAGAATACTTTATCCAGCAAGGCTCTCATTCAGAATGGAAGGAGAGATAAAGAGCTCCAAGAAGGCAGGAACTGAAAGAATATGTGGCCTCCAAACCAGCTCTGCAAGAAATTTTAAGGGGGACTCTTAAAATCCCCCTTTAAGAAGAAGTTCAGTGGAACAATCCACAAAAACAAGGACTGAATAGATATCATGATGACCCTAAACTCATATCTTTCGATAGTAACTCTGAACGTGAATGGGCTTAATGACCCCATCAAAAGGCGCAGGGTTTCAGACTGGATAAAAAAGCAGGACCCATCTATTTGCTGTCTACAAGAGACTCATTTTAGACAGAAGGACACCTACAGCCTGAAAATAAAAGGTTGGAGAACCATTTACCATTCAAATGGTCCTCAAAAGAAAGCAGGGGTAGCCATCCTCATATCAGATAAAATTTACCCCGAAGACTGTAGTGAAAGATGAAGAGGGACACTATATCATACTTAAAGGATCTATCCAACAAGAGGACTTAACAATCCTCAATATAAATGCCCCGAATGTGCTCCCAAATATTTAAATCAATTAGTAACCAAAGTGAAGAAAAACTTAGATAATAATACACTTATACGTGGTGACTTCAATCTAGCGCTTTCTATACTCGATAGGTCTTCTAAGCACAACATCTCCAAAGAAACGAGAGCTTTAAATGATACACTGGACCAGATGGATTTCACAGATATCTACAGAACTTTACATCCAAACTCAACTGAATACACATTCTTCTCAAGTGCACATGGAACTTTCTCCAGAATAGACCACATACTGGGTCACAAATCGGGTCTGAACCGATACCAAAAGATTGGGATCATCCCCTGCAGATTCTCAGACCATAATGCCTTGAAATTAGAACTGAATCACAACAAGAAGTTTGGAAGGACCTCAAACACGTGGAGGTGAAGGACCATCCTGCTAAAAGATGAAAGGGTCAACCAGGAAATTAAGGAAGAATTAAAAAGATTCATGGAAACTAATGAGAATGAAGATGCAACCATTCAAAATCTTTGGGACGCAGCAAAAGCAGTCCTAAGGGGGAAATACATCGCAATACAAGCATCCATTCAAAAACTGGAAAGAACTCAAATACAAAAGCTAACCTTACACATAAAGGAGCTAGAGAAAAAACAGCAGATAGATCCTACACCCAGCAGAAGAAGAGAGTTAATTAAGATTCGAGCAGAACTAACGAAATCGAGACCAGAAGAGCTGTGGAAGAGATCAACAGAACCAGGAGTTGGTTCTTTGAAAGAATTAACAAGATAGATAAACCATTAGCCAACCTTATTAAAAAGAAGAGAGAGAAGACTCAAATTAATAAAATCATGAATGAGAAAGGAGAGATCACTACCAACACCAAGGAAATACAAACGATTTTAAAAACATATTATGAACAGCTATATGCCAATAAATTAGGCAAACTAGAAGAAATGGACGCATTCCTGGAAAGCCACAAACTACCAAAACTGGAACAGGAAGAAATAGAAAACCTGAACAGGCCAATAACCAGGGAGGAAATTGAAGCAGTCATCAAAAACCTCCCAAGACACAAGAGTCCAGGGCCAGATGGCTTCCCAGGGGAATTCTATCAAACGTTTAAAGAAGAAACCATACCTATTCTACTAAAGCTGTTTGGAAAGATAGAAAGAGATGGAGTTCTTCCAAATTCATTCTATGAGGCCAGCATCACCTTAATTCCAAAACCAGACAAAGACCCCACCAAAAAGGAGAATTACAGACCAATATCCCTGATGAACATGGATGCAAAAATTCTCAACAAGATACTAGCCAATAGGATCCAACAGTACATTAAGAAAATGATTCACCATGACCAAGTAGGATTTATCCCCGGGACACAAGGCTGGTTCAACACTCGTAAAACAATCAATGTGATTCATCATATCAGCAAGAGAAAAACCAAGAACCATATGATCCTCTCCTTAGATGCAGAGAAAGCATTTGACAAAATACAGCATCCGTTCCTGGTCAAAACTCTTCAGAGTGTAGTGATAGAGGGAACATTCCTCAACATCTTAAAAGCCATCTATGAAAAGCCCACAGCAAATATCATTCTCAATGGGGAAGCACTGGGAGCCTTTCCCCTAAGATCAGGAACACGACAGGGATGTCCACTCTCACCACTGCCATTCAACATAGTACTGGAAGTCCTAGCCTCAGCAATCAGACAACAAAAAGACATTAAAGGCATTCAAATTGGCAAAGAAGAAGTCAAACTCTCCCTCTTCGCCGATGACATGATACTGTACATAGAAAACCCAAAAGCCTCCACCCCACGATTGCTAGAACTCATACAGCAATTTGGCAGCGTGGCAGGATACAAAATCAATGCCCAGAAATCAATGGCATTTCTATACACTAACAATGAGACTGAAGAAAGAGCAATTAAGGAGTCAATCCCATTTACAATTGCACCCAAAAGCATAAGATACCTAGGAATAAACCTAACCAAAGAGGTAAAGGATCTATACCCTAAAAACTATAGAACACTTCTGAAAAAAATTGAGGAAGACACAAAGAGATGGAAAAATATTCCATGCTCATGGATTGGCAGAATTAATATTGTGAAAATGTCAATGTTACCCAGGGCAATTTATACGTTTAATGCAATCCCTATCAAAATATCATGGACTTTCTTCAGAGAGTGAGAACAAATTATTTTAAGATTTGTGTGAAATCAGAAAAGACCCTGAAGAGCCATGGGAATTTTAAAAAAGAAAACCATATCTGGGGGCATCACAATGCCAGATTTCAGGTTGTACTACAAAGCTGTGGTCATCAAGACAGTGTGGTACTGGCATAAAAACAGACACATAGATCAATGGAACAGAATAGAGAACCCAGAAGTAGACCCTGAACTTTATGGTCAACTAATATTCGATAAAAGAGGAAAGACTATCCATTGGAAGAAAGACAGTCTCTTCAATAAATGGTGCTGGGAAAATTGGACATCCACATGCAGAAGAATGAAACTAGACCACTCTCTTGCACCAGACACAAAGATAAACTCAAAATGGATGAAAGATCTAAATGTGAGGCAAGATTCCATCAAAATCCTAGAGGAGAACACAGGCAACACCCTTTTTTAACTCAGCCACAGTAACTTCTTGCAAGATACATCCATGAAGGCAAAAGAAACAAAAGCAAAAATGAACTATTGGGACTTCATCAAGATAAGAAGCTTTTGCACAGCAAAGGATACAGTCAACAAAACTCAAAGACAACCTACAGAATGGGAGAAGATATTTGCAAATGACGTATCAGATAAAGGGCTAGTTTCCAAGATCTATAAAGAACTTATTAAACTCAACACCAAAGAAACAAACAATCCAATCATGAAATGGGCAAAAGACATGAAGAGA
Source organism: Canis lupus dingo (assembly GCF_003254725.2). Lineage (NCBI taxonomy): Eukaryota > Metazoa > Chordata > Mammalia > Carnivora > Canidae > Canis > Canis lupus. Next base: position 63,578,571 of record NC_064255.1, read on the forward strand.
AATCTCACAGAGGAAGACATAGACATGGCCAACAGGCACATGAGAAAATGCTCCGCATCACTTGCCATCAGGGAAATACAAATCAAAACCACAATGAGATCCCAACTCACACCAGTGAGAATGGGGAACATTAACAAGGCAGGAAACCACAAATGTTGGAGAGGATGCGGAGAAAAGGGAACCCTCTTACACTGTTGGTGGGAATGTGAACTGGTGCAGCCACTCTGGAAAACTATGTGGAGAGTTAAAAATAGACCTGCCCTATGACCCAGCAATTGCACTGTTGGGGATTTACCCCAAAGATACAGATGCAATGAAACGCCAGGACACCTGCACCCCGATGTTTCTAGCAGCAATGTCCACAATAGCCAAACTGTGGAAGGAGCCTCGGTGTCCATTGAAAGATGAATGGATAAAGAAGCTGTGGTCTATGTATACAATGAAATATTCCTCAGCTATTAGAAATGACAAATACCCACCATTTGCTTCGACGTGGATGGAACTGGAAGGTATTATGCTGAGTGAAGTAAGTCAATTGGAGAAGGACAAACATTGTATGTTCTCATTCATTTGGGGAATATAAATAATAGTGAAAGGGAATATAAGGGAAGGGAGAAGAAATGTGTGGGAAATATCAGAAAGGGAGACAGAACATAAAGACTCCTAACTCTGGGAAACGAAGTAGGGGTGGTTGTAGGGGAGGAGGGCAGAGGGTGGGGGTGAATGTGTGACGGGCACTGAGGGGGGCACTTGACGGGATGAGCACTGGGTGTTATTCTGTATGTTGGTAAATTGAACACCAATAAAAAATAAATTTATTATTAAAGAAAATAAAAAATAAAACTGGAATAAAGATTTGTATAATAAAAAAATAAAAATAATTTTTGAACTGGGCAGAAGCACATGATTGAATGCAGGAGCGCTACATTTCCACTCTTGATAAAAATTGAGCACTCTACAAAATGTGTTTTCCTAGTAACTGACATAATGTCCTCATAAAACCAGTGAGTTGTAAAATATCATTATTCCTTCCAATTTTAAGTTTTGGAAAACAACGTGTAAGTTTTCTAACACTTCCATAATTTGCTAATGAGGATCCCTTGCTTTTTATTCCTCAATGAGACATGATTTGGGTGGTTGCTATTTGAATATGTTCTGCAAATTGTAATTCTAAGACTTCAAATAAATGCTGTTGTTTTACCTCAGTGCTTCCTCTTTTCTCAGGGGACGAGTGAAAGGGAGAGGAAGGAGAGTAGTGGACAGGATGAGAGGAAGACTTGGAGCTGTGATGCATCCTCAAGGAGAGCCTCAACAAACCAAGGAGTATGGGGGCCAGAATGTCTTTCAGAGCCATCCCAAGTTGAGCAAGTCTGGCCAGACCTTACAGTTCAACAGCGGTCACTGAACGTGGACCACCCTGAGAAGAGGGATCCCCTTGAGTGAGGAGCTTTCTTGTAGTTGAGGCAATATCTGAAGGGGCTGTTGGCTGAGGGTTATCTGCAGAAAGCTCTGAAGTTGAGGCAATAGGTCCTTGATGAAAGGGGGATCTGGGAAGTCCATCACAGGGCCCACCCGTGGGATCCAAGATGTCAGAACTAGAATGTGGTAGAGCTGAGGAACTTAACGTAGAAGAGTTTGATTCTAAAAGTAGATGTCTAAAGCAGATTAAAGAATTTCATAAATCCCTTTTTAACCTAGAGGTGAGTTATTAAAAGATGCACAGTGATTATCTTCAGGAATCATTTCTTTTTTTAAGATTTATTTATTTCGTAGAGAGAGAGAGCATGAGCAGAAAGGGCAATGAGAGAGGGAGATAGAATCTCAAGCAGACACTGCACTGGTACAGAGACTGAGTTAGAGCTTGATTTCACAACCTTGAGATCACTACCTGAGCCCAAACCAGCAGTCAGACATGACTATGCCACCCAGGTGTCTCAGAAATCATTTCTATAGTTTGTGTTTCAGGATAATGTATTAGAATATCAATTACTTCGTGTTTGTTTCCCTGTCTTTGTTTTTGTTTTATTTTGTATTATTTTTCCCCATTTCAAGCAGGTGGCCAGGCTTTTTAGTCATTTGCCTCGAGATTTTTGCATGGCAGAAAATAATTGATCTTTGAAGTGAAAAGCTCTTTCTGTTCTTCCTGAATGATTAAGCTCATTGAAGAGATGATGCTCCCCACTGAGAGAGAGGTAAAAAGAGCGGGGTTTTGGGTGTAACTGAAGATGAGAATGACTGTGGTTGAGGATAAAAAGAAGGAAAGGTAGGGATAATTCATAATTATAAAGCCTTCTCAATGTAGTGGAGGACAGAGAATTCAATGCTAGCAGAGGAGTATCTAGGGTAGGAGACAAGACCTGAACTCTCAAGGAAAGGACAGTCTGGTGTCCCTATGGGGTTGGAAAGTCAGTGCCCAGCTTTGCATGCTTCAAGAACTATGGCAACAGGGATTCCAGTGCTGAGGGACCATCCATGCTGGTGCAGCTGTGGTCTCAGCAAGTGTGAACTGATGAGCACTGCCCACAAGGATGTACCAGGACCGTGGTGCACACCAATGAGAGGAGGTCCCCTAATAATGGGTGAAATTTAATTTCTACCAGAAAAGGGAGATATGGGCTCAAAGATAGGTTTAAATCTATTTATGAAAAAAAAATTTAAATGCAAATTCTTCTATTTCTGAGTTTTTAGGAGTAATAGGCTCAGAAAAAATGTACTAAAAAATAGGAAAAGATCATGGGTATCAGGCCTAGCTCAAGATCACAATTGTGCTCTTGTAAAGAAGAACAGAGGGGCACCTGGGTGGCTCAATAGGTTAAGTGCCTGCCTTTGGCTCAGATCATGATCCCAGGGCCCTGGTATTGGGTTCCCCATTGGGTTCCCTGCTCAGTGGGGAGTTTACTTCTCCCTCTGCCCCTCCCCTGCTCCTGCTCTCTTTAAATAAATAAATAAATAAATATTTAAGAAAAAGAACAGGTCATTCATTCTCAAGAGAGAAGAAAGAGGAGGAAGGGAAGGAGGAAGGGAGGGAGGAAGAGCAAAAAGTACCAGCAGTTTCTCCACGTACTGACTGACATCTTCCTCCATGTCAGTCTACGCACTTATAAAGGAAATGGAAATGACCAAAAATGGCAGGAGGTGAGTGTGCCCAGGAAGGAAATTTTGCTTAATAAAGTGGGGACCTAGGAAGAAGTTTGCTAACTATCTGTACACCCACGTGATGGTGAAGAACATAAGTTTTTGGAACCCAGGGAACTAGGGTCCAAGTGTAATCATTTCCTCCTTTGGCTGCTTGTAGAAGTCATGTTTTTTTACTGGCAAAGTGTTAGTAGGTGCCTATTCTTGAAACCATGCTGGTAGACCTGGCCATTGGAATGTCCTTCAGATGCACAAAGGAACTCTGGAAAACTTCACTGAGGAGTTGAGATCTGCTTTTCCTAGCAAAAGAAGGGCAAAGTGAACTGGGACCGAAAGGAATGAAGATTCTGAGATGCATAGATCCAGAAAAAAAATCCACACAGAGAACACGCTATTCTGCTTGCTCCTCTTCCACCACCATCTATCGTTTTTCCCCTTTCTGTCTTAAACAATCTCAATAATCCTTATTGTTTACATTTTTTGTGCCATGTGCATCTAATTCCAGATTAATCCATTAATTACAAAATATTCTGAACACCTGCATGGTCATCACCCAACGATGTAAAATCTTAACCTTTTGCCACATTTGCTTCAGATTTTTGAAAAAGAAAGTGCAGAACATAAGCAATGCCTGCTGTGTCCTCCTCCTTATTTCATTCTCTCCCCTGCCTCCATCAAAGTGACCCCATCCTGAATTCAATGATTGTCATTCCAGTGCATGTTGGTATCCACAAACAGTAGTATTTTTTCATGTTTTGAAAATTACATAAGGAGTATCATACTGTTCATAAAATTCTCCTGCTTGTTTTACCAAAACCTTAGGGTTTTCTTCAGCTTTTTTTTTCTTTTTAACTTTTTAAAAGATTTATTTCTTTATTGCCAGAGAGAGAGTGTGTGCACACGAGTGGAGGCAGGAGATGGCCAGAAGCGCAGAGGGAGAGAATCTCAAGCAGTCTCCACACCAGGTGCAGAGTGCCAGGGGGGCTTCATCTTAAGACCCTGAGATGGTGAACAACCTAAGCAAAACCAAGAGTTAGTCACTTAACAGACTGAACCACCCACGCACTCCATGTTTTTTTCAGCTTTATTAAGGTATAATTTACATGTAATGGTTTCCATTTCTTTTAAGTGGCTCATTTTGATATATTTTGGTAATGTTATCAATCATGTAATCATCAATACCAGGTATGGAACAAGCCCTTCACCCTCAAAATTCCTTGTGCTTCTTTGCAGTTGTCACAACCCATGCCCTGATCTTCCCTATAAGCACTAGGCAGAGGTCTGAGGACAGAGCTGGCAGGTTGGTGCACTCCCAGAGGCACACCAAACTCACTCACCAGTAAGAATTCCACTTTTATGGCAGCCACCTGTTCCTCACACTGCTGCGTCAAATGTCAATCAGCTCATTTCTGTCCTGCCTGTCCTCAGAGGAACCTGTGACCCTCAGATCTCCAGGTAGACTTGCAAGATCAGTTCTCTGATGGACTCCTAAACTCATGATTTTATAGTTTGTCCAGCTAGTTCTCATCATTAGCTCATCATTGGCATAGAGGAGTCTTTTTCTTTCTCCATCCTAACTAAAAGCCAAAATCTCTTTAGACAGATGAAGATGGATGTCAAACACTTGGGGTATGCATTCTTGTGGATGTAACAGTTTTATTATAAAGTGTGAATATTTACATCTGCACAAAGATCCAATATCCTTTGTGCCATCTAAATTTCTAATGAAATATGTCAGATCTCAACTTTAAAATATTCTAGGTTTTCCAAAATTCTCCTAAGGGGTAAATGGCTAAAAGAGACCACTGACCTGTATCATACAGGGTCCCTGGAAAGCTTACCATGTCCCCTGAGTCTAGTGGGAAAGATAGGTTACATATATTGTTATACATTTTAGAAAAGAAGCATGTCCAGGGGATTGTGGGAGAACAGAGTAGAAATGCTTGGGTTGACCCTGGGATTCTGGAGCTCCTCGGCTGATTCTCAGAAAGTAATTCATTTTTCATGCTCTAAACCAGGACCCAGCCAACTTTTCTGGAAAGAGACAGTAAATATTTTAGGCATGCAGTTGAAACTACTCAGCTCTGATTTATCTGTAGCAGGAAAGCAGCTACAGACAGTATGTGAAGGAATGGGAGTACCCAGTATTCCAATAATTTTTTTTGTTTTGTTTTTTAACAAAAACAGTCAGTGGGCAGTATTTGGCCATAGGCCATAGTACAGACTCCTGTCCTAGATTGTGGTCAATTATATTTAGATATATTATATATCCAAAAGCCATTTCATAATTGTCATGGTGTAAGGTGTATAGAGATGAGCAATGTTAAGTATTCTGTCAAAAAAGCCACAGACTAGAAAGGAAAAATAATGTGAAAATAAAGTCACAACAAAATGTGTTAAATGCTATGAAGAATATATATATAGTGCAATGCTAGCATAGAAGAGAGTGTGGCTAACTTACTTATACAAGCTGGGGATATATCACTCCTTTCCTGGCCTCAGGTACTACTTATAACAGGCAGAAATCTAGAAATTTCAAACTTAGAAGGAAGGTTTGTGTTCATGAAGTCTGACTCCTCATTATACACGTTAAGAAACTAAGCTAAGGCTTTGGAGAGGGTAGCATATTATGTAGTATTTGACTTGCTACATATTTGCTTTTGGTACCAGAAAAAATATACTAAAATTGGACCATTTACCAAAAAGGATTCACTCACAGAAATTAGTCATACTTTATTTTTTTTTTTTTGAGATTTTATTTATGGGGCACCTGGGTGGCTCAGTGGTTGTGTGTTGGCCTTCTGCTTGAGTCGTGATCCGGAGGTCCTGGGATCGAGTCCCACACCGGGCTTCCTACAGGGAACCTATTTCTCCCTCTGCCTGTGTCTCTGCCTCTCTCTCTCTGTGTCTCTCATGAACAAATAAATAAAATCTTTTTTAAAAGCGAGAGAGAGAGAAAACACGAGTGGGGGAGAGGCAGAAGGAGAAGAAGAGGCAGGGAGCCTGACGTGGGGCTCCATCTCAGGATCCCAGGATCAGGACCTGAGCTGAAGGCAGACCCTAAACTGACTGAGCCATCCAGGAGTCCCTTATTTTCTTTTTAACTGAAGCACAGGTGACACACAACGTTGTTAATTTCAGATGAACAGCATAAGGATTTAATATTTGTATATATTGTGAAATGATCACCATAGTCTTTTTAACTTCCATCACCATACAAAGTTATACATTTTTAAAGCCATACCTTATTTAAAATAGTGCAGAAAATAAATGTGAACAAGGAAAATTAAGAAACACTTCTGTATTTTCTTATTCAGGTAATACCAAGGAGCCGCTCATGTCTATTAGAGTAATTATTAAACTTCTCATCTTGAGCTCTGTCTTTATTTCATTTAGCATAGCAAGTTTTGCAACCTTTAACCCTTGCTAGGTTGGTGCGTAGATAAGAAGAGGGCCCAGGATACTATTTCAGTACAATTTTTTTGTAAAGCACTGTAGTAGCAAAGTGAGTATCCAAGAAGAGTTAGGATACGTAGACATGAGAACAGAAGAGCAGGCCAGCAGCAGAGGTGGAAGGACAACAGTTGGACACAGAGGACTGGAGGATTCTAGGAAGAAGAGAGGGAAATTGGGAGCTGTAGGGACCAGCCTATCATCTTGAGCTGGGCTGCAGAGTCCTCAGGCCTTCCCAGATAGACAGCTAAGCATCCTGGGAGCCAGAAGCTGGAGCCGGGCCCTTCCTCCCTGGAGCCAGGGCACTGTTTATGTTACAATTATTTAACAGGAAGTGAGAACTTCCAGCATTCTAGGAGGTCCTGGAGGCAATTGCCTGAGGAAGAAAGCCTGGAGGATTGGCTCTCAACGAAGGTGTGCATATAATAAGGGGCGTATTTATTTACTAATCATTATTTGATTGACTTAAAGAGACAATAAATGCGTGACTAAGAATATGGGAGAATGAATCAGTGACATTCATGTCTGGGTGGCTCAGGTATAATTTTATTGTTTCTAGATTAGATTGTAGAAATTATTTGTACTTCGTGTTTGAATAACAAACGAGCTGGATGCTGGTCCAACTAATGCCTGAATCTAAACCAGGCCCAGTGCTCTCAGAAACCCATGAAGAAATAGTGATGAAGTAAATCACATTTCAAATGCACAGTTCAACCTTTGGGCAAAGAAGCAAATCGCTCTGCTCCAGACCAGGTCAGCAGTCCGTATGTGCCAGAGGAGACAGGTGGGTACCGAACATGGAGGAGAAGCCTGACAAAGAGCTAATGATACCTACAGGATGAAGCCCATTGCAAGCTTACCCAAATTCAAGATGGGCTGAAGTGTGTACAACTGGGTACGCTCACAATAATCCTCATTATAAGCAGGACTTTTTGTTTTATTTTGTCACCTTTATTTATAGACACACAGGGTATACCAGTCTTTCTCTCTTAAAAACAATGCTGCAAAAAGCATTCTTGAGCATGTTTTCCCTCGCAGGAGCAAGATTTTCTCCATGGGATGGGCTTACTGGAGGAATTGCCGAGATGAAAGTTATGAGAAAGCCTCATCTCTAGATATTACTAAACTGCTCTCCAAACCCAATGGACTAACTGATCCTCTCAACAGCATTGTGAGTTTGCATTTCTCTACGCTGCTACCAACATTTGGCCTTGCTGCTTTACTTTTGCTTATCTGACAGGTGTAAAATATTAGCCCATTGTTTTATTAATTAGCCTTTCCCTAATTACTAGTGAGGTTAAGCAGCTTTTATAAGTTAATTGACCATTTAGGTTTTCTCTTAGGTTAACTGATTATTTTTTATCTCCTTTTTTTTAAGATATTATTTATTTGAAAAAAAAAGATTTTATTTATTTGTTCATGAGAGACACAAAGAAAGAGAGAGGCAGAGACACAGGCAGAGGGAGAAGCAGGCTCCATGTGGGGAACCTGATGTGGAACTCAATCCTGCGACAACAGGATCTTGACCTGAGCCAAAGGCAGATGTTCAACTGCTGAGCCACCCAGATGTCCCAATTTTTTTGTTTCCTAATTAGGGTTTTCAGTGCATTCTGGAAGTTATATATATTGATTATATGGATTACAAATCTTTTCACTCTCTTACCGTTTTTGTTTCTAACTTTTTTTGAAGCAAAGAAGTTTTAAATCTTAGTGTACTCAATCAGCATTTTTCTTTTTTTTTTTTTAAGAAATCTCTCCTACTTTCTCCTGTGTTTTTGAAAAAAAAAAAAAAAGGCCTTGTATTTCACATAGGTTCTTTAGTTTGCAAGGAAATTATTTTTGTGTATGCAGTAAGGGGAAATTCTAATTTTGTTTTTCCATGTAGGTAACATTATTTCTTTCCCACTGACTTATAATGTTACCTGTTTTTTATGTCTACATGTCTTTCCCTAAACCCATGCCAAACTAAACTTACATTATCTCAGTTAACACTTTATAGAAAGTACTGCTGTCCGTAAGGAATATCTACTACTTCATCCTTGTTTTTGGTAAACTAGCTGGACTTGAATTTTCAATAGAGAAAAATAAAGCATTAAAACCTTAGAGGTAAAATGTTGCTTGAAAAGTTTTTCTTGTAATACTTCTGTCTTACATGTGCCATTTCACTGTCAGAATTTTTTTCCTGGAGATACATGCAACCATTTGGAGTTTCACACTTGGGTCCAAAGATCGTTATTCAAATGATTATTCAAATGAAATCCTGACAGAGTTCAACAAATAGAATTCTTGCTGTATATCTTAGCATGAAAGGATGGCAAGAAACCTGTGCAAAGCCAAAATGAGGTCTGATGCTAAAGCATAAAAAGTATGTTCAATATTTTTCATATACAGATTTCTTTTCTAAAATTCCAAGAAATCTGTGAGCCCACTTATTTTCCACTCCCATTGGTTCTACCTACTATTACTTTCATTCCTAACCTTAGGTAAAGGGAATAAGGAAAACATTCTTCTTCAGCCATTGGAACAGAAGGGGAAAGAATTTGGTGATGGGGATACAGTCATGCTCCTCTTGTGTAAAGCATAGAATTGGTCTGGTGACTAGAAATTTCTATTGAAGGAAAATAATCACTTGAGAGCTGTATTTTAAGTATTTTAGCTTTTTAATGGAATTTAGTGGTTTATATGGGTTAAAAAAAACCAGAATAATATAGATTAAATTACATCAGAATTTTTTGTTTGCTCTTTACTTGAATAGAAACTGACAGTAAATTTCAAAACGTGAATTGTAAGGAATATCAACATTCTGCATTAGCAAGCAGATATTAGAAAAGATATTATAAAGGATAATGTAATTCATATCAGAAAATTTTCTTTTTTTATTCAATAAGATTATTTATTAAGAGCAGTTCTTAACCATCGTTTTGTGTAACACTGTCACACAAAGCAAGTGTCAGCAAACTTTTTCTACAGACCTTTTCTATAAAGGTATTCTTTGATAGTAAATATTTTAGCCCCATATCAGAAAATGTTCAAATGAAAAGTCATTAATGGAAGTATATAAGGAGGAAAGACAGCTGGTACACATGGAAGAGTGAGATGCTACGGAGCCTCTGGGGCATTAGGTCCTAGCCTGTGGTGCATATTCTATATATATGCCCACACTGGCTCCCATATGAATACATTTCATGATTTGAAGAGAGGAGCATCCAGTAGCTCTACCAAAGCAAGCCTGCTGGTTGTTATTCTTATACCAACAGGGCTATCCTAGAATAATTTCCTTTTCCACATTAAACAAACAAAAAACATGTTCATAAAACCAGAGAGAACAAGAGTCTATAATTGGAGACACTGCAGTCTAAGAACTTCTGCACATTTATTTGCAACTTTCCTATACCAACACTTACAGAAGAGAAAATAGGGTTAAATACATAAACTATTTTATTTTCATGTTATACATTTTCTCATTCAAGAATCATTTTTCATTTAGTTCCACAACCACCTTAGATTTAAATTGAAATTAATTGGATATTTATGATGTTCCACAGAGTATGCTAAGGGTTTTATATATCATATCTTATTGAATCCTCCCAGTAACCTAGGGGAGTAGGTATGCACCTACTTACTGACGGGAAAACTGAGGCTCAGAGTGGTTAGTTACATAAATATACAAGATCATGTAGCAAGTGGGAAAGCTAGATTCAATCTATTTATTCAACAAATGTATATTGATAGACTACTTGTCAGACACTGGACTCACGCTTACTGCAATGGGAAGCAAAAGACAATTTCCTTCTCTGCATGAAGGTTATGTTCACAGAGCCAGCTACGTGAAAAGAGAGAGTCATCAGAAGGACCAAAGCCCTGTCTGACTTCACAGCCCACAGTAGGGACAAAACACTGTCCTTCCTCCAAGAACAGACCTCTGAGTTTCTTCACCTTCCAAAGGCATAATTTTACCTATCCTGAGTTTGATACTCTCAGACTCATTTGCCTTCAAGCTGTACACTTTTTTACAAAAACCAATGGAAATAAAGGGCATTTCTAAGTATCTAGAAATGTGAGACTCTCCTTATGATTTTTACAGATTGGCTTTTACAGCTATTGTTTAGTAGCTCCTAATCAATATTACCTACTAGCAAGACTGTAGGTTAAAAAGGAAGAAAGGTCTCAAATCACATATATGGTACTTCTGGATAAGAAGCCAAGCTACTCTTCTAATTACCCTGGCTATGTAACAAATCACCCCAAAACTTCGTGTCATAAAATAACCATTTTATCTTGCCCACCAATTCTATGGTTCAGAATTTAACATTTCACAGTACAGATGACTTCTCTCTGTTCCATAATTTCTGGGACCTCAGATGAGAAAACTCAAAGGCTGGGGTCCAGATTCATCTGAAGGCATGTCTGGCAGTTCATGCTGTCACCTCAGTCTGGAACTTTCAGCTGATGCTCTAAACTGGAATACCCATGTATTGCCTCTCCTTGTGGTCTGGAGTTCCTCATGGCATGGATGCCGTGGATAAGTCAAACTTCTAACATGGGGCCTCAGAGTTCCAAGGCAAATGTCCTGGTTAACAAGACAGAAGTTACGTCACCTCCCAAACCCTGGCCTCAGAACTCACACAGCACCGCTTTCCCTCCATTCAAGGGGAAATATTGATGTAGGTATGTTAGAAAATAAAATCTGCCACAAGTGTTAATTTCTTGAGATGTTTTTCTGTTCATTGGCATAACACCTTTGTATTTGAGCCATATGAACAATTTATTATTTGTAAAATGGGAGGATCACATCCTTTTCCACTAAAATAACTCAAAACTTGCCTTGCTGTCTTCCGGAATTCAGTGTTAAAGGGAAGCATCTTCAGGCCAGTCTTTATTTCTCTTTACAAAACCTCTTATTCATGTCTCATACAAACAGAATTCTTGTTCTATTTAGAATTTTGAATTCAAACGCCTATAAGCCACAGGGAAGACTTGCCTTATAAAAATTGTCCCAGTTCAAGTTCAAGGATTATGGCCAAAAGCTCCTAGTCTCATTCCTTAAAAGCTGTTGGCTTTTCCTAACTGCATTTTCTTGTTAGTATCAACAGACAAGAAACTCTGCCCTGAAAGCAACTGGATTTTATGGACTTTTAGAGGGGCCACATGACCCTTCATGTCACTCTTGGAGACCCCTGATTTAAAGAGATTAAAGCCAAAGTGACACAGAGAAGAGGGAAAACTGTCTCACTCTGACAAGTAGGTCTTAGGCTTTAATTTTGAAAGCATGCTGTATTCAGTATTCATTTGCCACGGCCGCCTTAACAAAACTACAAACTGGGTATTTTAAACAACAGAAGTGTATTATCTCATAGTTCTGGAGTCTAGAAATACAAAATCAAGATCTTGCCAAAGTTGGTTCCTCTGAGGGCTCTGAAGGATAACCTGTTCCAGGGCTCCCTCCTGGGTTCTTGTGGGTTGCTGACAATTTTTTTGACATCTTTAGCTTCTGATTCATCACCCCCATCTCTACCTTCGTCTTTACATGATGTTCTGTGAGCATGTGTGTCTCCAAATTTTTCCTTTTCATTAGGACACAGTCATGTTGGATTAGAAGCCTACCCTACTGTAGGATGACCTCATCCTAACTTAAATAATGGTGCTTACAATGAGCCTGTTTCATATTCCAAGGTAGTAGGGGTTGGGATTTCAATATATGAATTTGTGGGAGGACACAATTCAACCCATAGCACATGCCTAATTGGCTTTATTCTTTACACGGAGTATCTTTATAAAATAGAGCTGATCTTGCAGTGGTATTTTTTTTTGTGTGTGTGGAAGCTTTCTTATCTTGAATTTGCTAATCGTTTCACCATGACTTCAGAAGCCCACACATTATTTTCAATTTTATGTGAACTATGCATGCACATTTCATTTTCCATGAAGTTTTTAATTATCTGCTAATAGAGGAGGACAGTGTTGCACATTAAACCTGAAATCACAACAATTGAAACTCACAATTTCTTTTTATAGTATGTTATATGTGTTTCCCCCTAACTGAATATCTGCATAATTCTATCTTGCTTGGATAAGCAATAAAATTTAGCTTGGATTCCCTAAGACAATATCAACTGGTATCAGAATTTCAGGCTAACAATTGTGGAAATTAGAGATTTAACAGGGACTAGAAAATGCATTTAGGTAATTATGCTTTGATTCTATCCATCAGCTAGAGAATTATAGCACTATGCTAAATTAAAAAAAAAAAACTCATAATAGCCTTTCATGCAACTTGGAAGATTAACAAAATTGAGACTTTTCAAGAGCTCACAATCCAAATACCCAAATAAATTCTTCATTTATGTAGCTTTAACATATGAATGATTTGTTATTATTTGAAGGACTTAGAAATTTCTCCTTTATTGGCCTTGTACAATTTTTAAAATCTCCCACAAATTTACCCGCTTTATAATGTGTTCTAAAACACACATTGCTTTGGAAAAAATAAAAAACCAAATGGATGCTGGTAGACCAGGATTGACAGTGCATTCTCTCATTAGTGTTATGTGGAAAGGATGCAACCGGCAAGGAAGTTTCAATGAAAATGAATCACCTTTAAAATAATTCCTCTTAATGTGGGGCATTACTTTTTTTTTCTTTTTTGTGGGGCATTACTTAAAAGATGTATCTCCTCTTCATAAACAGTCTTTTTGAGATTAGACACTTCCAGGATACCTAAGAGGCTGAGTTGTGGACACTCAGTGAGAGATGACAAACAAGATTTAGTAGTTAGTTACCCATGCTGTTGACTTAGCTATTTACTCTGTTAATGCCAGGTAGTGTTCAGAAGAACTAACTAGAATGAGCTTGTTTTTCTCCATTTATACTACAAATAAAGTTTGGGAATTGATGGCTAAAGCATTATCTGTCTTTTTTTGTCTTTTGACTTTTGCTGGTATTTCAGAATTGATGTGGGGGTTCAACAGTGGCTCTGTCATTGCCACTTTCTAGAACAGAAGGGATACCAACTGAGAAAGGAGTATATAAGTGAAGTGAGTTGAATACTCTTTTTAAAAATCTAATCTTAGGGATCCCTGGGTAGCTCAGCAGTTTAGTGCCTGCCTCCGGCCCAGGGCATGATCCCGGGGTGCTGGGATGGAGTCCCACATCAGGCTCCCTGCATGGAGCCTGCTTCTCCCTCTGCCTGTGTCTCTGCCTGTGTGTGTGTGTGTGTGTGTGTGTGTGTATGTGTGTCTTGTGAATAAATAAAATTTTAAAAAATAAATAAAATAAAATAAATAAAATAAAATAAAAATCCAATCTTAGGGGCAACCAGGTGGCTCAGTGGTTGAACATTTGCCTTTGGTTCAGGTCGTGATCTTGGGGTCCTGGAATCAAGTCCCACATTGGGCTCGCTGCAGAAAGCCTGCTTCTCCCTCTACCTGTGTCTCTGCCTCTCTCTGTGTGTCTCATGAACAAATAAAACCTTTAAAAAAATTAAAATCCAATCTTAAGTTACATATCCCTTTATTCTCTCATCTCTATATGTTCCTTTTGAATGTCAGTCCATTTCATATGCTGTTTGCACAGTATTTGACAGACTGGAATCAGAATCCATTTTGTGGATCTCTGAATGTCCCCATAAGCTCTCAGACAAGGAAATTCCACTCTCCAAAAATTAAAAGCAAAACAACTTTTCATGGAATCTTTGTGAGGGCTTATACTACGCTACATTTTATTGACCCTATAATAAGGAAATTCTCTCTGGTAACCCATCCTGCAGAGCGAACATCTGCTGGTGTGAGAAGCTGGGTTTGGGAAAAGAGAATTGACTTCATTACAAAGAGGTGAGTGTAATAACCAGTCATGTTACAAATATGCTTAAACGGGATTGTGACATTTCAAACAGGGCATCCAAATTAATCACCCACGAGGAGAAATAAAAACATAAGTAATTTATGTGGCTTAGTAACTCTGTCTTTGAATTGAAGTGTATTGCTTTTCCAGTACTTTTCCTGTTATATTAGCCCTGCCAATCTATAATTATGCATGTCTCTTGACTGGAAAAGGGCATTTCTTTTTATGCTAATGAAAAATTGCACCAAATGTGCTATGCAATAGTAGGTGGAATTCACACCACCCCAAACAGTCAGGTATGTTTTACTCCTATGATTGAAAGAAAGTCATTTTTGCTATCAATAAGGAGTCCAAGCAATTCAAGTTTTATCACTGAGATAAAACTTTTAAAATCTTCCAGATATTGACCATAAAGATTTCTCTCTCTCTCTCTCTCTCTCTTTCAATCTCTCTGTCTCTCTGTCATACTTATTGAATCCCTTTTATGTCCAGGTTTGGGGGTACTACATAGACCCATCTGAAGACTTCCGCATATCACAAGGAAGAGGTGGTAGTCATTTACCAAGTGAAAAGGAATATTTTTTTAAATACACCTAGCATTTGCTTAGTTACGACAGTCAAAAGAATCAAAATCACTTTGGGACGCCTAGGTGGCTCAGTGGTTGAACGTCTGCCTTTGGCTCAGTGTGTGATCCCGGAGTCCAGGGATCAAGTCCCACATCAGGCTCCATGGGGAGCCTGCTTCTCCCTCTGCCTATGTCTTGTCTCTCATGGATGGATGGATCAATAAAATATTTAAAAAATGAAAAAGAATCAAAATCACTTCATATCACTTCTTTGGGAATCAAGATCTAATACTAATATAACCAGAAGCAGAAGAATTACAGATTAGTTATTAGGTTCAATCCTTAATATATACCCAAATGAGTAATTGGAGTATTGCATTAATATATACTTCAAAATGCCTGACTATTGTCTAGAGTTCCCCAGCAAAAATTAAGTATATTTTAAGAACTGGTAATTTAAAGCAAAATTAAAAGAAAACTAAAAAAAAAAACTTTAATTTTTCTTTTGCATGAATTCAAAGGCAATAACATAATCAGATTGCAGTTTTTATATGGATATATCTTATTTTACCTTTCAGTAGAGAGGAAAGCATTGATTGCCACTTTTAGAAATGCTAAATAAAATCAGGTTCTATAACAACTATTGAGCTTGATTTAGTACCAGTTACCTTTTCTAAGAATTATAAAATATCATTTAGTAAATGAACTCATCATTACAGAAATAGTATGAGGGCCCTTACTTTTTCTAATTATCTAACCCTAAGGATACTGGGACTCTTCCTACATGAAATACAGACAGCATTCATCTTTCAAAGAAGAAGGTAAGCTGGAAGTTCTGATTTCCTATGTTGCCCATTTACCATTCCTCTATAATTGAAATTTAAATCAAAATAGCACTGATGATATGAAAGATACCAATTAGATTGAGGTAACTTGTGTTTTCAGATTCCAGTTTGGTCTTAGATTACTGTGCTATACTAAAAAATGGATCAGTTTCCTATTTGAAAAATTTACATCTTAATGGGATCCAGTCCTGACGTATTTTTAAAAATACGCCTTGAAGTCCTCATTTTTTCTTAAGTTTGGATAACAATTCACTTAGTGATTCATTCTGTAAATTCACTGATTGTTCTTTCCTGGTGTCTAGCCTTTATACATGCTATTTCTTCTACCTGGAGTATGCTTTTTAATTCATCTTTGTCTGAAAAAATATTTTCAATTATTTAAAGGCAAGCCCAAAGACCACCACCTTTTAAACAAAAGTTCCTAAACTGGAATTAATTACTCACTATGCCAGGCTTTTATAAAAATGGGAGTTTTGGTGTTATTATTTGTTTTGTTGGGTTTTTTTTTTTTTTTTTTTTTTTTTGGTGTTTAGTCCCTGTATCAAAACCTATCATCTTTTTTCCCTTTAAGTTATAATGACAGAATTTCTAAGTTAAGCAATAACAGTTTTCTTTTTTTTTTTTAAGATTTTACTTATGAGAGATAGAGAGAGGCAGAAGCATAGGCAGAGGGAGAAGCAGGCTCCTTGAGGGGAACCCAATTTGGGACTCGATCCCAGGACTTCAGGACCCTGAGCTGAAGGCAGACGTTCAACCACTGAGCCACCCAGGTGTCCCAAGATAGAGGAGTTTTATAGGAAGCCAACTATCTGTCTCCCATGGGATCTTCAGGATGGGGACATGATCACTTCTGATCCCCACCCCCACAGACTTAGAGACCTAATTTTACCAGCAAACCAAAACCAAGAATAAACACATTAGCATTGATTTACATTAAAATATGTATATTATATTTACTGTATTACTCTACCCAACATGTGGAATAAATACCTAGGAAAGCCAAATTGTAATTTGAAGCTTAATAAACTTGGCTATTTGAAACTTATTATACCAAAAGGGCCCAGTGGATTAATCTTCACAAGGATGGCCTTGTGTAGCTGTATCCTCAGCTCAGGGATCAAGATTCCCAGTGCCCCTGGGTGGTGTGAAATGGGCACCACCAATATTTATCTCTGTCACTTTGCTTTATCTATTTCCTTTGATGAACATGCTATCTTCTGATTGTCTTGAATTGTGTGACTTGATATTTTCTGTTTTAATCCATTAAGCATTGACTAAATCATTCACTGTTAAAGGTAATTTCCCTAATTGCCTATCCTGTCTTTTTAAGCTCTTGTAGAGTGCTATACATACAACAGACATCATCCATTCAATAATACCCAATCAGGACAGGAAAAAGAAACCACACTGGAAAAAAATGTGCATGTTGACTATACGACTCAGAGTTAAAATGCAGTTAAGAATTAAAAATGTGAACTTGCTTTAGAATGGGGAAAATAGGGGTCAATGAATAATTTCTAATCCTTATCTCAGTGGTATCTCAGTGGCATTTCACAGACTGTGTCCCATCTAACATTCTGGATATCCCTCTCTTTTAGTTTTTTTTTTTAAGTTTTTTTTTAAGTTTGTTTTTGTTGTTGTTTTGTTGTTGTTGTTGTTTTAGAGATTGTATTTATTTATTTGAAGGTGAAAGAGAGAGAGAGAGAGCACACAAGTAGGGGGAAGATGGATCCAACCTGGTCTTTGAACTTCTGGGTCCTGTGCTGGTCAAACAGGAGCTGGGAGAGGCTCGTGCCACAGTGAGGAAGAAGCTAGACTATATCACAACTGAAATTAAGCGATAGAAATCCCAGTTCCAGGACCTTGAGCGGCAGTCAGAGCAACAGAGGGAGACCCTGGCTCAGCTGCCCCAGGAGTTCCAGCGAGCCCAGGAAGCCAAGGCAGGGGCTTCTGGGAAGGCCTGACCCCATGGCTGGGGAGAAGGGGAGGGGAGGGAATGAGGCAGCTCAAGGGTCTATGCTGTAGCTAATAAAATGTGAAACATCCCCCCCCAAAAAAATGGGGCAAGCCAACTCCCTGTTGAACATGGAGCCAGACCCCCCTGCAGATCCAAGGACCCCGAGATCACAGCCTGAGCCGAAGTCAAACACTTAACAGACTGAGCCACCCAGGCATCCCTCTCATCTAGTTTTTAATCTGTTCAGTGCCTACTCCTATCCAGTCCCTTTTTGTTGCTTTAATGAATTTTTTGTCTATCCTTTCCCTAAAAATTGGCCTTTTGAACATTTCCCTTCTTGTCTCTTTTCTCTTCTCCCATGTTGGATTATCCTTGAATCTCATCTTTGTCCGAAATGTCAACTCTCCACGTATATGCTGATAACCTTCAAAACTACATTCTTACTTCAAAAATATATTCTCTCTTTGTGAACCATAGGCCCATATTTACAAATGATTACTGAAAATGTGTGTGGAGAAAAGCAGAATTAGCTTAAAAAAGACCTTAGGGACACATCTTGGGTAGCTTCACAACAAGCTGTCTGCAACTAAAGAGTTTCATTTAACCCCAAATTCCCATGGGATTCAGGCCCCTAAAGCTGAGGCCCTGGACATCTGCTACTTGACAGCAGTCTCTTAAGTAGCCAGCACCTACACCCTGCCTGCCTGCCCACTGCCTCCAAAATGTTTATTGTTTCCATAAAGTTGCTCTCAGGTTTCCATAAATGAAAAAGGAGAGTCTCAGGAGGTGAGGGGCCCTACACTGGAGCCCATCTCTATAGCATATTCAACTGCACCCCAGCCCAAGCATGTCTATATTGGATGCCGAGAGAAAGAGCGCCCAGGTACCTATTTCTGCCTGAAAGTTTGAGGCTATTCTGGGTGATGCTCGCTGGACTTCCCCTGGGCTTATTGCATGACCGGCTGCTCCATTTTGGGCCATCAGTCCCTTAAGACACCCAACTCCAGCAAAAATCTGCTCCTCATTCTAATTGTTTCATCTCTGAATGTATTACTATTCACCCAAGTTGGAAGCTCTGAAGTAATTTTACACCTTTTCTCTCTCCCTCCACTTCTGCTCCTTCAACTGATAACTTCTCACTTCTCATTGATAACTAAGCCTTTAGTATTCAACTCGTCACAGAGGTTTAACATTTTTCTTCTTCTCTGTGCTTCCATTGCCTCTATTTTACTTCAGACTATTTTAACTGTCATTATTTTACCATGTGAAATCCTGGCTCCCTGTCTTAACCTTGTCAAAACCACTGTCTGTATTGAATCAGAATCATCTTAATATGGTTCAAGTTTTATGATATTTTTCTGCTTGAAGACCCTCGTGACTCCCTGTTGCTGACAAAAGTCCTTTAGTCCTTTTCCAAGACTAGCAGAGCACATCCTTATGTGGCATCTGTCTATAATCTTGTGACCCTTCCACAGGAACCCTGCATTCCAGCCACACCAACCCATTTGAAGCTTCCTAAGCACATGTTATTTCAAACTTCTATGCTCTTCTTCCCTCTGCCAGAAATATCATTCTCCCTCCTTAAGCCAAATCATTAAAAAAAAACCCATTCTCCATCAATGTGATGAAGTCATTGATGATGAAAACAGAGCTGAAATTTTGGCGAACACACATACACACTCCCAGCCCTCAACATGACACACAAACTTCACAAAGCTGAGAAGCTAGACAAATTCTGCACCAATTGATACTGAATCTGTCATTAGACTTTTTAGTTAGGTAAGCCAATAAAAGTTTTATATTTAAATTATTTTGGATTCAATTTCTGTTAGTTGTGACATAAATTATGATTAATATATAAAAACTTTATAGAAATAATTTGTGTTGGATATGTGGAAATAATTGATTATTAATAATTATATGATAAAAACTGAGCAAAACTCAGGAATCATACATCTGCTGGCATCACTCAATTATAATATTATATTACCATAAAAGGTAAATAGTATAATTTTTGGGGATATTACTAAGGTAAACTTTATCTTTTTTTGAAAATAATTTTTTTGAATTGATTCCACTGGGGGGCCTGGCCAGCTCAGTAGGAAGGGCATGTGACTCTCGATCTTGGGGTTGTGAATTTGGGCACCATGTCTGGTGTAGATATTACTTAAATAAGTAAGTTGATTAATTGATTTAAAAAATAAATAAATCTTCTGAATTCTACCAATGTTATTTATTTAAAGAATTTTAACAGAAACAAATAAGATGTCTCCAGAGAATTTGAAAGATGTAGGCAAAGAGTTAATTGGTGGCTCAGCACTTGGTGCTGGCATTATGAGCATGGAGAGTCCAGTTTACACAGGGTAGATGAGCAAAGAATATTGAGATCTTTAACTATTGTTCTTCCCATTCAGTAATGTCCAGTGGAATTCAATGATTGTTGACCTCACTACATAAAGCACAGGATTTCTCGCCAATCTGGGAGATTATTAATCTCTACATCAAATCCTGAGATAGGAATCATTTAGATTAATGCCTCCACTGGTTACTGGCCAAGTGCTGTGTCCAACTCAAACGCGCTTCCTTGAGGATCAAAGACCAGTGGTATTTTTAGAAGAGAGAGAATAGAATTAAATTTGGCCATTGCTTTTGGGTTTGTCCCATTCCTCTTGATGAAACCACAACTTCTAACAGCCCCTTTGCTTATAGATTGTAATTCTTAGGAAGAAACTGAAGTAATTCTCCACAAAAAGAATTCTGCAGACTAGCGAGAGTGGATCATGGGAGAGTGAAGCAATCCAAACAAATGAAGGTGTGACATACCCTATCTCTGAGGCATCCCAGCTTATGAGAAATTTCAGTAGGAGTGAAAAGGTGCAGGCCTGCCACACCCCATGGCCTAAGCACTAAGCACCTACAGAATGCTAACTCACCTGATATTCCACTCACCAGTGGAATTCTTGGTCTGCTAGCACCTGCTACTATGCTTTGACAGGCCTGCTAGTTATTATAAACAAAGAGATGAACAATGAGCACAGAATAACCTCTTTTGCATCTCAAATCCAATCTAAAAGCAAAAGAAAAAATCCAAGATGTTTCAAAATTCCTTGCATCTCTTCAACTCTGTTCTATTCTTCCTCAACTATTCAGCAAAAGTTCCAATAGAGGCATGATCTGATAGATCAACATGTGAGACATGGAAAGGGTGAAGAATATACAGAAGCACTTTGTGAAAAGGCTTTCACTGAAGTCATCGTTGGTAGCTACCCTCTTGCATCCTGCCCCATGACACTGCAAGCTCTAGTGATTCTGAGTACCCCACCATGTATCCACACTACTCCATCTCTGTCTGCAGCCACACCTTTGCTCACTCAGAGACTGATTCTTAGACTTATTCTGAGACTGTGACTCTAGAAGTTCTTTCCACCTCTTTTCATCTATCTATTTTTATTCACCTTTAAGACTCAGCTGAGGTATCACACTGAACCTCTGTGCTGCCAAAGAATATTTCATTTGTGGTCCTAAAAACCAGTGGGGGGGATCCCTGGGTGGTGCAGTGGTTTAGCGCCTGCCTTTGGCCCAGGGCGTGATCCTGGAGACCCGGGATCGAATCCCACGTCGGGCTCCC
Organism: Canis lupus dingo; assembly: GCF_003254725.2. Lineage (NCBI taxonomy): Eukaryota > Metazoa > Chordata > Mammalia > Carnivora > Canidae > Canis > Canis lupus. Next base: position 63,599,994 of record NC_064255.1, read on the forward strand.
GGTGCGTGGAGCCTGCTTCTCCCTCTGCCTGTGTCTCTGCCTCTCTCTCTCTCTCTCTCTCTCTCTCTGTGACTATCATAAATAAATAAAAATTTAATAAAATAAAATAAAAACCAATGGGTACCAAGCCTTCATGTAAAGAAGAATCAGCTGTTAAATGCAGACTCCTTCATCAATCTGCATTTTTAACAAAGCCCTGCGATAGTTCTTGAGCACAGTTTGAGACCTCTGATAAGATGCTCTGCTAAGGACCCTCTGAGAAACACAGATGAGAAACTTTATGCCTAGCTTTGTTAACAATCCTCATATTATAGTAGAACTATCTGGGTATGTGGTTCTCTCTCTCGTAAGACCGCAGTGTTTTTTGAAGATAGAGATCACGTATTACTCCTTTGTACCATTAGTACCTAACTCAGGGACTCACATAGACTAGGTATCCAATACATATTTGTTGATCAGAACTGAATTCTAAAATGTGTTAATTAGTCTTTCTTTTATGTGAATAATTATTGGTATTTTTGAAAGTGAAAACAATTTCAATTTACAGACTCAATCTGAGTGCATGCAAAAAGGCAACTTTATTCTCTGAAGAATCGACTACGTTTCAGATCCTCTGATCAATATTTTCCATATATTTACTTGATTAATGTGGACAAGAACTATTTGACAGCAATATCATTACCTACATTTTAAGGCTGAGTAATTGAGGCTTAAAGAGGTTAAGTTGCTGGCCAACAATATATAGCTATAAAGCCACTTTTATTGTTCCCAAAGGCCATATTCTTAAACACTAAATATGCTAATACTGATAAAATCCCTAAAAGGTCACCCCAAAGGTCTGAACTCTACATGAGATATGGTAGACAGGTTCTAGTGTCTTTGAAATTATGCCGATAAAATAATAGTACTACTTATTCCCATCAGACTAACCTACTGACTCAAGTTGAAGCCAAAAAGACTTGACACTAGCATAGGCAGTCCTTGGTGCCTGCTTATACTTGGAAATGCCATGATGATTTCAGTGCAAGTAGCCAATTTACTGAGAACAAATGAACCTAATGTAGCACTTAGGCCTTCATGTAATGCTCATTTATTTTTTGTTTCTCCAAAATTGCAGCCAGTAAAGCAAATATTGCTGTATAGAAATATATATCGCAGTCAAAACCACTAGATAAATAAAAATAAATATATAAATTTATAACACATAATGTAAAAAAATACTATGTAATAATGTATAATATAGATTATACATTATAAAATATCAAAAACAAATATAAAAATTAAGTGAAAACGAGATTAGTGAATGCTGTATTTTCTAAGATCTTGCATGTTTGAGAATGTATGTGGCCTATATGCTTTTACACTTATCTGATTGTAAATCCTTTGGTTCACACTTTCTTTTCCTCAGGACTTAGCTACGCTGTCTCTAGCAATAGATGTTACCATGAAAAAAATCTGAAGTCTACCTGATTTTTTCCTCTTTATGTGTGATGTGTTCTTTTGGATGGAGTGTATAAATGCCTGATTATCACTACAGTAGAGGAACGTCATGAGGTTATATTCTAGTGCTTGTGAGTCTCTAGCAATGCTTTAATACAGACTGTCATTTCAATATCTAGACTCATTAATGTTTTTTTTTCCTGAAATGATTTCTCTCTGTGTTCTGATCATTTGTTCTCTTTTTTCCCCTCAGGAAATAATTTTATGAGTACTGTCTCTCTTTTGCCCATCGTTGCCATCTTTTCTATAATCATTTTTATTCCATTGTTCTTTTCCGTATCATTTTGTGTGATTTCTTCAAGCACTTGGGTCTTTTTCATGATTCTTCTTTGGGTCAACTCAGTTAAATTGTTATTTTATTTAGTTTTTATCTCTATAATGGTTTATTCATCTTTCCCATCCATATTTTTCTTGATCTTTGAAACCTTGCTTTTCCATCTTTTTTGTCATCTTAAAATCACTTCTTTAAACTATCTATTCTTAGAATTCTTTGTTGGTCATAGTGACTATAATTTCTTGTAAAACTTTATAGAATTAACACATATGATCTCTTTATATTTATATTAATTTTTTATATACTGACTTCATCTTCCCTTTGCTTATTTTCATCCTCATTTTTTAAAGAAACTGATTAATTACAATGTTATGCATGAATCCCCAGCAGATTTACTTCTGATTAATTCACCTTTGAATTATATTCACTTTGCTTGAGAATAAAGGGAAAATAATAGGTTAGAGAGTCTATGGTGATCTCTAAGTACAAAGCCTCCATGTTGCTTACTTATTTCCTTAAATACTGTCACATCAAATCTAGTATTTTCTTTATCCTAAGTGAATTTCTCTCCTCTATAGTCAATGTGGGTCTCAGCAAAGCTCTCCTTTATTCCATTTCTTCTAGAGGTGCTCTTAGATTAAAAGGTTAAGTCATATACCAGGGTTTTGGAACTCAAATGCTCATGGAGACAAAGTGGATGATATAAATGGGTGACACAGGCCAAGTAGAAGATAAGAGGGAATGGTGGGGTCTATAGTCAACTGCAGTGAACACTTCATCCTAGGGGAGGGTAGCTACTCTGTTTAACTGATTGTTGTCTGACAGTTAAGTGAGCCCACTATGGCCAGATTTCCTTTTTCAACAGACTCTAAGAAAATGTTGATGTTTTAAAAGTGAAACTTCTATATTTTAAAAACACTATGCAGGTAAAAATAAAAGTATCTGCAGGCTCTTATGTTTTAATCTATATCATAAAAAAACATAAATGGCTTATTGGTCCTGCTTTTTATGATGACACCTGGGTATCTGCAGAGACCAGCCTGACCTCTGCAGTTGTATTTGCTTAGCCTTTTTTGTTCTCCTCAAAGGATCCCTGGGAACCCTTTTGATAGCTGAATCCTACTGGATACATGTGTGTGATACATGTAGGTTGGACCCCAGCACTCTCCCTCTTCTCATTAACAAGACACCATATTTCACCATATTTGCAAAGTATGCTTCATAATTTGTGATTTGAGTCTATTATAATTTCCTTGTGTCATTGAGAATGGTTATTCTTGAACATAAAGACTCCTAACTCTGGGAAATTAACTAGGGGTGGTGGAAGGGGAGGAGGGCAGGGGTGGGGGTGAATGGGTGACGGGCACTGAGGGGGGCACTTGACGGGATGAGCACTGAGTGTTATTCTGTATGTTGGCAAATTGAACACCAATAAAAAATAAATTTACTATAAAAAAAAGAAAAAAAGAGAATGGTTATTCTTTTCTATCATGATTTCATTTTGTTCTCATGGAATTTGAAAAAGAATATTAATGTCATTACACTTTTTTTGTTGTTATTTTTCTCCCTCTTTTTTCCAACTCCTCTTGATTGAATCTCTTTTCTACCCTTGCCTTTATGAAATTATATTCTCCCAGCAAGTCTAATTATATTTTCCTGTCTCTGGGCAAGCTACATAGTTTGCAAGGCTCAATGCAAATAAAAATGCAGGGCCACTTGCTCAAAAAATTATTGTGAGTTTCATGGTGACAACAGCAGATCATGAAGCCAAGCAGGGGCCTCTTTTAAGCCCAGGCCCTGTGACTGCACAGGTGGCAAGTCCATGAAGCTGGCTCTGCCCTGATTCTTTTTCTTTTTTAAAACCTTTTATTTAAATTCAATTTGCCAACATATAGTATAACACCCAGTTCTGCCCTGATTAGTGTCTCACTGTCTAATTTCTCTTTCAGAGGTCTCTTCTAGCTGCTGTTTATTCTCATATGCCAGACATTCCCTAAGTTATATCCTCAACCAACTTCTCTCTTTCCACATATCCTCCTTGGCAAGCCTCACCCAAACTCATAGCTTCAACTCTCACTAAGACAGCAGCAAACCTCTTGCGTTATACTTACTTGTGACCTTTCTCTGACAAAATAGAATTCCTGGAATGGACCCATGCTATTAAAGGTCATAACTCCAGCAATTATTTTTAGGTCTCCTGAAACAGACTCTCATTTGAGCCTCCTTCTCTCACCCCCACATTGGTCTCCTGCTTCCACCAAATTCAGTGCTCCACTCCTCAACATAATTTTCTGTATCAGGGGGCAGCAAACTATAGCCTGCAGGTCAAATCCAGCTGTTTTTGTAAATAAAGTTTTATTGGAAAAAAAACCCACACATTCATTTATCTGAGCTGTTCTTGTACTATAACAGTACAGTTGAGTAGTTGCAAAGGGATCCTAAGGTCCACAAAGTGTGAAATAGTTATTATCTGGCCTTTCAGAGAAAAAAAGTTACCAACCCCACCCCCCAATTTTTACTCCCCATCTCCAAATTTACTCAACTCCTCTCTCTTAAACCCACTCTGGTCAGACATTTTATCTCACCACTCCACCACAACCATCAGTTAAGGCCACTAATGGCCTGTTTCTCAATATCCTTTACTATTTCCTTCTCATTGACTCTATAACTAAATGTTTCAGCACCCTAACACTATCATTGAATATCTTCTCTCTTCCAGTGACATGTTCGCTCTGATAAAAACTCTGTTCCTTTGACTTTAAATTCATTGATAACTTTCTTACTGTTTATTTATTTGCTAATAACTGTCCTACTGTGATACTTCAAATTCTTTCTCTATATTCTATTATCATCATAGAAGCCAGAGTGATTCTTTGAAGATCTAAGTCAGATCATGCCATGCATCAGTTCATGGTCCTCCAGTGGTTGTTTCCTGTCTCTGTAAGACTGAGAGCCAACATCCTCCATCTGGCCCCCCACAATCAGGTTCTCTGTAGAGCCATGCTTCCTTTCCCTGCTGCTGTCCTACACTCACTTCACTGCAGCCACACTGACCACATCACTCTTCCTCAAACACCTCCAGCACGCAGCTCCCTCAGAGCCCTTGCACTTGTCCCTCCTTTTAAATGAAATATTTCTTCCTAAGTTATTTGTTTGACTCACACTCACATCTTCTGCAATTTTTTTGTTGACATTACTTTCTCAGTGAGACCTCTGATGATCCTATATGAGTCCTATCCTTCTAGTCCCATTGTCTCCACTCTCTTAGTCAATTTTATTTTTCCCCATAGTACTTATCATCATCCTATCTGTTTATGTTGTATCTCCGGTAGTACATATAAAGTCTACTTAAGCATATATTTTTGTCTTTTTTATCCATTGAAGTATCCTTACTGCCTAAAACAGTGGTATAGAAGAGATGCTTGTAGACAGTTTTGAATATGTTACATTGAGAGACTGCTTCTTGACAGGATCTTCAGTATTTAGAACAGGGCACATATTATTAAATTTAAAAATATTAAGTTTTTAAGTGAATAGACAAATGAATGAGTGTTCCAATGATCCTTTCTGGATAATGAGTTTTATAATTATTCTCATCGTCTAATATCCATGCACAGTATAAAAACTTTCTAAGTAAACTTAATTCCTTCTTATTTAAAAAAATCATAACCTTACTACTACCCTTGCTATTCTCTGAAAGAAGTGTATGAATTTCTAAATAGCTGGGCAGCTGCTTCATCATAGTAATAGATGGTGGACCTCACACATTTCCCCATGAACCAATGTTGCTTGCATTTCTGAGTTTCTATGTTTCTCTGATGATCTTAACTCTGTCTTATTTGGAGTGAAATTACACACACACCAAAATGACTAAAACTTCAACAGCCTCTGCTTAAGCAACTAACTAATAACCATTGTTCAATAAACTAATGATCTCAGGGTGCCTGGGTGGCACAGTTGGTTAAGTGACCGACTCTTGGTTTAGGCTTGGGTTCTGATCTCTGGGTAGTGAGATGGAGCCCTGTGTCAGGTTCAGCAAGGAGTCTACTTCTCTCCTTCCCTCTCTGCTCCCTCTCTTGTGACTTCTAAGCTCTCTCTCTCTCAAATAAATAAATAAATCTTAAAAAAAATAAAAAATAAACCAATAATCTGTACTTACGTGTGGTGAAAAATCCTGAGTTTAAAGATGGATCAGAGTTGGTATTCTGGCTTTGCCACTCAAGACTAGCTCTCAGGCTACCCATTGAACATATTTCTCATTTTAAAATGTGGATAATACACTACTTAATTAATATGCTTGTTGTAAGAATTGCACAAAATTATGTACATGACAAGCCTAATGTTCAATTGATTTTCCAAAATGTTCCTGCATTTTTATTTTTCTCCTTTTCACTTTTTGTTATCATTGTTTGTTTGTTTCATTTCTGTTCTTGGGAATGTAAGATCTTTTAATCTTTAGAATTAAAGACTAAATTGAAAGCCTTTACTAGGTAAGAAAAATCATCCTCAGAGAGCTTAAAGAGAGCTTGAATTGGGTCACTGTGATGATGTCAGCCAACCATCTACTCTTGCTGGGGTCCAACTTTCAAGTCTTAGAGGTCCTAAAGAAAATGTTGTCAAGTCATTTGTATTGCCCCAATGGCCTAGTGATATGGAATTGATATTCCTAAAAGTTTATTGGCTTTTTAAAAAATATTTGTTTATTTACTAATTTGAGAGAGAGAGTGAGTGAGCAAGAGAGAGAGCATGAGTTGGGAGGAGGAGAAGGAGAAAGAGAGAGGCCAACTCCCCACTGAGCTGAGTGAGCAGGGAACTTGATGCAGGGTCCCAGGACCCTGGGATCATGACCTGAGCTGAAGGCAGATGCTTACCCAACTGAGCCACCCAGTTGCCCTTCATTGGCTTTTTTTTTTAAAAGGGAACATTAAAAAAACATCATTATTTTTAGATAGTTGCTGTAGGGGAAAAACATATCAAGTAGCACATCAAGCTTTCTCTAAGAACTGACTTTGTCCCCAGGGAAAGCGTTTCTAGGTGGCTGGACTGTAAATATTTGCTGAATAAATGAATGAATAAATAAATGTATGAATTAATTAATTAATATTGCCTCTGATGCTGATGAGTGTCTCTGTGGTTTTCCTCTTTCAACAGCCACTTAAACAGGAAAGAAGGGATAGAAAGGCAGCCCTTTGAGCTGTGAAGGGTGTGAACATTTCCCTAATTTGGCACTCACACTGAAGACTATGTCATTGTTTTGCTACCTGTTGCCATAGTAATCATGGGTCCGGCCACAATAGCCAAGGACAAATGTCAACATTTTCTCTTTTTTTTCTGGTTGAAAATTTCCCCCTTAAACTCAAAACCACAGCAAAGCCACTCTTCTCTTTTCTTCTTATTATTCTGACATATACTTGTTTGTACATTTTTGCTAAAAACAGGTCTAGTGTAACTGAGATCATATTATGTATACAAAAAGGAAGAGTCCTAGAATTCATATCCTTTATGAAAACAGTATGTTTTATCTGTCTTTCTTCGAACATGATACTTCTTGCTTTAGACTACCACTTTCAAAAATTAAAACGAGTTGAATAGAAATTCTTCCACTGAACTCTAGTCAGTAATGACTTAATTGAAACACCATTCCTTAAAACTTGATGTCATGGGGCACCTGGCAGGCTTAGTCGGATAAGCATCATGCCTTGAGCTCATGATCTCAGGGTCCTGGGATCAGGTCCCAAGTGTTGGGCTCCCTGCTCAGCAGGGAGTCGGCTTCTCCCTCTCCCTCTGCCCCTTTCTTGCTTGCTCTATCTCTTATTCTCCCTCACAAATAAATAAAATCTTTAAAACAAACAAACAAGAACCCTCAATATCTTCCTGCTAAATACTTCAGGTAATTTCATAAGTTGCCAGTAATAAAGCAAATATAAGAAATCTTCAATACTATTTAGGGACGTCTGGGTGGCTCAGTGGTTTAGCGCCTGCCTTTGGCCCAGGGAGTGATCCTGGAGTCCTGGGATCACGTGGAGCCTGCTTCTCCCTCTGCCTGTGTCTCTGCCTCTCTCTGAGTGTGTCTCATGAATAAATAAACAAAATCTTTTTTTAAAATGTTATAAAAAATACTATTCAGTATAATTTGAATTTCCTTCTATTTTTTCTAAAGGTCTTAGTTACTAAAGATCCAGAAAAAGACTATTAACTGGTAGGTCTACTGTTAAGGCACTTTTCCACACTGGCTCCAAAACAAAAGAACAATCATGAAACTTTTTTTCAATCCCTCTTGCTAATTTCCAATTTTTATCAAACATGCTTGTTTCCTTCTTCATTTATAAATTATTGGCAACAATATCCACCTCATGGTCTGTTACTAGGAAGAAATGAATTAATATAAAGTCATGTAAGTAAAATACATAATCTTAAAAATAAAATAGCCAGTTACTGTACTAGTAAAATTAGTTCATCCAGAAATAGTAGAGAAACTGCAATTTGGAAGAAGAAATGGCAAACCATAGGCAAGTTCAAAGAGACAAAAGGAAGGTCAGCATTTATTAGATCTTGGAAATTGGGGAAGATTGTTTTCAGCAAAAGTTCACTGGAGAAAAACAAGAATTCAAAGTTGTGATGGTTTCTCATTGGCTGCAAGAGGTGGTTAGAGTGTTGCTGCTGGGGCAGGGAGGGATCTTCCTTCTTTTTCCTAAGAGTAGAAGATAAAATTCCTATGTAAAAATGTCCTCATCAAAATAATTCTTATCTTCCTTCTTTCTGCTGGTTTCACAAGCCACCAGAAGTGGTACATGTATGAGAGAGCCCCTTTCAGGGCTCCCTGACTCCATTTAAATGAGGTTTCCTTTATTAATTTTCACAAATGATTGAATATGTTGTTATTATGATTTCTATCATTATTAAGCCAAGTTATGATATTTTAATTCTTAATACACTTCCCTATTCCATGGAGAAAAAAAGCAATTTATTATCATTTCTGCCTTTAACCCTCAATCTGAAATCATAAGCACACTCTTTGTTCCTGAATTATGTACTTTTTATTGGGCTAGAATTAGCTGCTTTTGAAAGGTTCAAACAAACAGGTGAGAAAAGAAAGAGGATAATATAAGTAAAAGGACTGAAACTATAATGAAGATCTAAATGAGCTAATATACCATTTAAGCTCACAGAGGATGAGGGCTGTATCATCCATATGTTTAGCTATTCAGGGCATCTGGAGCATTGTCTTATGAAAAAAAAATCAATAAATCAATGAGAAAGATAATAAATAAATGAATGAGAGCTGTCAAATGAGCTTAAGGCCTTGTAAAATATTTGTTCATTAGAGAGTTAGAATATTAGAGTAAGTAGGACCTGATGGTTATCTATAAATTAAATTTATTTAGATTTCTTTGTCTTCTAGCAGTTATAATGTCTAACAGAAACTGTTACATTCATATCTCAGACTCATCAAAATGAAGTCATAGATGTGGGCTAGGGTATGTGAGAATCAAAGACTTCTCTAGTAAATTCTAGGACATATTATAATTGAAATTGTAAAAGTAATCATACTTTTAAATTTTAAATTTCAGAACTCTTGAAATAAAATGATCATTTTATTGAAAAGTAAATTGTTGACCTAGTATATTTGAATTAGTGTAAATTTTTCACATGAGCATATTTCTTTTCCATTTTCTGTCCACTGACATGTCTATCCTCCAGACTTGTACAATGTAGAAGGAAATTGATACAGGAAGTGCTTAGCCTGTAGGCACACATGTTGCAGAATGAAATGGCCCATTCTAGGGAATCACCTATTTTACCCAGTGGTACCTAATTAGAAATAAACCTGATTTTTTAAATATCAAATTTGAGAGTATTATAGGTGCTTGATTGATTTTGGAATAGAGTCTAAATAGAATGCAAATTTTGTATAGGTAACATTATACTCTAGAAGCCCAAGGTTTTTTCCCACTTTCACTTTAGATCTAGAATCCGCAGAAGCCCCTAGCCCCAGCTCCCTGCACAGATAATGCTCTTCTTCCTGAGCACTACTCAAGAGCAGCATTTCTCAAACTTTTTTGGCCAGTCCTCACCTACTTCACTGATTCTACCTTGAAAAAAGCATTGGGATAGAAAAACTAGAGAAGAACAAAAGAACAACAAAAGTAGCAGGATTTCAGCATTTCCACAACAAAGCCATCTAGGCCCAATTCTACAAGTAAGTAATACAATAACAGGAGCAATTGACAACTGAAACTAGCTGAAAATAACCCCAATACTGTAATAAGATCAATAGATCTTTCTTAAAGTTTGAGAAATTCCAATAACCTGAGTGTGCACGAGACGGTCTTGCAAAGCATGGCTTGACGGTGAGGCTTCCTAGTAGAAGATTAAATTCAGATCCTCTTAAGTTTTCAAAGCATAATCATTTTAATTTAGAAGAAGACCACTCACCACTAGATACAATTTGTTTGAACATATCAATAAATGTCTTTGGAATTCCCAAACTGTTTTTACTCCTAAAAAATGGGAGCCAGATACTGTAAACTGCCCAGGAGCTTCAGGCTCTGCTGTGAGAGCTGGAGGCCTGTGGCTTTGTCATAGATAATATGCATTCTGATGCCACCTGCTGGCACGATGTGACATGACACGACAGAGGTTTTGAGGCCAAAACACTTCAGACAACAAATGGCTACCCAGTGCTATTTGCTGTCAAACACTGTGCTAGGCAGAAAAGCTACCATGGTCAATAAAACAGACTACTACCTCCTCTATCAGAGAGAGCTTGGTGGGACAAGATATCTTCACAACAATGGGCACTCGATGAAATTTTCTGAAAAAGCTATGACGGAATGAATTTGTGTTTTGTGGCCACAATGTGGCAAATAGATGGGAGTGGTAGGGAGGGGCTAGGTAGGAAACTATTAAACTCCAAGTCAGAATAGTACAATATTGGTTTGGGCCAGATGGTGGCTGAGGGGAAGGAGAAAAATAGACAGATGTGGATTATGTTTAGAAACTAGGATGAACATGACCTGCTGGTAGATTAGTTATAGGGAGGAGGTGGAAAAAAGGAGAAGGAGCATTCAAAGATGACTTGAGTTTTTAGATATAAACCTGGATGGTCCTTCACAGAAGAAGGGAACCAAAAAACAAGACCCTATCTTCAGTTGCTTCACTGCAACTCCCCCCAATTTAAGAACTTTTAGAAACTGAAAAAAAAAATACTTTTTCCTTGGAAAATAAGATAATATGGTTAGCACTACATTTTAGTTAGAGGATAGCATGCCCATTAAAGGTCCTTTGAAAAGCTGGGTATTGTCCCATCCAGGTCTGTGGCTCACTCTTCCATTTCATTCTTTCTACCAGAGTTCCCTACCTTGAATGTGCTGGAAGTGGCAACAAAATAGAAAGAAATTAGTCAAGACAAACATGCAGAGTAAGACGAAACCAGCACTATCAGAAAGCTTCTTTGGAGGGTGCCATAGAGCCTTTCTCATCAGAGCCACTCAAAAGAATAAGAGGCCTTCATTCTAGTTAGAGAGCAAATGTATAATGGCAGGACTGGATGGATATATAACATATTGAATATAATTATTTCCAACAGGAACAAGATAATGATAAAATGAAATAATCATATATTCACACAGTGTAATACTGTAAAGCAATTAAAAATTATGTTTTAGGAAAATATGTAGTGAATATACATGACGGATTCTGAAGTGAAGGAAATAAGTGACAAAACAGTGTGTGCAATTATAATTCCATTTAAAATGTATATTCATGAAAACAGACTGACTAAAAGACATGTTTCAGAATGTTAGCATTGGCTATGTCTGGACAGAAGAATTACTAGTGACTTCTTTCTTATTTTGCCTGTACGTATTGAATATAATGCCCAGGCATTGATTTCAACCAGGGAGCTATGTAGGGGTTTTGTTCTGGTTTGATTTTTTTTGTTTGTTGGTTTTTTAGGAACTATAAGAAAAAGATATTTAAGTGAATAGAATTCTCGCATGACTTCATATGGCTCTAATGTGTCAATATTAAATTTAGTTGTATCAAGTAGCTGTAATGGACACATTCTACACCTACAATGTTCTTGTCCTCAAGGTCATTGAGGACTGTCATCAAAATACTGTCATCAAAACTAAGAGTGTAGCTAAGTAAATTGACAAATTCAAGACACAAAATTGTTTCTAACAACCAGGAATTGAGGGCTGAAACCAATAAGTTGAAAGTTAAAGGAAATAAAAATAAAATCTTGCATTTAAGACAAAACCAACGTTATACAAAAGAGCATGGGAGAAAGCCAGCTTATAAAAAGGATTTGGAGATTTTAGTTGACATCAGGTTGAATATATGACAAAAGTGTGAGAAGACACAAAATATTAACTTGCAATTTTTTGAAGTATCCTTTCAGGATCAGCCAAGATAAAAGCCAAAAAGAATTTTTTACAGTTCTTTGCCCTGTATTTTAAGAACTCTGACAAACTAGAAGAAGTGACCTGGGTAATGAGTTTAAACACATGTCAAATGAGATCCTTAGCTTGGAAAGGGAAGGAGCTATGGAAGACATGATCAATTTTTCAAATATTGGAAAACTTATGATGTAAAAAGAATGAATTCCTTCAATGTGAAAGACAGAATAAAGGCAAATTGGATGGATGCTACAGGGGGTGGAAATGACAAGGAAAGCTCCTGAAAACAAGAGACTTACATACATAGAAGCTGTTTCAATGATGGCACAAGTAGTGGTGTGGTTTTGAAGCAAGGAAGCTGCAGACTGTAAAAGCCCCAACAGTAATAGAGAAACCTCCTACTTTTCTGCTCTAGATCAAGACACGTGGTATCAATAATGCCATTACTTTCCAATATCCCCAGGCTTCAAAGGGGATGTAGAGGGGCACCTAGATAGTTCAGTTCAGTTAAGTGTCTGACTGTTAATCTCAGTTCAGGTCTTGACCTCAAGGCTGTGAATTCAAACCCCGAGTTGGGCTCTACACTGGATGTGGAGTCTACTTAAGAACAAAACAAAACTAAAGGGATGTAAACAATAACACAGAGAGGAAGAACAAAACCTGACTGTATAAACCAAAGATAGAAAAAGGTAAAAGGATAAGAAAAAGGCAAACATTAGTAGGGCACAGATGAATAAGAGACAAAGGAAGAGAAATCCTTTCCCTTTGCTTTCTATTATTTAAGCTCTCCTGTGCCTCTTTATACCCACATTCTTGCTTTTCTTTTTCTAACTAGCATCTCCTTCTTAAAGAATGGGCACAGTCTGGTTTGGTGAATTCCAGAACACTTGGGAATTTAAGGAGGGAACTTTAAAGCCTGAGTAACCACAAAGTTTGCATAGTAATAAACATTCCAAGATATTGCACAAAATGATAACAAAGTAGAGTTTAGATGTACTGATGGAATATGAATTTATAATGAGTCATTAATGGGACTTGGGGACACATCCTGTCAAGATGACATCACTGAACCCACTCATCTCTGTTCTATAAAGAGGCCCTTGGTTCTTTTCCAACCATTAAAAAAAAAATTTAAATGCCTGGTTGGGCCAGACCTAGTTTTGTACTGCCAATATATCCCACTCCCCCTCCTTTCTGAGCAAGCATCTTAGGAAAAAAAAGTATTTCAGAGTAGACAAAGCCTAGTTCTGTGAGCTAGAGTTACCTGTCCTGATGAACAGAAAGTTGTATCCTTGGTTTGTTAATTGAAACATAATTAAACATAATGAGTAGATAAAATAAGGAGCTTCGATGGAAGATAAGGAGTGGAACTGTTGTGTCACAGGCACAAGGATATCTTAGCTGCTTTCAAAAGATAGAAACAATTGTCAGTTACTGAGAAGAAGTGAATGGTCAGTGGTCAGTACATCATCACTTCTTGATGGACACTGGATGGCATGTCAAATCCCAGATGCAGTCACAAAAATGGCTTTACCTTGGATCAATCTGATGGCTTTGGAGAAAAGGGAGAGGTACTCACATCTCACACTTCTCATTTGAAACCATTTCTGATATTATCTTGTCTTTGAGAGATGAAAAGACACTGTAAAATACTGTCTTCCAAATTATATTTTCCTTGGCTGTATGAATAAACGGGTATCATTCCTCACAGTCTTGGCTCATATCAGCTGTGACTTGATTAAAATTGTTAAGTTACTCTATACTGCTGACCTGTTCTGCCAAAGAGAAAAAAGTCATTGTTTCACAGTGGCAAATGGTTAAAGTAAGCAAGAGACAACTGTGGTCTAATGCAATTGGACCTGAAGAGTGAGGAGTATAAATCTTAACAACTGTAAAGTGGCTTGGCAATAGTGTCATGGTGTGATGTGCTTTCCTGTTTGGTGATGCTCTTGTTACTTCTTGTTACTTACTTTCTAAATCTATAACATGTACTGAAGAAACTTCCTGGTACATTTTAAAATTTATTCCTGCAGATAATAAAAGAGGCAAAAATGAGCTGCTCCCCAAAACTTGGAAATAACATTGCCTTTCAAGAGCCAAAAGATCAGATCAATACATCATAGGGCAGAGAAGAAAGGTTCCCCATTACCCTAAAGAGACAGACGGCTCCCAGATTGTCAAAACTGACTGTTATACCACTGGCTGCCTTAAAGTAATAAAAGAACGAATGTGACTATCAGTGAGAAACCCACTGTATTATCAGGATTCAGTGCTGAGCTCATAGTCATGGAAACTTCTTCCCAGCCATGGACCCTCTCCCCCAAGAACACTAAAGAACTGACTCTACCTCCATCAAGGGGATAAAGAAATTGAGAAATTGCTGCTGAAACTTTTAAATTCAAGAACATACCACTCATGATGCATGAAATGAGCTTAATCTGATTTCTTTCAATATTTATTTCAAAGAACTCTTTCTGATTGGATTCCATGTTCCTAAGCAACAATCTGATTATAATTTCACTTCTCATGTACCTTGTATACTGGGGAAAAAATGCACCTGCCAAAGGATTCTAGTCTTCTTGGGACTTATATTTTATATTTTAATTGCCATTATTTCCTCAGTGCTAAGATGCTGATTATATGCATGCCACTTATTTCAAAACTGTTGAAGTGTTTAAAAAAGAAGTTGAAACTTAACATCTAGGGAATACAGTAATAAATTTCCATCTTGATTTTACAACTTATTCTCTAAGGTTAACTAAATCTATTTTGAGAAGCAGAGACCGGTTTTGTTAGGAACCTTGAAGTGAACTGTCTCCTACATTTCAAATAATTATAATATCTCTCATGGATCAGCTATGGGAAGACCCAGAGTGGCTTGGGTCCTATTTAAACCTGTCTGGCAGGGGATGTCCACTGGCATTTGCATTTGGTTTATCTGTTTTTATTATTATTATTATTATTATTATTATTATTATTATTGCATTTGGCTTATAGTTTCAGACTGGGTGTGATGCAAATACCCCTTACCTTGAAGAATTTATACCAGTCTCACTTGCCTAGCTTATGTGTTTTTCCCTCCAATTCTGACACAAATTGTAAAACCAGTACTTTCATAAGTATAATTTTTCAATGACAGATTCATAGCAGGGTTTACAAATTCCTGCAAATGAACCAGAAACAGAGGATGGAGAAAAAGAAAAAAAAAACACTGGCACAACAGGCATAAAAATGGAAAAGCAATCAGAACGAGGGATCAATAGAGACTTGTATGTAAGAGGTTCCATCTCTTGAGCTCATCTGTTGTTCCTCAGTTCTCTATTGTGTGCTGATTGCTTCCCATGCCTTGGCTAGCTCCAGAAGGGGTAAAGTGCTGGGCTGGCTCTGAGCATAAGGGAAGTTGTCTCTTCCCTGATGAGTCAGAATTAGGAAGTATTATGGCCTGCAAGTCTGTGAGAACATTTCCATATCACCTCTTTCCTATTTTGTGCCTGGCCACAGCTATTGGTGCCATTGGATGATTCCTCATTCTATATTCTTCTCTCTGGTTCTCTGTCAGTACCTCAACCTAACAAGAGTGAGACCAAACAAAGTAACACCATTAGCCTTCCTCCACCCAAAATAATTTTTCATTATTTTATTCTTCTAATTTTACCATTTCTGTCCAAAAACCCACCATTCCTTCAGTTACACAGATTGACACCCTCCCAACCATTTTTTATTTTGATAGCCCTTGCCATTCACAATAAATCAGTATTCACCTAATCTTCCCCTTTGATGGCAAAATGCCTATTACATCTATATTTATTTGTTTCTACTTATGGGAATACTGGTTTTCCAATTTGTGTCAGAATTAGAGGGAAAAACACATAAAGTAGGCAAGTGAGACTAGTATAAATTCTTCAAGGTAAGGGGTATTTGCATCACACCCAGTCTGAGACTATAAGCCAAATGCAAAAATAAAAATAAAAATAGCTAAACCAATTAAAATGCCAGTGGGGGATCCCTGGGTGGCGCAGCGGTTTGGCGCCTGCCTTTGGCCCAGGGCGCGATCCTGGAGACCCGGGATCGAATCCCACGTCAGGCTCCCGGTGCATGGAGCCTGCTTCTCCCTCTGCCTGTGTCTCTGCCTCTCTCTCTCTCTCTCTCTGTGACTATCATAAATAAAATTAAAAAAATTAAAAAAAAAAAATAAATAAAATGCCAGTGGACATCCCCTGGTTTCTGCCAGATAGGTTTAAATAGGTCTGGGTCCTATAAGACACTGGGTCTTCTGATAGTTGATTCATGCGAGATGTTACAATTATTTGAAATGTACGAGGCAGTTCACTTCAAGGTTCCTAACAAAACTGGTCTCTGCTCCTTGTCTTCCTTGAAAACTTTTAAAATGCTCACATGCCTCCCACCACAGCGTATCAGTAAACTACAACCTTCTTAGCCCAGAAGTCAAGACCCTCTGTTACCTGGCCTCTTATCTTTCTAAACATTTATCTTCCATGATTCCTATACTCCAAACTAAATTCCATTCAGACTGAACTATAAATATTATCTCCCTCACCCCTTGGATAGAACATCTCTGTAATGGGTATTTGACACTGGCTTCTAGAATTTTGCTAATGGATTAAGTTTGGTCTCCCACAGTGATAGCTACTTTGGTGGTAAACTCTTTATTGGCTACTTCCTTCCCTTTTCCCACTCCCCTCAATCCTCTGGAGGCATTTCCTTTACCTCCTTTAGTAGACCGATTGTACTCATGGTCCCAAAGCATCACCCTTTCCTATATCCATACTCTTTGTCATGTCACTTGCCGTTCTTCTTACTAAAGAGTCAGAATATATTTTCCCACCTTTGGAATCTAAGCTTTGCTTATATGGCAGTCATGAGAATGTACATCACAGGCCTCCAAATACAGGAAACATAATTGACCATGGGCCTAAGCCCCCAACTGCTATGCTCTAAAATTCATGGCTACATCTGTACTAGGAAATACCTCCTAGAGACTGCTCCTAGCCAATGACTGACCATTCTTGGGAGACAAAAGTTTCTTCTGATGGCTGATTTTGGCTTGAGGACTTCCCATTGGCCTTGGCAAACCATTTTTAAATTAGAGGACAGTCTAGGACACTTCCACCCAACTCTCCTTCTCTCTCTCATTCAGCAGGATGGATCTGAGTCATGGTCCCATGGGTATCTCAGTATTACTAGGCTCTTTCCCCTATTCTGTCACATAGCTGTTTGCTGTCACAAAATTCTAACATGGAGGGGAGGGCAAGATGACTGAGGAGTAGGGTCCTCAACTCACCTGGCCCCAACAACTTACCTACTTTCTAATCATCCTGAAAACTTATGAATTCAACCTGAGATTTAAAGAGAGAACAGCTGGAATGCTACAGAGAGAAGGGTTTTCGCTTCTAACAAGGTAGGAAGGCGGAAAAAAATGAAAAAGAATCCAGTGGGGGTGGGGGGGTGGGCCCACGGGGAGTGAGAGCCTCTGGGACAGGAAAGCCCAGCCCCGGAGAAGCAGGAACTTTAAAAAATCCGCACCGGATTCTTCCCGGTCAGAAATGTGCTTAGCAAGGAAATTGAGCAGAATCGCAGGAGGGGCAGTGGAGCCCCCAGTTCTCCGGAGTCACTAATAGAGGAAGGGCGACCTGGGGAGATCACACCCAACACCATGGGCCAATCTTGGTAAAGGGCTGGAGCGCACCCGGGGCCTGGGGAGAAGCTGGTTGGTCACTGCTGCCTTCGGGGGCTGTGGTCCCGGGAGCGCGATTCCAGCAGCACAGGCCCTGGATGCCAGGGCGCCAGAGGACGCGGCCCACAATCGTGCGCTCCCCCAGGACAGGTGGAGGCGGGGGGGGGGGGGGAGGCGGTGGTGGGCAAGACAGCGAGGACGTTCCTGCCACCAGGCACCCCGGAGCTGTGCAGGTCAGCGCCCCCCGACCCCAGCATCCAGGCCAGTGCAGACTGGGAGACTACGGTGGTTACTGGGGAGCTGACTCCAGAGCTGGGGACCTGGCTGCCGCCAGTGGTGGTGTCCCTCCTCACCCTGTGCCAGGGGGCAGGGCCACTGGAGAACAGGGGCCTCACGGGGTAAACAGCTCCCACTGAGCCAGGACCCCAGCTCAGCTCCCCCAGGTGCACTCCCTGAAAATCAGGTGCTTCTGGGCCCGTCCCCAGAAGACCAGCTGGAAGGACAGAGGAAGACCAAGTTCTGGACCCAGCAGTGCTAGAAAGCTCCAGGGGAAGTCGAGGGATTTACAGTATATAGAACCAGAGGGTACCCCTCCTATTTTTTTTTTCCTTCCTTTTTCCAGTCAACTCGTTTTTATATCAGACTGTAAATTTCCAATTTTTTTCTCTTTTCCCAACTTACCTACAATATTTTACCACCACTTCTTTTTTAAGATTCTTCCTTTTTCACTTTTATATTTCTACAATTACAGGTCCTAGATATATTTTCCATTTCTAGATTCCCTTCAACATACTCAACTTAATTTTGGGAGATATACAAGATATGTTTTTGTGTGTGTGTGTGTGTGTGTGTGTGTGTGTGTTTGTGTGTTTTGAATTCTCTCCCTCATTTTGTTCCACAATGATGGAAGTTAATACCTTCTAAAACATGACCAGCACACACCCAGAACCAAGTGGTATACCATGCTGGTTCATTCTGTGAGATTCCTCATTCCTATTCTGCCCCCCTCTTTTATCTCATTTATGTTTTGCTGGTCAACATTGGGGCCTTTTACAAGTATTTCAGGCTTATATAAATTTGAGGCTAAGAATCTTCTAACATACAGAACTTAATATACTCAGAAACAAGAGGATCACCCTCTAGAACCCCTCAGGTAGACTACATTCTCCCTCCCCTATAACTTCGACAACCACCACCATCTTCCAATCCCCCCTTTTTTTAGTCTTCTCCTTTGTTTTTTACTCTCTTCTTTAGGATTCTTGGCCATTTATTCTTTACTACTTTGTTTTAAAATCTGTTTTTAACTTTAGTGATCCTTTTGTTTTATTTCGTTATGATCTTTGCTTTCAATTTCTGGTCTCTGACCTCAGCAGAATCATCTAGGGTGAAATTTACTTAGGTCTTGGTTGATATTCTTGACTCAGCCTGCTCATACAGCCACTCTGCACTGAGCAAAATGACTAGAAAGAAGAACTCACCACAAAAGAATACAAAACAGTACTCTCTGCCACAGAGTTACAGAATTTGGATTACAATTCAATGGCAGAAAGCCAATTCAGAAGAACAATTATAAAGCTACTGATGGCTCTGGAAAAAAAAAAAGCATGAAAGAATCAAGAGACTTCATAACTACAGAATTTAGATCTAATCAGGCCAACATTAAAATAAATTAAATGAGATGCATTCCAAGTTGCAGGTTCTAACGACAAAGGTTAATGAGATAAAAGAAAGAGTGAGTGACATAGAAGATAAGTTGATGGCAAGGAAGAAAGCTGAGGAAAAAACAAAAACAATTAAAAGACGATGAGGAAAGGTTAATGGAAATAAATGACAGCCTCAGAAGGAAAAATCTACGTATAATTGAGGTTCCAGAGAATGCCGAGAGGAACAGAGGGCCAAAAAGCATATTGGAACAAATCATAGCTGAGAACTTCCCTAATTTGGGAAGACAAACAGGCATTCAGATCCAAGAGATAGAGAGATCCCCCCCCACCACCACCAAATGAATAAAAACCATTCAACACCTCGACATTTAATAGTGAAACTTGCAAATTCCAAAGATAAAGAGAAAACCCTTAAAGTAGCAAGAGACAAGAGATCCCTAATTTGTATGGGGAGAATATTAGATTAACAGCAGTCCTTTCCACAGAGACCTGGCAGGCCAGAAAGGGCTAGCAGGATATACTAGGGTACTAAATGAGAAGAAAATGCAGCCAAGAATACTTTATCCAGCAAGGCTCTCAGTTCAGAATAGAAGGAGAAAAAAAGAGCTTCCAAGATAGGCAGAAACTGAAAGAATATGTGACCACCAGATCAGCTCTGCAAGAAATATTAAGGGGGACTCTGTAAAAGAGAGAGGAAGTCCAAGGAAACAATCCACAAAAACAGGGACTGAATAGGTATTATGAGGACACTAAATTCGTATATTTCTTTTTTTTTAAGGTGATAAGGAATATTTACTTAAATATTGAGAGAATAAATGTGAAATAACCACATACTGAAACAAGCTCCAGGCGAGTTTAAGAAGTGAAATATCAACCGTACCTACAAAACTATCAGGAATCAATGTTTATCAAATATTTAGAGAAATAATTTTTACTTTTCAGGCTATAGAAGCCATAAAATAGGAAAGACTGGCAACATAATGAACTAAAATTAAAGAAATAACATTTGACTGAGAAAATATATTTACATCTAATATGGTTATCAATACTTTATAGAGAATGTATTCAAATATATGTGAAATATAAAGGATTACAACCTCAAGAAATATATGAGCAAAAATATAAAATAAAAATGCTGCAATGGACCAATATTAAACCAACTTGTGGGAATATACCCATTCCTTTTTTTTCTTCCCATATATATATATATATTTATTTATTTATTTATTTACTTTTATTGGAGTTCAATTTGCCAAATATAGCATATCACCCAGTGCTCATATGCTATCTGTTTCTGCTTTATGTTTCTTTCTTTATTCATTTGTTTTGTCTAAAACTTCCCCATTTTTAAGTAAAAAAAAAAAAAAAAAAAAAAAAAACAGCTCTTAATGATCAGTCTATAACCCATGCAATAAAATACTTTACTGAAACTGGTTTCCAGCAATATAGCTGAATAAATAAAACTACTAAAGGATTGAAAAATACTAAAATATTAGGATTATCTTAAATTTATATATTGAGATATATTTTATGTCTCACTTTTTTCTTAAACATTTTGGATACACTTAGTCTTTTCTCCAGTGATAGGCTCAAAAGTACTAGTCAGACTCACTCACCGGGAAGAGCTGATTGTCGGTCATTGGGCACATTTGCCTTTTGCTCAAGAGCTCCTAACCTCTTTCTGCCTGGGAGAATAGTTTCCTGTCTGTATTTGGTTTGAACTTGTTCCAGGGCTTGTGGTTTTTGGCCAGGCCCATACTTTGTGTTATCATCCTGCTGCATATTGAATGATAATGTTGATTTTACAATTGGGCATATGACTCCTGCATTTCTCAGAGAGACTTATGGGAATCTGTCATGTTCAGGTTTGCATGTTCTTTTCTTTCTTCATTCCTACACCCTGCAAGCTCCATCAAGCCTAATCTTCAAGCTTAAAAATTTTCCTTCATTTCAAGAGGAGAAACACATTTTGAATACTGGATTCATAAGATAAAAGATAGGAAATTCAATTAAGCTAAAGCAATTAGGAAATGATTTCTTTATTAGAAAATAAAATTTTTTTGCCTTATCAAGATAAAGAGCAAGGCAATAATTACAAAATGTGAATTTGTCATGTGACTTGAGCAGAAGCAGAATAGGAAGTCATGAATGCAAAGTTATTACAGAGGCATGGAAGATACCCCTTTTATCCTGTGCCCTCCTTCCTTACTGAAAAAAGATGTCTTGCTCTCTAGTTTTGTCAGAAATGTTTCTTTTGTCAGAAATCCTATTGTCATGGATGTATTTCTTAAATTTATCATTCTATTCTCTCCTACTAGATCTTTGGAAAGAAATAACCTGTTAGGCTATTCCACATCATCTACACCTTAGTATCAATGTCTCTCTTGTAAATTGATCTCTATCTCCCTCTTTGTCTGTCTCTCTGTCTCTTCATTTGACAGCTAGATCAAAGTACCATTTGACGAGAAAATGGGTAGAAGTCTGAAATCTCCAAGAGCCATTTCATCATTCATTAAGAATATTGAAAAAAAAGAATATTGCAAACTCATTTCCTATTAGTTGCCATTCTAGACACTTAGGAATGCAAATTCTAACAAGATAGACATACCAAAACTTCTGACAAGTTGTCTGAGGAGAAGGATAGATGTTTAAGGAAAACATTGTGACCTTAGTCCTCAAGACTTTTCACAGCCAAATTTTGGTACCATGGTAAATGTTGGCTGGGTCTCCTTTCAAGACCTGTGCCTACTAAACAGAGCAACATTACTCTAACTTCATCCATGGTCTCTGCCATGGCAGCATAACCTTTGTATAGACTCTGACTTCATGAGCCTTCTGCAAGAACATCAAACAATGCACAACCTTTATTCTCTTCACATTTCTCCATTTGTCAGAGGAAATTCCAAGTTCTTAGAACTACCTAAACCTACTTAGCATGTAAGTGGCCACGGATACTATTGACAGGGCTATGTAGGTGAAATAGGAGATGGGCAACCAGTGTAAGGCATTTTAAATAGAGTACCAGCATTAGGATTTTTCTAGTTCAATGCCTCGTCCATTTTGGGACATCTCTATGTCTTATCTATTTGGCATTCATTTCTCTGTTATGTGGGAAGTCATATGACTAATATCACCAAGATTTTGAACTCTCTTAAGAAGTAGTAAAAGAGTGTCATGAGATTCCAGATGAGTGTCTACAGTCGGTCCAGTTGGTTGGCCATAGACATTATTTTTCTGACCATTCCACATGGGAAATCTTCTCACTAAGCAAAACATAGACACTATTGCCTACATAGGATTTAGTTGCTTAAATGCCTCAAATTGCTGTGTAGTCATCATGGGCTCAGAGAATTCCTACTGAATTGATTTTACAAAGATAATTTCTCTGATATTAATGATTTAAAATCATCACTTTGCCCCCAGTTTGACAGTGCTTACATTAGTAGGGTTGACAAAATCACCATTTACACACACATGCACACACACAATGATAGCTTAGGTAGTAACCCCATGTTTGTATAAAACACTCCTATTTACAGAGCCTTTGAACATTCATAATCCATTTCACATAACCCTTACTACAAGCCTTTGATTTTGGTAATATATCTCCATTTTTCTGATAAGAAGACTGAAGCTCAGGAAAATCATGTAATGTGTACACTTACTTTACAGTTAAAGTAAATGTAGACTGTGAGTATCTGAGCAGCAAAAGTCACAAGTGAAAGTTGGCAAAAATCCTTTATATCAGGATAAATATGGAAGTTCATGTTTAAGAAAACCTAAAATATAAAAATCTGAACTCAAGGTAAACAAATTAGTAGGGTAATTATTCACTTTATATAGGGAAGAATTATTTTTTTATATAAATAATTATACACAGTTCTTTAAGTAAGAAGTATCAGGCATGTTAAGTATTGTCCTACTATCCAAATTTTATGTACCCACAGTAACATTGATAATATGTCAACTGGGTACAGTGAGTCATAATTCTCTCAAAAGAGGTAGCTTATTCATTGGATTCACTACTTGGAAGGTCACTTAGTGAAATACAGCTTTTAACATTTAAAATAATCAGTTCCCACATTTAAAAAATAAAACCCTGAGATTAAAAGCTATCCTGAGATATTAAATAAACAAAACTGATCATTAGTACAAGACTAATTACACACTCCACAGGGGTGAAAATATCAAAGATGAGATATTATTGAGAACTCATATTTTAAATAAGTTTATCTTAAATAGACAAGATAAAGTAGCATAATTTACAAGGAGAGTGTGCTTAATAAGGCAAGAAAGGGATTAAGGAAAAAATAAAATAAAATAAAATAAATAAAATAAAATAAAATAAAATAAAATAAAAATAAATAAATAAATAAATAATTTAAAAAAAGAAAGGGATTAAGGTGGAAATCACCTCCCAATTCCAAATGTTAAAGCCTCTGATTCATCAATGGCAAATGTACCCATCTGTGGGCTCTGAGCCCCATGGTGGAACCCTGAGGACAGAGTGAGGTTAGGGTGTGGATTTTGTTAGCTCACCGTCCCATTTTTCCAAGAGGGCCTCAGCTAATGTCTGGTCACTAACTCTTATAAGCTTTGGCAAATCACCAAGACTATATGGTTTGGTCATGCAGACCTATGACCTCATCGCCAAACCATTGTCTGGGTATTAAGACACCCCATTGACATTGATGCATAGCCTTCATCTGTGTGATCTGCCTCACTATTCATCAACTAATTCCAGGGGCAATTGTAAGACATGCCCTTGCCCCTTGAATGCTACAGGCTTCATGAGAGACCTTTCTTCTGATTTCACAGTCTCAAGCAACTCTCCTACCCTTTTTGTAAACAAGTTCCATGAAAAAGAAAAGAGAGAGAGAAAGATGATAAATTGTATAGCACATATTCCATTAGAATAATGAGACTATAAGAAATCCAAGGCCATCTCCAAAGGTGCCTATCATTACAGGTGAGAGCAACAGAGGCAGGACTCAAGATCTGACATCATAAAGCAGCAAATGAAAAATTAGAAAAAATTTGCAGCAGCAAAATTAGAAAAAACTTCTAGTTAATTCTTTATACAGTTTTCAGATTTCCATTAAATGCTTCCTACTAACTTAGCTAAGATATGAAACCCATAAGATATGTGTTCCATTCTCTACTTATATGATCAATCTTTACTTATATACATGTTATTAGTTAACCTAGAGGTAGCGAGTTATGTCTCAATTCAATATCAAGTCTGATCAGTTAGAAGGGAGGCTTCAAATGCCATATTGAAGATTCTGAGGCTGCATCCAGACTTCAAGGAGCCTTCAAGTTCCTTGCACCCATCATGAATAAGGGAGAAAGAAGTGGTGGCAACTTGCCTCCATTTTTTAAAAAAACTTATTTATTTGTTTATTTGAGAGAGAGAGACAGACAGAGACAGAGACAGAGAGCTGGGGGGAGGGGCAGAAGGAAAGGTAAAAAGAAACTCAGACTCCACCTTAAGTGTGGAGCCAGACATGGGGCTCAATCTCACAACCCTGAGATCACAATCCGAGCCCAAACAAGAAGTCGATGCTTAACCAACTGCACCACCCAGGAGCCCCATTGCCTCTTTTTATTTTTTTTCTTTTAAATCTCAGAGCCACACAATTACCTCCCATTTCAGCAATCACCTAGAACACTAAATAGTTTGTCTCTCTACATTGTGATTTATAATACAAATGAAGAATAAGAAAAACAACCAATCTATGCATTTTACTCTCCTTATCATTCAGAAATATCTTGAAGTGAAAATGAACCACCTCTTAGATTAAAACTACCACCCCCCCCAAAAAAAAAACCATGGTATCCTTCTTCCATGGAATGTCATAGAAATGAAAAAGAACTTTGCAGTTATTAAATTCTGCTTTCAGACAGTACAATCATAAATAATAGCTAGCCTCTAGGCTAGCCATGTGAAAGTCCAAGGGAAAAAAAAAAGAAAGAAAGCAAAGAAAAACATTTATTTTCCTCATCACCCTCCACTACCACACCAAGGAATCTGTGAGTTTGTTTTTGGCTATGATTTTCTTGAGTATAAAGTCTCCAGAGTAAAAGTAGCTAATATTGATTGACTGTTCACTGTGTGCCAGGAACATTCTAAATATTTGTACATGTATTTAATTTAATTTCCAAAACCAGTCTGTGAGGGGAGTACTATTATCTCCACTTTACAGATGATTCAAGCAATTTGTGCATAGCCACAAAGCTGGAGTTTGGATGCCGGCAATCTGGATTCCCTCTCTACCACCCCATGGCTTCTCAGGATGATACCCCATCTGAGGAGAGACAACACAACAGTAGTCTCAAATTGGAAGGCAAGATGCAATGATGTCTTCTAAAGGATTCAGCAGCTTTAGTTGGTTTAAGTAGAAAAAGATAATTCTGCATCATTCTTTTTCTGTGTTTGACTTGCTTTCCATTTCTTTATCATCAAATACATTTTTAAATACCTATTATGTATAGGGCATGATTCAGGGATTGAAGGACCTATGAAATAAAAGAGAGGTATAAATACAAGCTTCACACTTACTGGTGATCAATAAACATGCTCTTTCCTCTGACAAGACCTCAAAGACCAAAAAGGGGGGAAAAAAAGAAAATTTATTTGTGGTCATAATGATTTGGAAATAATGGCAGTATTACTCTGTCTTGGCCTGGAATGAAGCACAGAAAGGTTGAAAGTAAACAAGTAGGGAGATGGAATATGACCCCTATATTTTTGAAAAGAAGTTTCATGTGACAACAGTGTTTATTAACCATTTTAAAAATTTTTATCCTTTTTCTTAACCTTAGCACTTTTTCTAAAAATATATATGCTGTATCAACGTAATAGTAAAGATGGCATTAATTTTAAGCTTATTTCTTTCCTTAACTGTGTCTTTAAATAATATGTTTCATGGACAAGGCTTTGCCTCTTTTTCAGTGAAAAGAATGAAGAGATGCTCAGGTTTTCCAGGTTCAAAAGGTCATGGCTCTAAAAATAAAAGTTAAACATATATAAAGATAAATTCAATAAGCAAATTAACCATCACATCATCAATTATACATTTAAATTTATTACAAAGAAGCACCTTAAAACAATAAAAGGTAAATGATCCTAACTTGGCACCAATGGAAAACTTCTCTCACCAGAAGAGCACATTGAATCTCATGGCTCTGGCTCTTAAATTAATAGGCATCTTCTCCATAATTTTCTCCTTGGGATAATCACACTAGCTAACAGGATTTATTCATCTGCTTCTATCATCTGGCATAAGCATCGGTACCTGCTTTGCACTTAATAAGTCATAGCAGAGCTAAGACACAACCAGTAGGGACCTTTCAAAACTTCACCCTCTGATCCAGACAACAGAGGGCACAAGCTCCTCCAGCAAGAATTTCTCTGATTAAAGGTGACTCTTACCACGTTAGCGTCACCAATTGACCATGGACTTTAAAGGGTTTCATTTCCAAGCCTGTCTCTCGGCCTTCTCACCTGTCTGAATCCCTGATCCCACTTCACACCATCCACCCACCCCGGATGAAAACTATTCCTTGTACATCCTACATCCTGAGCATTATAAAGGCTCCTGATGAGACACCAACAAGAGAGAAATCAAGCAAGTCATGTGACTTGGAAAGCTGGACAGACATCAGGATGGTCGAAAGCATTGACTGAACATCAGAAACTTGAAGGGTTTCTTCAAGGGAATCCTTCCTGAGTTGGCTAAACTATGTGCATTCCCGGTATTTCCTCCACTCACTGCTCAGAGGGCATCTGAGCAGAAGGCCACACAGCAGGAGAGAGGTCATGGGTGAAGACCTCATTTTGGTTTTTCAAGGACATGTATTTCAGGGCACCTGGCTGTGGCTCAGTCGGAGGAGCCTGTGCCTCCACGCAGAATTGGTGTGTGTCCCGAGGGCCAGCACTGCATCAGATAGGGCTTGAACTCACAACCCTGCCTGAGATCAAGAGTTGAGTGCTCTTCTGACTGAGCTGGCCAGGTGCTCCTGCCATTTCATTTTTTCAAGAAACCTGGGATCATAGCTCAGAGTCACCATTTGTCTGGTGAGTCCGTCCCCACCCCCCCACCCCCCCACGCGGAGGTGTCACATGTCTGGCTGGTTCATGTTTGTCCATGTTCCTCCTTTGAGTAGACAGAAGGTGGCTTGTGAAACAGCCAGTGACTATGTCCAATGAAACTGAGGATTTCCCTTGGAAAGTGGGTGCAAGAGGGAGGACAGGGCAATGGAAAACCAGTAAGCTGTTGGCGTTGCCTTAGACGAAAGAGTGTGCTTGCTGGGCCCTCACCCAGGGTGGATGAGTCAGAACTGTCCCCTGTCAGGCCTCCCTTAGTCCTTTGCCCTTATCATTCCATGCCTGTGTTTGGCCTCTGAACCCTAAGACACCACTGTCACGTGTTTAAGTCCCCCTCAGACTCAGAAGGCCACCCCATGCCACACCCTCCCAGATACACCCCCACCCCAGGAAGGCATTAGAGTGAGATATCATCCTCATGATTCTCAAAGGGTTTATTGGAGTTTCCTGAGTTAGGAAACCAGGAGGGAACTCATTTGGCCCCCAGACAAGGTGAGTCTTCAGACCTCCTCTTTCCTTTTCCCTATCCCCTTCCCTTTCCCTCTCTCTCCCTCTCTCTCCTCCCTTCCCCTCCCCTTCCCCCCCCCCCCCCCCCCCCACACACACAGTTTGAAAGCTGCAGCCTGAGGGTTGGGGGAGTTGAAGAAAGCCATTCAATGGAGGGAAGTCCCAGGCTCTGACTTTAACAACAACCTTCTGCATTTGAATGAAATGATTGAATGGGGCCCTTCGGGATGGATCACCCTGAACCTCCCTTCAGCCGCCCCAATCCCTTCCAACCCTGAGTCCTCCAGTGGATTTGGGAATGGAAGGCTGGATGTGAGTGTGTGTGTGTGTTTATCTGTATGCACCCGCTGAGGGTGGTGGGGCATGTTCACACTGGCTCCTGCAACTCCATTCAATCTGGGAATATTCTGTTGTTTCTGCTGAGTTGTCAGTTGCTGTGATGAGCAAAGCTAAACTCCCATTGTCTAGTTCTTAAAAACCCCGATTCTCCTGTTTTCTTGGTGAATGGACTGACCCATACCCTCCCATCCCGCCAGACCCCTTGTACAAATACTTCCACTTGAAGAGTTCTTTCACCTGGTCCAGAAAACAAACAACAGCCACCCACACCCACCCCATTGCCACAGGTACACAACCAACAAAACAAGAATCCAGCTGGCCTCCTTCTGCCTCAATATACTGTAGAAGGTCACTCTCTTAGATATGCCTTAAGCTCAATGACTTAATGCTGTCTCCCTTTCTCTGGCACAATTCCATCCCCCATTAGGCCATATGATAACTGCATGACCACACTGCTCATGTGAGATGGAAACAATATGCTAAAGTGACCGGATGGAACACTGTCCATTTGAAAGGACCTACTTGCCAAGGCATCCATAAACATTCACGTGCTCCGATGAAATCATTGCTCTGGAAACTCCAGCATCTATAGCCGATCTTGTCCATGTTCTTTTAACCTTTACTCGCCCCCTGTTCACCTGATATTTTGCCTGATTGCTCACGGAGAAATTAGATCCCATGCCGCAAGAGCTGAATCTGAATCCTCTGCTCACCCAGAAGACAGAAAAGAATATGCAAGGCCTGCACCCGTCTTATCCTTCTCCACCATAACAGAAGAAAATATGGTCTGCCCTCCCTCCTCCTGACAAAGTCAAATCTGAGATAAGACTTGGATATAAAGGAAACCAGAATACTTTTTTGAGCTATAGACACTTTAAAAAAGCCTCAGCAGCAAAGAAATACACACAAAACACCCCCCTCCCATGCCCCTGGAAGGTGCCCTGGAGGGGAGTCAATGGCATTCTTATCTTCAAGGACAGGAAGTTGAGCATGAGAATGAGAATTCTGGACAAATGGACCCAAGAAAGAAAGAAAGAAAGAAAGAAAGAAAGAAAGAAAGAAAGAAAGAAAGAAAGAAAGAAGAAGAAGAAAAAGAAGAAGAAGGAAGGAAGGAAGGAAGGAAGGAAGGGAAGGAAGGAAGGAAGGAAGGAAGGAAGAAAGAAAGAAAGAAAGAAAGAAAGAAAGAAAGACAGAAGAAAGAAAGAAAGAAAAATCCTTATGTTCTTTTAGTCTCCCCACATAGTTGCATTACTCTTTCACAATCTCTTCTCCTTGTTCAGCCCAATAGACAAGCACTAAGGGTTTGCCACTCCTTGGGGTCTTTGTTTGCTCAGGAGGGCTCTGCCACGTGAAGCTTGGGGGGGTTGGGGGACTCCTCTGCTCCTTTTCCCCATTCCTCTGATGATGTCAAGGTCATCCTCGGGGTGGGGGGTGGGGGGCAGCCGCTGACAGGGTGGAGGTCAAGGTGGTGCCCCAGGGATGCTGTCCTTCCAGCATCTTTGGAATCGACCTCCTTCGTGGCCTTGCTCCCTTCAGAATGCTGCCCCACTGGCTCTCAACCACCATCTCAAGAAATGCCCTGGATAGGGGTGATGCCTTTGCAAGTGGCACATCCTCTTACCAGAGGACCCAGCGATCCCACTCCCAGGGGTTAGTCCTGGGGGACCCAGAGAGGCAAAAGCAGAGGGCTGTAGTGTCTCAGAATCCTCTGCCTGTCTAGCTTGTTGAGGTCATATGTACACCCATCTGACACAGTGGTTATAGAGTTGTCACCAAAATGTAGCTCCTTTAATATTGAGAAGTTTTCACTCTTTTATGTAGATAAAGACTGGATAAAAATGAATATAAAAACCTTGCTGTTCTGGGCAGGTAAAGAAAAAAAAAAAAACATTGTCTTTTCTTCTCTGTTCATAATCTCTTATCAAGAGTAGACTACCAGTGCAAGAAAACCTTGGCATTTTAACAGAGAGAAGAGCCAAATCTCAATGTTAAACCAGTATACTTGTAAAACTCTCTTCTCCCAATCTCAGTCCACCCTGACCACGCATAGAATTCCTTTTCAAAAAGTCTCCTTCAGAAACCCCTTCTACAACGTTCTTTTTCATTCAGAGTCAGTCTTAAGTTTTCTTTCTCTAAATAGACAGGTTCTGGGATACCTGGGTGGCTCAGTGGTTGAGCCTCTGCCTTCAGCTCAGGGCGTGATCCCGGAGTCCCTGGATGGAGTCCCATATCAGGCTCCTTGCATGGAGCCTGCTTCTCCTGTCTCTGCCTCTCTCTGTGTCTCTCATGAATAAGTAAATAAAATCTTTAAAACAAAAATAGGGACACCTGGGTGACTCCCCAGTTGGGCCTCTGCCTTAGGCTCAGGGTGTGATGCTGGGGTCCTAGGATCAAGTCCCACATCAGGATCCCTGCTGGGAGTCTGCTTCTCCCTTTGCCTATATCTCTGCCTTCTTTCTGTGTCTCCCATGAATAAATAAAATCTTAAAAAAAAAATAGCCAGGCTCATTTCAGGACAAAATATTTTCTTTTCCCTCGACAGAAAATGTATTCTCATGCCTTGTACCTCTTCTACACATCTCCTGCCTTCTCACGCACAGAGTTGTTTTCTAGCAGTCTTGATTCCATGTGACAGACTTTTTAAAAATTGTATTTATTTACATTTTTAGAAAGAGAGAGCACTTGTGTGAAGGGGGAGAGGGAGGGAGAGAGAAAGAGAATCTTTTTTTTAAAGATTTTTAAAAATTTATTCATGAGAAAGAGGAAGAAAGAGAGAGGCAGAGACATAGGCAGAGGGAGAAGCAGGCTCCCTGCAGGGAGCCAGATGTGGGAATGGACCCACGTGATCAGGAGATGGGGAGGGGAACGGGGAGGCAGAGGGGGCAGGGGAGCCGCCAGCAAGTCCTGAAGAAGATTTAAAGGTTTTATTTTTTATTTTTAAAGATTTCTTTGTTATTCATGAGAGACACAAGGGCCTGACGCGGGACAAGACTCCAGGACCCAGGCATCATGCCTGGAGCCGAAGGCAGACGCTCAACCACTGAGCAACCCAGGCATCCTCTTTTCCTTTTTCTTATCTGTCACCTTCCACCCTTCAACCTCCACCACCACCTCCTTTATCTCACTCTCCTGTCTTTTCCTCCTGCAATCCAGGCTTTGACTCTGGTTGCCTTTAGCCCTCTGGAAGAGATGGAGAAGCAGGCAGTGGGTTGGGCATCGGTTCTGGTGCTTGTGGATTTTGGATTTCTGGTGTCCAGCTGGCCTGCTTTCCCCCTCTTCTTCATGATTTTGACTATTGAGAAGTGGAGGATCGGGTCAGGTGTGTAAAATTTTGGTCTATCCTTCTCTCTGGACCAACTCTTGGGTCCCGTCCCACAAGGCATCTTTCTGATGGTATGACCTAGAAGTCCGAATGTAGGGAATTTCTTTTTTTCTTTTGTCTTTTTTTTTCTGTGTATTCATGAGAGAGAGAGAGGCAGAGATCTAGGCAGAGGAAGAAGCAGGCTCAATGCAGGGAACCTGATGTGGGGCTCGATCCTGGATCCCGGGATCATGCCCTGAACCAAAGGCAGACGCTCAACCACTGAGCCACCCAGGCATCACGTATATAAGGAATTTCATCCTAGATCATGGGAACTTGTAAAACGTTGGGGATCGTCTTTAACTTTCTGAGCCCAATTTTTACCCACGCCTGCCTTTCAACTCATGAGCTAGAGTTTCTTTACAAATAGATGTCAGCAATAGCATCCAGAGGCAGAGGAAACCTGTCCTGCATAGAACACATAGGGACACGTAGACACAAACAAGATGCCAACAAACTCTAGCTTTTGTCTCACTCCTATTTGTGGAGAGGTCATGAAAGACCCCGATGTTCCAATCTCCCCCTTTGATGAAAACAACTCCCATTGCCAGGTAGCATGACCTGGTCTGGATCCCAGCCATCAGTTGTTTTCCATTTCCAGTCAGAACAGGGCCGGATTGATGCAAAGATACCAAAAGCTGCAGCAACCAACCAACTCAAGGAACACCAGAGTATCTGAGCATTGGTTCCTCCCCAAAAGTCGGGGCTTTCATGATGGAACCATATGTGAGAGGCTAGTTGAAAGTTGCATTCAAGGAATGCTTGTGTCTGAGACTTAAGCACAGTGAAGCAGTTGTGAGAGGCTTGCTTAAAGGAAGGGTTGATGCTCAGAGGTAAGACAAGACCTTTCCATTGCGTGTCCTGTTGAGATAGTTTCTAACTCCCTTACCTGAGAACCTACTTCTAGTGCACCTGTGCCACCTCCTGTCGAGATAGAGTCAGGCTCCCTTTCCTTAGAGGCAAATTGACAGTTACATTCAAGGAATGCTTATTTCAATCAAAATAAGATTCTAAATGGTTGGTGTTACACACACACACACACACACACACACACACACGAGAAGGCACACCATTATTATTTTCAGGCATGATCATCTATGAAAGTTTTTTAAAAAAAATCAATGGAAAATTTATATGGAAATATACACCCATTCAATAAGGTGGCAGTTTTCCAAACAAACCTACAAAAACAGATAGCTTTGCTATAGATTTCTGATACCCAGCTAGAAAATTCAGTAGACATTTAGGGATAAACTTGAGATCAAAAGCCCTCCAAAAACTGTGAATTATAGGATCATAAAACAAAAAGTGGATAGAAACACAAATGGCATGCATTTGAGTGGAAAGAATTTATACTGTAGAGAAGCTATCTTTTCCCAGGCTGAAAGCAATTCAAATCAGAATCTCAGTTGTCTTAACCCACTAAGCTTACTTTAAATC
Organism: Canis lupus dingo; assembly: GCF_003254725.2. Taxonomy (NCBI): domain Eukaryota; kingdom Metazoa; phylum Chordata; class Mammalia; order Carnivora; family Canidae; genus Canis; species Canis lupus. The sequence continues at coordinate 63,633,287 of NC_064255.1, forward strand.
TCTTTGGAAGGAAAACAATGCATGAGAATAACCAAGAAAAATGAAATATATAGTAATGAGGAAGGGCTTGTCCATTCATATTATAAAATATATCGTAAACCCATTGAATGATAGCAATCTGGGACTAGCACAGCAATAGATCAATAAAATAGAAATAAAGGATTCAAAAACAGATCCAACTTACACACAAGAACTTTCCTCCAGTGCTTTGTAAATATTAGTCATGGACTTATCTTCAGCAGGGGCTGTTTTCCCTCAGAGACCTTAGAGTTTCTTAATTGTCTATGATGGAACTGATATTTAAATTAAGGCCATTTAACTCTAAATGATCAACCACCACAAAACATAGCCTACCAATAGATAAATGAGACTACCTAGAAATATTTTAGAAAAGTAATTAAGAAAGATTGGTCTGCCAGATATTAAAATACAATATGTAACTATGATAAGTAAAATAATGTCATTCGTGTGTTAGAATGCCTACACCAGAACCTGATGTGTTTTAAGTACTCAATAAACATATATGGAAGGGGTGCATTTACCAGACTCCCCTTCTAGAATTCATTTATCTCCAAGGACCTGAACCAGTATGTTATTTCAGTATGATTAGAATTCAGTTAGGATGGTTGTTAAAAATGCAGATCTCTTCCTTTCCCCTCTTCTTCCCATCCCCAGAAGGCTCATTCTGAGTATTGAGATAAGAAATTTTAATTTTCGACAAGCTCCGGGTGATTTCTGATACGGATGGTCTCCAGAACACACCCTAAAGTATATTGCTCTAGAAGCAAAGACTGGGCACTCCAGAGAAAGTGAGCATCTGGCTGATCGAGAATTTCATTCCCCATTGTAAATAAGTGTGTTGGCATTATGGTCTACAGGACAATCTCTTATATGTTTGTGTGAGTATCCTCACGTAATTGATAAACTTTTAGGGATCCAAAAAAATTAAATCTCCAGATCGTGCACTAGATCTTGAGTCTTTTTTGTAGATGGCCAGTTTAGCTTATTCTGGTGACGCCTCACCTTGCCACATACTTCTTTCAAACTTCAATGGCTAGTAGGTGCTCCATCTGTTTACTTCCTTTTCCCTTTCACTTAGAGTAGGATTTTGATAACAAAGTCCATTAATCACTTCCTCTCTCTGTCTACACTGGTTTAAACGTAAGGGTGCATTTCCCCCTCAGTTGGCTGCTTCTTTTCATTTGTAAATAACTAGTTTCAGAGAAAAACGGTAAAGCATCTTTTTTCCTCCCCCTCTACTATTTGAACTTTCCTTTTCTAGAGTCGAAATTCTACAGATTGAAAAATAATGACATCATTTCTCCTAATGCCCTACTAACCAAAGACATAGACTCTCATCTTGTAGAAAATGGCATGATTATCTAAATGATGTGGTTCTTACTCAACACCATTTATCCTAACTCATTCTCACTTTCCTTCTTTCCAAATGAAAATTTTATCACATTGTATTTATACTAGATTTTGACCCATTAATGGATCATGAAACTCCTTAGGGATCTTGACCAACATTTTTTTTCAAATGAAATAAAAAAGATGAAAATAGAAAATATATGGCACCGCAAGAGACTAGAATAAATTTTTGTTTCAATTACACACGTGTGAATGTTTACGAGGTTGAGACAAGAAAGCCATCTCTTATTTTGAGTCCCTGTTAGAAAATGTATGAAATGTTCTGATTTGGTAAAATTGGGTAAATTTTATGAACTGTTAACAGTCTTTTCTTCATTGTCCTCTAAGTAAATTTATGTTGGATTACAAGGCCTATTTCTACTGGTGGCTGACAACTTTGTCTTGCTAAGTCATGGTAACTTGATCATCTCCATTCAAAGCCCATGCTTTCTGTAAGCAGCTATCCAGTCAAATTCTAGGACCTCTTATTCCTTTGAGGCTTCCCTCCTTTTCTCTTTTCCAAGGTGATCCAAGCTTAAGGGACTTTGGATATTGTCCTGGCATTCTAAGAGGGATGCTTGATCTGCCTGATGTTCTCTGTCCTTGCTGACAACTTCCGGGGGGGTCCATGGATCTTCAGGAGTCTCTGGGTTATTTTTTGGGAGGGGGGCGGCTAGTGCTTTTCTCTTAAAAGTTGTGACATCCTCCATAATGCATTCTTATAATCTTCACGTGCTATCCAGTATGACTCGAAGCTCACAGCTCACTATTAGATGCTTGAATACCTTGAGGGTGGGGGTGGGGGCAAGAAAGGAAATTCTCTCTTGCAACACAGGTTGACTTCTGCAAATCAGAGGGCTTTCAGATTCCTGTTTGTGCAGTTTGCTTATAAAATTTACTGAGAACTGTGTTCTTCCAGCCTTCACTGTCCAGTTTTTACAGCAATGGAAGTTTGTAATTGTACTAGTCACATATGGCTATCAGCTCTTGAACTGTGGCTAGTGTGATTCAGGAACTGAATTTTATATCTTGTTTAGTCTTAATTAATTGAAATACAAATAGCCACATGCAGGGGCATCTGGATGGCTCAGTCAGTTAAGCATCTGCCTTCAGCTCAGGTCATGATCTCAGGGTCCTAAGATGGAGCCCCCAAATGGGGCTCCCTGCTCAGAGAGGAGTCTGCTTATCCTTCTCTCTTTTCCCTTCCCCCAGCTCATACTCTCTCTCTCAGAAAAATAAATTAAACCTTTAAAAACAACAACAACAGCAACAACAAAAGTCTCAAATAACCACATGTGGCTAGTGGCTCCTGCATTAGATAACACAGTTCTGGGCTGCATCTATCTATGCCTTCCCTTCCGTGATGACAGCCATTAAAAAAAAAAAAAAAAGCTATCACTGCTGCCAAAATCATAGTGTAAGTGTAATGCACACAAGAAAAGAAGAAGGAAAGCAATTTTTAAATATCTCTTCATATAACCCTGCCCCATTTACTTCGTTTTTCTCCTTCAGTTGTACTGAGGCATAATTTACATATAATAAAAAGGTACCCATTTTAGGTGTAGAGTTCAATGAGTTTTGACAAATGTATCCAGTCAAGTAACCACCACCACAATGAAGATGAAGATTGCATTACTCCCAAATTCTTCTGCCCCTACTACTACTGTTTTCCCTTTTTCAGAATTTCATGTAAGTACAGTCCGACATACACAGTCTTCTGTGCTTGGTTTCTTTCAATCAGTGTAATGATATGAAATTTGTTCAACTGTTGCTTGTAGAGGAATCAGCTCCTTTTCATTGTTAAGTTACGTTCCACCCTATGGCTATAATACAATCTCTTTATCCATTCAGAAGTTAATTTTGGTTGTATTTGGTTTGGGGCTACTCTTTTTAAAAGCTACTCTTATGAATAAAGCACATGTCTTTTTGTGGACATATGTTTTCATTCCTCTTTGGAAAATACCTAGAATTGAGAATGCCAGGTCATGTGGTAGGTGTATGTTTATATAAGAAATTACCAAACTGTTTTCTAAAATGACTATATCATTTTGTATTCCCACACTAATATATGAGAGTTATAATTGATCCACAGCCTGACCATCTCTTGGCATTGTCACTCTTTAGGATTTTAGTCATTCTTGTGGGTATGTCATGGTACCTGTCACAGTTTTAATTTGCATTTCCCAGATGATTAAATGTTGGTGTCTTTTTATGTACTTTCATGCCATTCGTATATCTTTTTTAGAGAAATGTCTGTTCAAAATATTTTTAAGTCAGGTTACTCTCTTCTGACTCAGCTGTAAGAATTATTTATTAGATATCATTTGTAAATATTTTTTCCCAATCTGTGGCTTGCCTTCTTAGTTTCTTAACAACGTCTTTCAAAATATGAGGATTTTTTTGTTTGTGGGTTAGTTTAGGTTTTTTGTTCTGTTTTGTTTTGTTTTGTTTTTGTGGGTTTTTTTTTTTTTAGTTTTAGTTTTAGTTTTTGGCTGAATGTTCAATATTGAGCAAATAAAAACTTATTTTTAATCAGTACTCTAAGTTGCTTTAATATTTATTAACATTTATTCCAAACTACAGATCAACATGGAATCTATCTCATAGAGTTGTCACAAGCCTGGCACGCAATAACTATTGAATGATCATTAGCCATGGACATATATGTTTATCCCCTCAACATATCCCCTTATTAAACAGAAGGGAGTCCTGAATATTATCAATTAAAGTAAGGTGACAAGAGGTAGGGAGATGTAAGAAGGGGAAAATTTTAAAGACTTCAAAGGAAACCTAAATAAAAGTTAAAAATAAAGCTTATTCACTCTCAGAGGCTATTTTAAAATTTTGAATAAAACCAACAATTCTCAATTTCTTCTGTGCTATTCCACAAATTCTTCTTTCTTATACACTGACTTGTCCAAATTTAGGACTGAATATTCATGGAAGACTAAAAATGGTCTGATAACTGTTTGGTTGCTGTGATCATACTCTCTATAGAATGTCTAGAAATTGACACAAAACAATGAGAGGAAAGTCACAGATTACAGTAAGAATAACTTTTCCTACTGCATTTCCTCAGAGACAAATCTACCTAATCCCTTACATCTTTAGAAATCATTAGATTTCAGGTATGAAGGAGGTTAGCTGTGCTTTCATTACACAGTGGAAGAGTACAGCAGGTATCTAGAAAGATGTTTGTGTTGTGCTTCCTCTGGGACCACTTGTTGGCTTAGTGGTTTCTATCTGTGCAAAGACTTGGGGCTACAAGTGGAAGAAGGGCTAATTCCCGTAGGAAATTAATATCGACTACTTATGTGATTTTTTTTCCTTTTGTCCTTCTCGGGTGAGAGTGGGATTTTTGAGTCTAGTCAAAGGTCATTTGACTGATGGATCCTCTGATGGATGTGCGATGGTATGAGGCACCAGGGGGATTGACCCCAGCTCACCCTAAATAACTCATGATTGTCTTACAATACCTGAAATGCAGCAAAAATTCCAGAACATGTCTCTTGTTCTCTGCACTCACCTAGCCATTGCATGCAAGGAAAACCTCAACTCTTTGGGTAAATTATTTTCTTGAAAGATGCAATGGGTAGAAGGCTTATCTAATGGGTTGTCTGTTCACCTGGTTGAGTGAGTTATCTGTTCACTAGTTGACAAGAGCTTCCAAGGATGTATAGTTAGGCATTCTGTTCCTCAAACTGTTAAGTGTTTGTAAGTAACAAATGATGAGTGTCACACAGATCAGAGATGATGAGGGTAGGTTTCCCTTTCTGCCCCGAGACCTGAGAACTGAGGAAGACAGTTGCTTTTATAGAGCCAAATGAACGCTCAGACTCCAACAATTAGACAGAGCATAAAATCTTCACCAATCTGCACTGATTCAATTTTCCAACAAATATTCTTTGATCTTTCCAGACAATGGTAAATAAGCCAAAATCCCTGTCACTGAATAGGCTTCTGATGATTCTAAACCAAAGATGATAATAAACGTTTCATGCTTTTCTTCATGGTATGAGACATAAAACCGAAGTCAACAATTTCATCTTAATTTATTTCCACAAACTTTATTTCTTTACTTGCCAATCTTTGGCAAAGAGGATAGAATTTTAAATTGGGAGAGATTTATAGGACCTGGGCCCATAGCCCATGAGCTGTCTCTGTGCAGGGGAATTTAAAAGGGATTGGCTCTGAGATGAGTAGAGAGGTCATGTCCAAAGGCAGACTGCTCTTCAAAGGAGATGGAACTTAATGGATCCTGCTTGCTGCCTTCAACTCAAGGGGAGGCTATTCAGGTACCTCCGTCAGATAGTGTTCTGAGTTAAAAGCTGCATTTAGCTTATCACGTATATGGATTTTGCTTCTTTATTTTATTTTATTTTATTTTATTTTATTTTATTTTATTTTAGGCACCTGCAGTTAGAGGTATTTGGGCTGGGGCCAGAATGAAACTTTGGCATATCTCCCATGTGACACTATCTTGTCCATGCCTGAACTACTCCACATGAACATGAGGCACCTTAATCCTTGAGCTAAGTCCAGGAGTTCAGTACAGATCCCAGAATCCACAAGACAGTGTCTAAATGAATCCGTGTTCCTGGATTGCAGGCACATGAAGTGGAGAATACGAAACTAGGACTCAACAAAGATTATCCATGAAAAAGCAATTTATGCTAAAAAGAAAAAAAAAACTGAAGAGGTGCTAATGAGTTAAAGATATATAGATAAATATACATTAAGTATAATTAAATATAATTGTATAATGTAAAATTATGAGAAAGAAGAAGAAAATATTTAATTACTCCCTTCGCAGCTTCATGCCCGTGACCTGAAGCCTCTGTATACCCACCTGAGGGTTGCCCCAGCTCTTAGAGGAGGTACCACCTTCTAGATTTTCTTATCACATTGATGGAAATTAAATAAATTCTTTGGGATGAAGGAGGAGAGGAAAAGTATCATATTTGTCTAGAACCCTATGTATTAGTCCATATTTGTCTATAACACCAGGTTTCCTTGAAGGAGGGAAAGCACAAGAGTGAAATATCCAAATGTAACTCGCACACGCTGCTGCACACTTTGCATGCTTCCATTGGGGACACTGAAATGCACAACAGGCAAAACCTTCAAAACTGAAATTCAGTTTCAAATAACATTCAATCCTTTTATTAGAATTACCTTTGAAATACTCAGCTTTTCCACCCTTGGTCCATTAGGGTTAAGCATAGAGCGAAGGCCAAGCCACAGGCCCAAAGATAAGATACCATGTCATTTCTCTAAAAGCCAGTCCTGAGAGGTAGCCCAAATCTAAGACCTAAGAATTGATTATCTATATACTGGGCCATTATTCCCAAACAATAGCGCACCTGGTCTTTGAAATCTACATAATGCTTATGTAGACCATGTTTGAGATCCAAACTAAAGCTGTGGGCTCTGTTTCCATGTCAGTCTTTTCCATACGGTTTTGATAAAGCAAGAAATGTTGAATGAGAATTGCTTTTGACCCTGGAGACTCTGCCCAGCCATTGAAATCTAACCAGTACAATCTCTTAAAATTTTCCCAACTATGGGAATTGTTCCCAACTTTGTCAACGTGTGTCGGTTGACATACTGTATTCCTTTTTGTTAGCTAGCAACAGACTGGTTAGGAAATGAATCCTCACTTTCATCTAAATCCAAAACTGACATTATCCTTTGGCGTGGCCTTTGAACTAATTGCTGTGTATACAAGGTGGTGTTTTTGCTCTGCAGTAGTGTGACGAGGGGAACTATTCACTCATTCACCAAGTACTGATAAGCTCCTGCTGAACGCATGATTGGGATGTACAAAGACAAACAGATGGATAGACCCACTGGTTTAATGGAGCTTTCAGTCTCTTTATGGGAAACACAAAATAAATGATAAACAGCAAACAAGACCATCTGAATGCAGTAAGGGCTATGCACAGAGTAGGATGACTGAGTGGCTGGGTCACTACTTTTGACTAGATGGCCTAGGAAGACATTCCAGGGAAAATGACATTTGAGCAAAAACTTAAATAACAAGAGGGACTCAAATATGCAAAGATTGCAGGCAAAAGGAACAGTAAGTACACTTTAAGTAGAAATGAACTTTGTATAGCTAATTAAAAAAAAATGAATATGACCAAATGCCACTGTTTCTGGGGCAGAGTGACCACGGGAAAATGGGAGGTAAGAGTAGGCAAAGGCCAACTTGCAGAGGCTTCTTAGGCCTTGTGGCCATCATGAGGAGTATGGATTATATCTAAGTGGGAAGCCATTGGACCATTTAAACAAGAAGGGAAGTGATGGGATTACAATGTGAATGCTTACAGAAACCTATATTTGGAAGGCCAAGGAATAGTCACACCCTATAACAAAACAAACTAGCCCTTCTATTATTCTCATTTCCTTAAAGCATCTCCAGCATGAAGCATCCTCTAGCATACGTAATATGTACGAACAGAAACATATGATGTGCCCACGAATGGCCATTCATATTCATCAAGGGCAAACATAAGTGGAGAACAGTTCTTTCTAAAGCCTGGTATTTCCTTCCTATGAAAGGACTCCAAATTAGAGAACTCTGCGTCTCTCTTAACACCTTTTCTCATTCCATATTTAGGTAGCTGACTGACTTATCTGGTTGGTAAATGTGGAGGAATAACAGTTTGTTTGTTTGACTCAGCTCCCAGATATTCCTCAAGAGAACGAATCTGCCCATAGAGGGCAGAAGCTCTCCACAGCAAGAGTACTACTTAGACAAGCCCCATCCTGTGGCCCAGCTCCACCATCATTGCTGTGACTGGATCAGCGAAGGTACCTAAATCTGAGTTCAACATTGGCGTCTCTGCCTGGTTAACAAACCTAAAGCTCCGTTCTCCAACCTCACCTCTACTAGGACTAAAAATGATATTTGGACCTCTGTGTCTCTTATTTTCCAACTTAAGAGCAAGATGGGAAAAACAAGATACCATTTTTTGGCGGGGAGGAGTCCTTAGAGACCCCAGTGTTAGTTACATACTGAGAACATAGTCGTGTCTTAGGTTCTCTCAAAGATGGAAAGGAGAAAGTAAATATACCATCTATCCAGAGGAAATTTACAATCCTCTGTGTTAAAATATTGCCATGCTGACAAAGAAAAGCATCTTCTCAGACAGAATAGAAAACCTAAACACCGGAATTAAAAAACAAAACAAAAAAAACATCAAAAACCAACTGACCAGTTTGGAATCCCTCAAGACTCTGCCACAGGCTTTATTTACACAGAACTGGTCAACCATACAACATAGAAATAGAGGGAAGGACCAATGGCAAGAATGCTCACCTGCAGTCGGCATTCTTCTTATCCGTTCATTGACTTTTTGTTGTCTTCTGGGTATTGATCTGTAAGCTTTGGCTCTCAACACTGCTTTCATCTCAGTTCTTTTCTTTTCTTTTCTTTTCTTTCTTTCTTTTTTCATATCACTTATTTTCAACCCTGTGTCCTCCAGTTTCTCCCTCTCCCACACCAGGCAGCGGGAGAGGGATGCTATTCTTGGCACCTTTTCTCAAACTTCTCATTTGTCCATTTGAGCATAATACATCGCTGTAGTTCTATTGCTTCACATGTGAAGGATGGTCATGTGGCATTTTAAAGCCTACTCAAACTCTCAACTGGAAGTGTAGGGGCTGACCTATGTAACTTCCTGCCTAATTCTCATGTGGAAAAGGTGAGAGGTAAACAGGTGAGTTTGAACTCATGTCTGAGAAAATGACCCCGGACATAACGGAGACATATGTGGTAGAGACAGACAGTTTTGTCAGCCTTACAAGGAAACCAAATACAGATCTATTAATCTTTGCTATAGGAAACAAAGCTCTGAACCACTGGATATGATATCTGAATGAACCGAGGATCAAACTATGCTCTCTTTGCCTCCAAGTACTTTTAACATTTTTAAAACGTTTTTTTCAGATGAAATGAAGACCCATCTATCTTATTGAGCTTTAGAATTAGAATAATGCAAATGTGTATATTAAAGGTTTTTTTATTAATAATAAATTTATTTTTTATTGGTGTCCAATTTGCCAACATACAGAATAACACCCAGTGCTCATCCCGTCAAGTGCCCCCCTCAGTGCCCGTCACCCAGTCACCCCCACCCCCCGCCCTCCTCCCCTTCCACCACCCCTAGTTCGTTTCCCAGAGTTAGGAGTCTTTATGTTCTGTCTCTCTTTCTGATATTTCCTACCCATTTCTTCTCCCTTCCCTTCTATTCCCTTTCACTATTATTTATATCCCCCAAATGAATGAGAACATATAATGTTTGTCCTTCTCTGATTGACTTATTTCACTCAGCAGTATATTAAAGTTTTATATAAGAGCTCTGTGTACCCAATTTTTTACGTATTTGCTTGAGTTTTTATTATTATTTCTTATATACTTCAAGTTTCATAATGATGCATTTCTTAGCCCAACTATATGAGGCAATTAAAATACTTCATAGTACACATCTAAGTGTACTTGATCCAGATTTTCTGGGCTTACTCTAGAACCCTGACCCAAGGAATTTGGTTGCCCTGTTGGGTCTGTTCCAATAAAAATGAGATGGAAGAGATCCTAAGTATAAGTTGCTGACCTTTTTTTTTTTTTTTCTATTTTAAAACTTGTCCAAAAAATCATAGCTTTTTTACCTGATAGGTACCCATACCAAACAGGTTAAGACAGGAGTAGCGTAGGTGTTTCAGTGAAAATTATGGTGAATTTCCTGTGGTGTCACAGGTAGTAAGTATGCTTGCATAAATCACTGTGTAAGCCATTATGGCCGCAACTGAAGTTACGACCTTTAATTCTCTAATTGTCCTCCTCCAAGTTCTGGGGAGTGAATCAGCCTTTTGGCATCCTGCCTCACTTCTGACTGACTCAGAAATGCTTCCATCGCAGCTGCCACATATTTTTTTTTTTAAAGAAGGGGCGGAATTGCTGCTATGAGTCATAAGAGAATGGGAAATAGCAATAAGGTGAAAGGTGAGGTAGGTGTCCCAATTGCAGTTTTCAAGAAATTATCAAAGGATAAATAGACCAAGAGTCCAATTTCCATTAGAAACTTTTGAAAGAGTTAGGAATTAAACCAGTTTTTAAACACTTCTCTTTATATCTGAAAATTGTCCTTTCTTCACTTTCCCATAAACAGGCACCCACACTCCCAAACAGTAGAATAAAGCGAGAGAGAACTTAACTTTCATTTCAAATCCGTCTGCTGCAAATACACTTTCCACTCTGGTTTAGCATACAGCTAAACTTAACATTCTGAGTGAATTAACCTTTTCAACCCCATGCTTGGCTATCAAACAATGCATGGTCTTAGAAGAACTATTTTTTTTTCAAAGATTTACTTATTTATTTTAGAGACAGAAAGAGAATGCATGGCTAGCCCATGAGCAGGGAAGTGGGTCAGAGGGAGAGAGAGGAGGAGAGACGTAGATTCCCCACTGAGCTGGAGCTGCCCCTGGCTCATTCCACAACTCTGAGATCATGACCTGAGTCGAAATCAAGAGTCAGATGCCCAACCAGCTAAGCCACCCAGGTGCCCCTTAGAAGAACTAATTTAAACATCAAGAACATAGTTTGGTTGTTGATAAGAAAAGGATTTCTTTAAAGTTCAACTAGAACTCAATTTTCAGGAGAGCACATACAAATTGATTCTTTTAAGTGAATTTACAATTGGTAATTAAAAATTCCCCAAATAATGTCATAGTATGTGGTCTAAGGGTTTTTAACTCAGTTAAAACCTGAGGAAGTATAAAAATCACTGATCAGAGGCAGTAAGGCTTCAAGAACATTAGCTCAGCACTGGCCAAAGCCACAAGCTTAGAATTCAGTCCATAAGTCTCCTCAATATTTTGGAAGATTATCACGGGCCTATTGGAGAACCCAGGTTAAATTAAAACTTTGTCGGAGTACCTGGTGGCTCACTCGTTTAAGGGGTCAGCTCTTGATTTTAGCTCAGGTCATGATCCCAGGATCCTAGAATCGAGCCCAGAGTCCAGCTTTGTGCTCAGCAGGGAGTCTGCTTGAGATTCTCTCACCCCCTCCCTGTCTCTCTTTCTCCCCACTTGTGTGCACTCTCTCTCTCAAACTAATAAATAAATCTTTAAAAAATTGAAACTTTGTTTAGAAGTCGGTAATCTTGTTAAAGATTTAGCTCTCAAGAAAAGCCTTGGAAATCACTTTCTTGCCCTTAATTATTTTTGAAGTAGATAAATCTTAAGTTTTTATGGATTGAAGGCCTGACTAGACACCAAGCATAAGAGAAAGAAAGAAATGGTCTCTTCACAGGGATTTCTTCTATTGTGTGTATGGATAAAAGAGAGTAGTTGACACAGTACATCACACAGTGGTCAGTAGCATTGGTCAGTAGCATGCCAGCTTGGGTCAGAATCCTGGTTCTGCCTCCTCCTCCAGCCCGTCAGATAACTTTCCACCTCTCTTTGCTTCATCTTCCCCATTCTTAAAGTGAAGATAGAGATATTACTCGCCTGATGGCATCATAGAAATCAAGTTATAAAGTGCTTAGAATAGTACCACATACATTAAAAGCTCTTCAAAAATGTACACTACAAAAAAACATAGAGGCCTAGATAGGTTAGTGACATTTTCCAGGTGGCAAAGCAGCAGAGCTAAAATCTGATCCCAGGTCTCTGAGCCCACTGATCTTCAAGCTCAGATTTGATTTGTCCATTGCCATTTCTCCAGAATTGTGGGAATAATTGCCATACTGAGTAATTGGTGAAAATGATTTTAGCACCTCTGCCAAATTGGAAAGTTTTACTTAAAACTTTCAGTCTTTTTGTTGTTTGGTTGTTTGTTTATACAGGGGCTGATGAGGTAAGTGAACTGAAATGTTTAAATGTGCTAAAATAGAAAAGGCTGCAAATGAGTAGAGGCCTAGAGTACTGACTTTAAAACTTTGACTAATGGGTTGTTCTTTCAGGGACATGTTTTACCTCCAGACCTCCAAGCCTCTGAAGGGCTGCTCTGAGGGCCACGGCACTATTTCTAATAACTATATTTTTTGTCCCAGCAAAGTGAGGGAGCCAGAGGTAATAGAACAATGTCATTATGTTTAGTTCACTGTCACAATCCTTTGGATCTCAGCAAAACATCTGCTGATATATGACTGACAATTGAAGACCTCACTTGTCTCCTCACAGAGTCATCACAATCCTTACAGATTACTAGAGTCTTTCTCCTTAAAGGAATGTGCTTTTGACTGTAAAGGAGGAAGTTGGCTGTGACACAAACTTCTAGTCAAACAAGACTGCATTTTCACTTGCTACAGGATAAGACAAGTAAGCAATAGAGGTGATGACAAGTCCCAGGAGTGATGGCACGGTGGAAAATTTCAGTCACTGAAGATCCCTCCTTCACATGCCTCACTCAGGTTAAGGCAAAGGCCGTTAGTTTTCACATACTGGTGGTCTGGGGGCACAACCCATCAGAACTCCTTGCAGCAAACTCTGCATGGTTCTAGAAATTCTCTGCTGAGAATGAGAGCCATTTGAGGAACCTAATCTGAATGTGACTCATTCTCCCACATGTAGTTTTTGTGTAAAGGGAATAAATTAATGCATAATAAACGTGTTTGATTTCCACTGATACCACTCCATCCTAAATTCCCAGAAATTCTAGTCCAGCCTTGAGTTCTCCTGATGTATAACGGGTTCCCCAGATATGATGATTGTCATGACAAAACGTAAGAGTTTATACCACAACCCCTCTACCCCAAGGGTATTTACTTGATATAGAAAACTTAAATAACTGATTATTCCAATGGTTTTAGGACACAACTTCCCACTAGACAAATGATGAGTTGTCTTGGAAAGCACTTTTTAAAAGAAATCTTCCCTTCAGCAAAGGTAACCCAACTTAATAATAATTATCTTCATTGGAGATCCAATGACCAGATTCTGCACACTTACTTGTCTCTTAAATTACATGTATAACTGTTTGCTAAGGGTTATGTCCACAGTCACAAAGTGTAAAGTTCAAAATTATTGCTGTTTACAGAATCCAAGTAAAAAGAAATAAACCTATCTCCTTGGAAGTATAAGTACTGGAAGAAATACAAGCAGCCTTAAAGGATTATAAAATTTGAATACTTCAGTTATTTAAAATGAACCAAAGTTGCTTTTTGTTTTTGTTTTTTTAGACGGGACTGTGTTCACATAAAGACATGTGCATAAAGTCAGATTAAATAAAACAACATAATAGTATCACTGCAAAGATGTACAGTGCATGAATAATGACAAGGGAGTGCATTGAGAGTTACAGAGAGACATAATTAAACATGTTTTATGGAATTTCTTATAATATATATGATTGAAAATAATATATATGATGGAATATATATCATTGAAAAATTATATATTATAGGAAAATTCTGTAAAGTATTAATTATGAAAACATCTAACGCAAGAGATATAACCAAACAATTCTCTTAACCAAACAATTTTGCAATAAATTGCAAAGATTTATTGCTATATAGTTTACATTCATTCCATATACCAGGAGTGAAGGTATAATGCTCAAAAAGACAAGTTTGCTCCCTGGCCGCCTACAGTTTACAATTTAGTAGAGATTTAGCCAAGTTGATAAGCCATAACATGATCACCCGGTAAGTGCTATGAGGCAGGACATTCACACAGGGCTCAGAGAACTTACTGGATGCACACCTGTGGGTTCTAGGCAACAGACTGGGAGAAGAAAAGGATACTCTGATGATGATGTAGAGGTAATCTGGCAAAGAAACACGAGTTGAGAAAAAGAAAGGAGGTATTCCCAGCAGATGGAAAGGCAAATATCCTAGAAGGAGGAGAACATTAGCTTTGGAGATAATCAAAGATGCCTATATGGAATCTCAAGTCAAGCCCCAGAGTATTCTGACATGATCTATAAGATCACAATCATAGGAGAAGCAATTGGTGGTTGTCTTTATTTAAATGTGGCCCTCGTGAGCCAAAAGATATCAGCAGACACACCAAGAGTACAGTTAGAAATATTCTGATACCAAGGTCTAAAGATATGGTTAGAAGTTAAACACCTCATCCGAGTACCATTAAAAACACAAAAACAAACGTGGTTGACCCCAAGAGCACCCCAATCTCTAGATTAGATGTCACATACAAAGGAAATGACAAAGTTCTTTAAAAGGGTATTACACAAATTCTCTTTGTTGGGTTAAATCTTCTCTCCTCCCCAGTCACTCAAGCAAAAGGAATTGTTAGGCACTTCGTTCACTAACAGGAAACACCAGAGGATTACATAGCATAGTTTTCAGCCACAAAAGGAATTATATTTTTTCCTCAGGAAAGAAGGGCAATTGACATAGAAAAACAAGTTGAAGAGAGTGAGTGGTTAATATCTAGTGTAATAGGTATAGTTAGAAACCACGGTATTTGCTATAGAGACTATCAGTGTCTGATTAGCAATGACTAAGTTAGATATGTTTTCTTGAAAAGGAAAATTTTGTAAAATGGGAGGGATTTGGCTTTAGCGGGAGAAGGAAAACAGGAACTGAAGAGGACATTCTAGACAAAGAAAATAGAGTGAAGCTTCAGAGACAGGCGTGGTCACAATGTATGTGTGGGTCAATGAGCCTGTCTGAAGTCAAGGAAATATTTGAACAGTTAGAAATCACTTTGAGTTGGTTGGTTGGGATAAGAAAGTGGAAAAATTGGAAAAATAGAGGCCATGCAAGTTGATACTTTAAGGCAAAAGGTGTTGATAAGCGTTGAGTTGGATAATGTGAAAACAGTCTTTACTAGTTATTCTAGCAATGCTATCAAAGAAAAAGATAAGAGAAAAAATTCCACAGCCACTGGGGTCGACAGAGAAAAGCTTTTAGTCATATATGGCAAAGTGCTGAGATCTTGAATTAAAAACCAGGAGTCAACGTCAAAGGCATTTCAAAAGAGAAAATGAAAAATAAAAAAAGCATTTGGGACTACTATCTGGATGAAGTCAAGAACACGAGAGGCAGGGAGGAACTAAGAATGATTAAGTGGCTATGTAAATAGTGGCTTCAGTTGGCGCAAGTGGGAAAGAAAGATGGAGTGAGTTTTGTCGCTATTGAGCTTAACAATGAGGTACTCAAGTAGAAATGTCCACTTAAATGGTTTAAAAGAAAAAGAAGACTTACAGATTAAGTGAGAGGACAAGTTTGGAGTCATAAGAGATAACTTTACATAGATTCTTTTCTAAAAAAGGGTAGCATGGTAATTATCTTAGCTTTTTTGTTTACAGCAGAATTCTTACTTCAAACAAAACCTAAACCATGTGCCAAGTCTTCCCTGTTTTTTTTTTTTTTTTTTTTTTTTGTAAACAGAAGAGAGAGGTACTTTTTAAAAGTGAAGGTCCTAGAGCTTCTTTCTTCACCTAATCCCTCACTCCATTGCCGTGAAGTGGAAATGGGACTAGGAAATATGAGGAGGGGGACATTCATGGAAAGAAGCTGAACCAGCCCAGGAGAATTTCTTAATTGGAGGTAGGCATGGCTGGCAGTAATGGGAGCAAGGTGGGAGACACCCTGAGACAGCCAGTCCAGGCTGAGTAAGCAGTGCACACAGTCAGCACAGGGATGGGTTGGGCTATCTTCAAATGGAGCTGGCACTCAAGAGCCCAGTCAACAGTTGGTGTGAGTCACAGCACGCAGATAATCAGACAAGGCAGTGGGTCTGAACCAGGTGGGCTGCTTGGAAACAAGAAGCTCAACCTTGGCCAAATGGCAGAGAGGCAGTATGGAATCAGGAAACCCAGGCTTGGCCAGCTGGGTATTGTTGGCATGGAGGATTAGTCTCCAGGTCACTGGGCCACTTACTTACTCACTCAGACAAAAAATATTTCCACTCTGAGCCAGGCATTCTGTTAGACCCTGGGATACCACGGGAAGGAAAGAAAAGGACACAGTGCCTTGTCTTTACACACTGTGTGCAAGGATGTCGCCCATATTCCAGAAAATTCTGCTCTCTCCTCCCTTTTACAAGACACTTCCTGTGACCAGTGTCTGTTGAACTTCACTTTGTGAATTACTACTTTAAATGAGTGAATTTTGTGACGTGTGCAGTCACATCTCCAAAACAAAAACCCTAGCCCCTCCACTTTCTAGCTGTGTGACATGGGCCTAGTTACTGAATCTCAGTATGCCTCAGTCTCCTCATCTGTAAAGTGGGAATAGTAGTAGCACTTCCCTTTCCAGGTTGTTGTAAGAATTAAATAACTCAACTCATGGAAAAGGTCTAGAAGAGCACCTGACACATACCAAGTGCTAGATACATTCTGGCTTTTGTTAGTAATGTTAGAAGGAGGAGGACTCTTTACCCAGCTGACAGCATACAGTAAATAAAATTATGTTAGTAATGTTTCCCATAACAACAACAAAAAAATCTTTGTAAATGTCATTTTTTATTTTTATTTTTTTAAAGATTAATTTATTTATTTATGATAGACATAGAGAGAGAGAGAGAGAGAGAGGCAGAGACACAGGAGGAGGGAGAAGCAGGCTCCATGCCGGGAGCCCGATGCGGGACTCGATCCCAGGACTCCAGGATCGGGCCCTGGGCTGAAGGCAGCGCTAAACCTCTGAGCCACCCAGGGATCCCCTGTAAATGTCATTTTAAATCATGCATCCTCCTTTACTGCTGGATCTTTAGCTTGTTTCAAGTTAAGAGGTATTTAAGTTATACCGCAATAAGCATGTTTGTGTGCAAAGGTTTGTTTTTTTAATCATTCCCTTGAAATCAATTCTCAGAACTGGCATTATGTTTTCCAAGGGTATGACGTCTTAGAGATTCAGTACAAGGACTGCCAAAGCCTTGTTGAAAAATCTGCTTCGAATGTCCTGTCTCATGTCAACCACGTGTGAGACTGGCTGTTTCATGGCACTGTGGTCACACTAACTGGTCTCCCTTCTTATAATCTTTGCTAATTGTATCCCACCATTTTTTACATTGCACTCAACTCATTGTTACTGAGGTGGAACATTTTTTTCAAACATTCTTTTGGGTATTTTTTAAAACCATTTTTCCATCTAGTTCTTAGGAAAACCAGAAACTTAGGTTTTTTTCTTCGAATGCCAGGAACTCTTTATACACGGACTATTTATCTTGCTGTTTCACAAAATACAATATGAATAGAGAAAAAAAAAAACCTTGGTATAAAGGCGAGTACAGTGCAGCTACTTTTCATTCATGACATATGTAGGTTAGGTTCTCAGATAACTACAAGTAACTTTTTCCTGTTAAAAATCAAGTTCCAATGTCTGTTTTTCTGTCACTGTTCTTTGTGAGGAGGTGGTTCTTGAACGATTAGACAATGCCTTGTTGGTGAGAATTTCCCACCAACGAGAAGTAAATTTTGAGATCGTAGATGGTCTCTTATTTTAATGAAAGGGCTTCCTGAGGAAATGAAAGTGTTATGTTTTAATGTGCTACCTCTTTGATTATAGGAGATATCTAACTTCTTTCTGAAGGCATTCAGCCTGCACCCCACATGCCCAAGGCAAGATTCAAGAGCTGCATCCCTCAAAGTCCATGTCCCCATGACTCTGACCTTTATCTCTCTTTTTCATTTTTATAGCTGCGTTCCCAGGAATTGTTCTAGAATGTGAGATGAATACCCTCGCATTTAATCACTCTTCAGATAAAGCTCATCTGACCTGGCAACTGTAATTTTAAAGAGCTTGCATGTTTTAACGACTGTTTTATCACCACCAAACTGAGATGTGTAAAGAGCAAACCTCCCTGGTACAGCTGCACCCATTTGTTTGAAACATTTGCTGTGTTTTATTCTGCAAGGATTGTTTCTTTAGCAAGTCACATGAGCTATGATACACAGTTCAATACCATGTAACATTTCCGTGGACTTCTAAGACACCAAGCCATCTTCAAAGAAGCAGTGGAACCCAGGTTTGTTTGTAGAGAAAGCCCAAGGCGGCATTTAACAGGGGACAGGCTTTGGGAACAGAGTGTGTTTCCTACAATTGGTGGTCCCTTCTATAAAAAGCAAAACCACTTTTTTTGTTGAAGAGGAAATTCTGCTAGTGGATTTTTCCCCAGAGTTGCATCTTGGTTTTATTTTGTGTGTTTCATACCTAGTCTATCCTTGTTGAGGATATAGTGTAGAAGTGGGTATGGATGATGTGTGGGGGGAGGCGATGGATGTTCTAATGACAAAAGTAGGATTGTCAGAGTAGTTGTATAGACTAAATGAAATCCAGTATACTCCCTCTTTCAGTTATTGGGGAGGGTGGTTTGACTGAATTTGAAATTCTTTAGATATTGATTATAGCCCTTGATGTGAAAGAATAGATGTTATTCATTTTTTTTAAATGTGGCATCTAGAAACAAAGAAGTCATACATCCATTTACTCATTTGACCTATATATTGTAACCACTATACATCCAGCATTGCACTGCATTAGGAGAATACAGTGATGAAGTCTATGTTCCTTCTTGCATGCTTTCAAACCTACTATTTATTCCTTCCCTCCTTCTCTTTCTTCCTTCTTCCCTCCCTTTCTTCCCTTCCTTCCCTTCCCATACTAAAAAAAAGCAGCTATAAGAGAATGAACAAGGGGTCTGGGAGGTAACGGGAGGTGTTCCTATAAAATCTTGAACTCCTGGAGCCTCAGGTTCCTTTATGGTGAAATGGGAGTAACAGTACATAACACATTAAGGGGATCTGAGAAACAAATGAAATGTCTTCAAAGTGGCCCAGACTAAGCACCTGATAATGATAGATTAAACATTTTGTCTTTCATTAGACAGAATAGAGAAGAAGGGTTTCCTAGGCTGAGGGAATGTCCTGGGTAAAAGGTACCAAGACAGAAGGTTTTGTTCAGAATGATTAATGTTTCATTATACAGTGCTTGCCCAACTGGGAGATGGTGCAAGATAAAGATGAAGAAGTAAGTTACTCTTAAGGGCTTTGTTTTCCCTGCTAAGCAGCTTGGGTGGGATCGGACGAGAAGGAGTAAAACAGGGAAAGAGTGTGATTGTGTAGACTGGAGGTGAGAGAAAAAAACCAGGCTGATCAGTTAGGGGCCTGTGAGAACAGAGAGAGCCAGCGAAGACTAGGTTATGAAATATAGGGATAGAGGTTTAAGGATATTTAAGAAAAAAAAAATAAACCTCATCCAAAACAGGTGTTCCTCAAATCTTATTTCAAAACATGCATGCCCACCAATAGGTGCTCAGTGTCAGAGTCCCTGCTGACCCCTCACCTTTGAGGTGTCGAGGATGATTTCTCAGCTTCTCAGGAGGAGCTGAGAAATATGAAAGGTTATCAGTGTTTTGATCGTTTCACTAGCTCAGCTAAGACAGGATGGTTCTAAATTCCATTCATACTACAAGCCTGGTGGACAATGAATCCATTTCACAGATGAGGAGTCTGAAGCTCAGAGTGGTTTGGTAACTTGGCCGAGGTCACATGGTTAAAATTCAGAGTCAAGACTGTGTGACTCCAAATGGTAAAACCCTTCCATCACAAGATACTACTTGATTATTGGTCAAACTCTGGTTCTCAACACTGGCTCAACATCAAAATCATTAGGGGATTGTTGTTGTTGTTGTTGTTGTTGTTGTTTTTAAGTAGAGAGGTCTAGGTACCATCATAGATTTACCAAATCAGAAATTTCTGGGGGGAATGGCAGGGCCATCTATGCTTTTGTAGACCTCTTGAAAAATTCAGATGTGTAAGCTGAGTGGAGAAGTTACTTCATGAAGGTAAGAATAAAGTGTTGCCCACAGCAGAAAGTTAAGTGAAATGAAGGAATTCATACCTCTGTTTATTGATGAGGAGAATTATGGATTAAGCTTCTGTCTGGGCCTTATCCTTTCAAGCAGATCATACAGTATCAGAAACAATGAATGACAGTAGGGTGGAAAAAATGAAGTCTCACATCTCTCATCCCAGATTAACTGAGAAGTAAATGTGTTGCACAGTGATCCAATAATTCCCAACTCAGATAGGAATTGATTGGGACACCTGGGTGGCTCAGTGATTCAGCACCTGTCTTTGGCCCAGGGTGTGATCCTGGAGTCCCAGGATCAACTCCCACGTCGGGCTCCCTGCATGGAGCCTGCTGCTCCCTCTGCCTGTGTCTCTGCCTCTGTGTGTGTGTGTGTGTGTGTGTGTGTGTGTGTGCATGATGAATAAATAAATAAAATATTTAATTTAAAAAAATTAAATTAAAAAAGATAGGAATTGATAGATGGAAGTCAGCATTTAAAAGGGAAAAGCAGAAAAAAATGTATTCTTTTCTGGTCCCTTTCAGTAGATGCTACAGTAAGCTTACTGTAATTCTTTGATTAATTTCCTCTATATCAAGGATCTAAACTGAAATCTCTAAGTTCGGACTGATAAGCTTTCCCTTCTCTCTATCTAGCTTCCTTCACGTGTTCAATTTCTGCTCAACCTGTATGAGTCAACTCAAAGGAAGCTTTACCTGATCCCCATGCTGTTCTAAGCTCTGTTCTGCCATAGTGTCCTGTGTCTACTGCCAGCAGAGCCTTAAACACACTGGAGCACAGCCATTGCTTGTATTGCCAGTCTCTGTCTGGACTGTAAGGTCTCTGAGGGCAAAGGCTGTTTCTTATTCCACCTTATATCCTCAGACTCTAACATGGAGCATAGCACAGAGTGACTATAAATATTTGTGGAATGAATAAAGGATGAGAGGGAGAAAAGCAGTGGAAGGAGGGAGAGAGAGGGGAGAGACAGAAAGAGGAAGAGAAGAAGGAGGAAAAATGGGAAGAAGGAAACTAGAAACTTCCTTTGGAGATTATCAACACAACTTCTCTTGAACCTCAATGGCTTGAAAGGTAAAAAGTAAGATGCACAGGGAAATACAAATCAACACCACAATGAGATCCCACCTCACACCAGTGAGAATGGTGAAAATTAACAAGACAGGAAACAACCAATGTTGGAGAGGATGTGGAGAAAGGGGAGCCCTCTTGCACTGTTGGTGGGAATGTGAACTGGTGCAGCCACTCTGGAAAACTGTGTGGAGGTTCCTCAAAGAGTTAAAAATAGACCTGCCCTACGACCCAGCAATTGCACTACTGGGATTTACCCCAAAGATACAGATGCAGGGAAACGTCGGGACACCTGCACCCCGATGTTTATAGCAGCAATGGCCACAATAGCCAAACCGTGGAAGGAGCCTCGGTGTCCATCGAAAGATGAATGGATAAAGAAGATGTGGTCGATGTATACAATGGAATATTACTCAGCCATTAGAAGTGACAAATACCCGCCATTTGCTTCAACGTGGGTAGAACTGGAGGGTATTATGCTGAGTGAAGTAAGTCAGTCGGAGAAGGACAAACATTATATGGTCTCATTCATTTGGGGAATATAAAAAATAGTGAAAGGGATTAAAGGGGAAAGGAGAGAAAATGAGTGGGAAATACAGAGAGAAAAACAGAGAGGGTGACAAAACAAGACAGACTCCTAACTCTGGGAAAGGAACAAGGGGTAGTGGAAGGGGAGGTGGGTGGGCGGATGGGGTGACTGGGTGACGGGCACTGAGGGGGGCACTTGATGGGATGAGCACTGGATGTTATACTATATGTTGGCAAATCGAACTCCAATAAATAAAATAAAGAAAAAAAGTGCACAAAACACCGCATGCATGCAAAAAAGTACGATGCGAAATAACTATTGTGCTAATTAAAGATAAAGAAGCAATAAGCAAATATATGGCCTCAGATCCCTAGGAACGTGATAAAATTTAAGTTTCTTACAAAGTTTCTTTTATTATTGCATATGAATAACCTAATTTATTTCAGCTAGTTTATAGACACCAATGGGTGAGAAAGGGCAACAATGCCCCCCAAGGCCAAAGGCAAGCAGCTCAGGAAGCAACCAAGATTTCTTTCCTATTGGCAGAGTGCTCAGGGAGATCCATCAGGGAATGACTAAGATAAATGGCAGGCTTGGTCACAATGGTAATTTGAAGGCTGAAGGCAGAGGGTACAGAATAAAGCACCATACAAGAGGCTTTTTTTTTTCACATTTCTTGTTCACTTGGAGGCGGCTAAAGGCAGTTTAGTAACTTGTTAAATGTAGCCTCAGTGATTGCAATTGAACACCAGCACACAACATACCACAAAAACCTAAACAAAATAAAACAGAAATATTCCACTTGGGTTCCATTATACAATTGTAATATTTAATTTTATTTATTTTTTTAATATTTAATTTTAATATTAGAATCAATACATGTAGATTGGATAAATCTCTGAGTCCACCTCCACCTAAGTGTGAGGGCTGGGCTTTTCTATTGCTGAATCCTCTTTGACTGTCAGAGCAGCTGACATAGAGTAGTTGATGAATGAATGAGTGAATGAATGAATGAATGAATGCGCATGCCTGTATAGTTCATTAAGATGAAACTAAGCAATATAGGTAAGTGCACTTGTTTACCAACAAGTAAAATCTTCAGCTGACTAAATGCACCCATGATTTCTTGACTTGAAGACTTTGTGCTGAGCCTTCTGTTCTCACATCGTTGTTTATTATGCTTTCTTATTAAGAAGTTAAAACAGCAAAATAGTATTAACAGTAATTAGCCTTGGGGATAAAAGTAAACCCAAGCACAATTTAGTGCTTACTAACAGCCCATGAAGACAGGAATCATCAAAAATAAGTAACCCATTAAGTTGACAGTGTAATTGCAAACTGCCAGGCATTAGTCAGCCAATACACTTTGGCCATACCATTCCTGTTTAGAGAATATTCCCATGTTTCACTGCCTCAAGTCTCCTACACAATCTTTGCTCCCTTCGGCTCAGCACGTGACCTTAAGATTTACTTTGCTAAGGAAACACAGGTTGTCAAGAATGCCCTTGCCTTCTAACTGTGCTCTCCAAATGCCCCTGAGTCTGATAATCATCTTTCCCTCTTCCCCTTTGCCCCAAGAGGAAGATGAGTTCCCTCCCTTGACCCAGCTGCAGTCTGTGTGTCTCATTCCTTTGCAACTTCCTCATGAAGAGGCAAAAGCTCTCACGCAGCCTCATGACCATAATGAATTCCAACTCTTTGGGTTCTAATGGCTCATTCTTCAATGTTGCTGAGGTTTTCTGCATCCTTAAGTCTCTCTCTGTCTCTCTTTCCTTACCTAGTTATTTCCTCTCCTCAAGTTTTCCAAACGAGAAGCTAACGCAACAGATCTCCTCTTCCATCCTGGTCTTGTACCCACCATTCCACCCAAAATACAATGACAAACATTGTCAGAAACTTCAAAGTCAATAGGCCAGAGGACTGATTACTCAGTGTTGATCTTGACTAACCTCACCCTTCACATGTACCACTGTGGCCTTTCCTCCAGGAGTGCAGTGTTCTGAAAAGGTACATCACACAATCTTTCTCTCTCACAGCACTCTTCTAGATAGGGCGACTGGCCCTTATATATTGAACAAATTCCTGCTTATGCATTTCAAACTAAATTTCCATTAATTTGTTTATATTTTTGCCTTCTTTTTTAGTTTATGAGATTCTGGCCAGCAAGGGAAATGTCTGATTTAGCTTTGTCTCACAAGTGCCTGACACATCGATGGTGACTTCTAAAATTTTAATGAAAGAAGACAGAGATGGAGGGAGAGAAAGAAAGTCTATGGTTATCTAATGATACCCAGAAGACGCATGTAAATGTATTGATTTATAATGTCTGCATATAAATACAAAAAAATAGAAGTACTATCCTGTGTCAGAGATGGCTCTGTGTTTTAGACATCATGGAATTTCAGGGCATGGGGTTACCTTAAAGATTACCTTTAAGTGAAGAAAGAGAAGGGCAGGAACTAAAAATCATTTGTCAAAATTCACACAACAAAAACAAATCAGGAATCCACAACTCCAAATCCAATTATTTACTACATACTAACCTTAGAAGTTAATTGGTTAGTTAACTAATTAACAGATATTTTTTAAAACGGTCGAATACTTACTAAGCATCAGGATTGTTCCAAGTGTTCAAAGAATAAAACACTTATGACAGGGACAGACGATATACCAACACAAGTAATAAGATGTCAGGTAATAATAACTGTTAAAGAAAAATAAAGCAATGTAAAAGGATAACTAGTGACTGGGGAGGTAGTATATACATTTTTTTAGATGGGCTGGCAATCAAAAGCTTCTCTGAGGAGATGACATTTGAACACAAAATTGAGTTATGTTTTGAATGATTTAAAAAGCATGTTGTGCAAAGGGATTGGGGAAATGTAGGTATAAAAGCCCTAAATACAAATGATCTTGGTGTGAGTATAAGAGACTCATGACACACAGAAGTGAAACATGAAGTCAGTGATTCTGGCAGGGCTCAGAGCACAGAAAATCTTGAAAGCCACAGTAGAAATTTGGATGATACACTGATATTACAGGTTTGGTGTTAGGGATAGTACAATAAGATTTCTATTTTAAAACCAGTCTAAAAAGGTTAAAAAAAATAAAATTAGTCTAGCAGGACACCTGGGTAGTTCAGCTGAGCTTCTGCCTTTGGGTCAGGTGGTGGTTCTGGGATCCTGGGATTGAGTCCTGCATCAGGCTCCCCACAGGGAGTCTACGTCTCCCTCTGCCTATGTGTCTGCCCCCCACCCCGTGTCTCTCATGAATAAATAAATAGTATCTTTTAAAATATTAAATAAATAAATAAAACAAGTCTAGCTGTTGGGGGAATAGATTATAAACACACAAGAGGCATACAGAGATCAGGAAGGAGTCCATGTGAAGGATTAGGGGATGGATGCAGAGCCCAACAGGCTGGAGAGTGGTTGGATGTGGATGCATTTAGAAGGCAGAGCTAACTGACTACTCTCTTAGATCTTCTGGGTGGTGGATGGAGTAAAATAGGGACTCAAGAAGGATTTCTAGGGGCTTATCTAGAGAAACTAAACATATGGTGGTGCCATCCACTGAGATGAGGGAGAGCAGACGAGCAACAAGTTTGGTAGGCATGGAAGGAAATTGGGAATTCTGTTTGGGACATGGACAGGTTGAGGTGAATTCATGACTTTTCCAGTTACTCGTAGATAAGATTTCAGCTCAATTTTATTCATAAAAACAGTCTTGATTCAGAACATAAAATATTCAAATCCACACATTAGTCAACATTCTGAACCTAACTTTAAATTTTCTACCATTCCCCAATACAGACCTGGTTCTAGCTACTCTTTTGCTTGACACCAGGGACCAAACAGGGAAAGGTGGGAGATGATAAGGAGATAGAGAAGTCTCACTTGGCTGAGAGACTTCAGATTCTGGGTGGTAGGAAGCTAAAGGTGCTCTCTTTCAAGGGACAGTTTTATTTTATTTATTTCAAAATCTTCTTGAACTTCCCTTGACTAAGGCAGATGAATGCTTCTCTAGGTGGGCTGGTCACTTGTACCTCCTTCCTCAGCCCTGGGGCATCCATTGGCCCACCTCTTTCTCCTTGTGGATTTCCTAGCAGGAGAGAGTCAAGTTCTGTCCAGAGTCCCTTTCAGCTTTCTGGATATAAGTTGGACACCTGTCCTCTGCGCCTCCCAACAAAGGATCCTTTTCATGGTTTTCTGAGTGGCCCCCTGAAGAACATTAAGAGAAGAAGGTTTGGATGACAAAAACTCCGTCATCCTACTACTAACGTGAAAGTGAAGGAGGATGGGGACTAACACCAGGGCCACACACTCTGAAAAGAGAATGATCTTTATCAATCTCATAGCCACAATCCTTTGCCAACACCCCCTCTCATCTCTGACCTTTTTTTACACCCTTGGTTTAACTTTGGCCAAAGGTTTTGGATAGATTCTCTTTAAGATAATTTTGTTTGCAAACATACCCATAAAGCACAGGAAGTCAACCTTATACCCAGTTAGATAGCTGATACCTGTTTGTGTCAATGTGCTTCCAAGTACCTGTGTATGTGTGAGCTGCTGTGGGAGAAGCATCTCCACAGGAAGCAGGGGACAGAGCCTCTGTGGGGTCCTTCAGAGAGCAAGTGCCAATCAGAACCATCTTCTCTTATTCACCTTTTATGATCTGCTTCCCTTTCCTTAACTTGCCCAGTAATTACCAACTTTCACCGACTGATTTTAGCACAAATATCCCCCCTCCCCATAAGCATTCAGTTACAAAGGCAAGTTATAAAATAGCATTGTTTCCATTGATCTCTATTTTTTGTTTCAGGTCCTCTCTGTACCTGGTCCCTTTTGCCCATGGAATAGCTGGAATAATCATGCCCTCTTGTGGTGAAGTCCGAGTTCTGCAGGGTAGGAGACCTGCTGTTTACTTTGGGGACAATTTCCCATGATCTATATATACTTTACTCTCTAGAGGGTGCTTAGATCTGCCTTATTTATGAGTCTGAAGTTGAGTGATATGAATGTTCTCATGACTTTTAAATCTATATACGTCAACTAGGTTTTACCTTGTGAAACATTTTGTCTGAAATTAATGTGAACATTCTATCTCGACATCAAAGCCATTAGGCCCGTTTGCAGTTTATCTTCTTATTGCTGGCAACTTAAGACTAAAAAATAAGCCATCCTTGGGTGCCTGGGTGGCTCAATCAGTTAAGCACTGGACTCTTGATTCTGGCTCAGGGATGATCTCAGGGTGGTAAGAGTCCCATGCTGGGCTCTATGCTCAGAGAGGAGTTTGCTTGGGATTCTCTCCCTCTCCCTCTGCCCCTCTCTTCTCTCATTCTCTCTCAAATAAATTGATAACTCTTCTTTTCTAAATAAGCCATCCTCCATTTTCACTAACTGATTTAATTTTTTAATTAAATTTTTTTTTTGAGATCATTACAAATTGACATGCAGTTAGAAGAAATAATACAGAGAAATTCTCTGTACCTGTTACTCAGTTTCCATCAATAGTAACATCTTAGGAAACTATAGGATATATCACAACTAGATTATTAAAATTGCTGCAGTAATAATACAGAAAAGCTTCACCACAGAGATACCTCATTTTGCCCTTTTATTTTTATTTATTTTGTATATATTTTTTATTGGAGTTTGATTTGCCAACATATAGCATAACACCCAGTGCTCATCCCATCAAGTGAGTGCCCCCCTCAGTGCCCGTCACCCAGTCACCCTATCCCCTCACCCACCTCCCTTCCACTACCCCTTGTTCAGTTCCCAGAGGTAGGAGCCTCTCATGTTCTGTCTCCCTCACTGATATTTCCCACTCACTTTCTCTCCTTTCCCCTTTAATCCCTTTCACTATTTCCTATATTCCCCAAATGAATGAGACCATATAATGTTTGTCCTTCTCCAATTGAGTTACTTCATTCGGCATAATACCCTCCAGGTCCATCCAAGTTGAAGCAAATGGTGGGTATTTGTCGCTTCTAATGGCTGAGTAATATTCCATTGTATACATCGACCACATCTTCTTTATCCATTCATCTTTCAGTGGACACCGGGGCTCCTTCCAGGGCTTGGCTATTGTGGACATTGCTGCTATAAACATTGGGGTGCAGGTGTCCCAGGGTTTCCCTGCATCTGAATCTGTGGGGTAAATCCCCAGCAGTGCAATTGCTGGGTCGTAGGGCAGGTCTATTTTTAACTCTTTGAGGAACCTCCACACAGTTTTCCAGAGTGGTTGTACCAGTTCACATTCCCACAATTCTGTTTGTCTTTTTTTAAATTTTAAATCTTCTGCAACCAGTTCACATCCCCACCAACAGTTCATTTTGCCCTTTTAAAGCCAAAAGCATTACTGTCCATGGAAGCCACCAGTTTCCTGGAAGCCACTAGTCTTTCTACATTTCTAGAATTTTGCTGGTTCAAGAATATGATTATATAAATGGAATCATACAGTATGTAGCCTTTTGGAATTGACTTTCTTTGTCACTCATCATAATCATCTGGAGAATCATCCAGATTGTTATGCACATCAATTTGTTCCTTTTTATTGCTGAGTAGTATTCCTTGATATGGGTAACCATCATTTCCTTAACCATTTATCTCGTGAAGGACACCTGGATTGTTTCTAGTTCAAGGGCTGTTAAAAATAAGGCTGGTATAAACATCTCTGTGCAGATTTTTGTGTGAACAGAAGTTTTCATCTCTTTAGGATAAGTGCCCAGGAGTGCAACTGCTGAGTTGTATGGTAGGTTCATGTTTAGCTTTTTAAAATTTTTTTTTAAATTTTATTTATCTATGATAGTCACATAGAGAGAGAGAGAGAGAGAGAGAGGCAGAGACACAGGCAGAGGGAGAAGCAGGCTCCATGCACCGGGAGCCCGACGTGGGATTCGATCCGGGGTTTCCAGGATCGCGCCCTGGGCCAAAGGCAGGCACCAAACCGCTGCGCCACCCAGGGATCCCTGTTTAGCTTTTTAAAAAACTACTAAAATGTTTTCTCAAGTGGCTGTACCAACTTACATTCCCACTAGAAATGTATGAGAGGTCCACTTTCTATGCATCTTTGCCAGCACTTGATACTGTCACTTTTTTTTTAGTTTTAGCCATTCTGATAGGTGGATAATACACTGCATTGCGGTTTAAACATGCAATTAACTGATGGCAAATGGTGTTGAACATTTTTTACTGTGATTGTATGCTCTTATCCACTTCCGTAAAATGTCTCTTCATATCTTCAACCCACTTCCTAATCAGATTTTTTTTAAATTATTGAGTTTGAGAGTTGTATATCCTAGACACTAGTCTTTTGTCAGATATGTGGCTTGGAAATCTTTTCTCTCAGTCTATAGCTTGTTTTTCATTCTCTTAGGTAGGATCTTTGCAGAGAAAACGTTTTAAATTTTTGTGAAGCCAAATTTATCAATTTTACCTTTGATGAACCATGCTTTTGGCATCCAGTCCAAGAATTCATTGCCTAGCCCTAGACCCCAAAGATTTTTCTCCGGTTTTTGCCTCCTAAACATTTTATAGTTTTATGTGTAACATTTAAGCCTGTGATTCACTTTGAGTTAATTTTTTGTCTAAAATCTAAAACTTAGGCAGAGGTTTGTGGGGTTTTTTTTTATTTGTTTGCTTTACATATAAATATTGAATTTTTTCTGGCATCATTTGTTGAAAAGGCTATCCTTCCTCCATGGAATTTTGTACCTTTGTCAAGAATCAGTTGGACAGGGATATAATCAGCAAGTGAAAAGACAACTCTCAGAATGGAAGAGAATATTTGCAAATCATATATTTGATAAGGGGCTAATATCCAGAAAATAAACTCTTACAATTCAATTACAATTGTAATTACAATTACAATTTTACTGAAAGTTTTTTCTCATTTTAAAAAATTACAGAAAAACAGTCTGATTTGGGTGAAGAATTTGGATAGACATTTCCCCAAAGAAGAAACACAAATGACCAAAAAGCACATGAAAAGATGTTCAACATCACTAATTATTAGGAAAATACAAAACAAAATCACAATCCATTAGCATGGCTGTTATAGACAGAAAGACAGACAGACAGACAGATAAAGAAAGAAAGAAAGAAAGAAAGAAAGAAAGAAAGAGAGAGAGAAAGAAAGAAAGAAAGAAAGAAGAAAGAAAGAAAGAAAAGAAAGGAAAGAAAGAAAGAAAGAAAGAAAAGAAAGAAAGAAGAAAGAAAGAGAGAGAGAAAAGAAAGAAGAAAGAAAGAGAGAGAGAAAAGAAAGAAGAAAGAAAGAGAGAGAGAAAGAAAGAAAGAAAGAAAGAAAGAGAGAGAGAGAAAGAAAGAAAGAAAGAAAAGAAAGAAGAAAGAAAGAAGAGAAAGAAAGAAGAAAGAAAGAAAGAGAAAGAAAGAAAGAAAAAAGAAAGAAAGAAAAAAGAAAGAAAGAAAGAAAGAAAGAAAGAAAAGAAAGAAAGAAAGAAAGAAAGAAAGAAAGAAAGAAAGAAAGAAAGAAAGAAAGAGTGTTGGCAAGGATGTGGAGAAATAGGAAGCCTTGTGCATGTGTTGGCACAAGATGAGATTGTAAAATGGTGCAGCCGTTATGGAAGACAATATGGAAGTTACTCAGAAACTTAAAAATTGAATTATCAAATGATCCTGAAATTCCTTATCTCAACATATGGACCTAGGAGGAATGAAAGCAAGAGTTCAAACAAGTATTTGTGTACCTACATGTACAGCATCATTATGTGCAATAACCAAAAGACAGAAGCTACCTAAGTGTCCCTTTATAAAAGAAGGGCATTCATCTCAAATCTTTGAGGATTTCCACCACTATCTTTTCTCCCAGCTGCTTGTGTTCTCATATGTTGTTATCTTTTGTTTCTAGCCTTCTGGACAAATTCAACAATCCCTGTCACTGCTAATTAGTAACTTTATTTATTTTTTTAAAAAAATTGTTAAAGATTTTATTTATTCACCCATGAGAGACACACACACACACACACACACACACAGAGACAGAGACACAGGCAGAGGGAGAAGCAGGCTCCATGCAGGGAGCCCGATGTGGGACTCGATCCCGGGTCTCCAGGATCAGGCCTTGGGCTGAAGGCGGCACTAAACCGCTGAGCCACCTTGGCTGCCCTAATTAGTAACTTTAAAAACAAAAATCTTCTGCAACCAATTAGTAAATAAGCTCCTAAAATATATTTGTGTTAAAAAAGAATAGAGGGGAACCCATATCTTAATTTTATTTCTAAAATTCTGCCGTCTATGTACACAGAGCTCTAGACAGGAGACTTCCTTAGCCAAGAGGTCAGGCTCCTGAGTCAAGCTGTCCCTGTCTGCAATGCAAATCCTCCACACACCAGTTTTGTGGTGTTTCCTCTCCTTTCTGTTCAAAATCAAGGAACTCTTAGTACCTACCTCACAAAGTATTGGGCAAACTAAATGCCACTTGCTAATCACAGACCCTTCCCTCTCTTCAAAAGCCACCACTGTCCTGAATTTTACTGAAAGTTTTTTCTCATTTTAAAAATAACTGTATCACTAAATGTGCATTCATACACTGCAGTTTCATTTTGCCCATTTAAAAATTATTTTTCGCTTGTCTTTTTTTAAATAAGTGTCTTATTTTATAGTTTTAGATACACAGGAAATTTGCAAAGAGTAGGGAGATTTCCCAGACATCTTGCGCTCTCTTCCCCTATTGTTAACATCTTGCGTTCCTCTGATAGTTTATCACAACTCAACTCAGGAGCCAACATTAGTGTGTTACTATTAACTAGAGTCCATAGGTCATTCAGATTTCCTTCATTCTTACCTAATGTCCTTTTTCTCTTCTAAGATCCCATCCACAAGGCACATTACACTGTGTCATCATGTGTTCTTAGGCTCCTCCTGATTGTTACAGTTTCTCCGACATTCCCTAGCTTTGGGTAACACGACAGTCTTAAAGATTACTGGTCAAGTATTTTGTAGAACATCCTTCCACTGGCATTTATCTTATGTTTTTCTCATGATTAGCCTGGGGTTGTGGTTTGGGGAGAAGAAGACCACAAGGTAAAATACCATTCTTATCACATTACATCTAGTGTATATACTATCAACATTACTTATCACTGATGATGATAACCTTGGTTACCTGGCTGAGATGATATTGTCAGGTTTCTCCACTGTGCAGTTTCCTGCCCACCCCCCACCCCCCACTTTTCATACCGTACTCTTTGAAATGAAGTCACTATAGTAGCCCATACTTAAGGTGTGCACTCCATCTCTTTGAGGGCAGAGTATCTACATGATTTATTTGAAATTCTTCCCCATGGTATTTTTGCCTCATCTCTCTCATTCATTCATTCATTCATTCATTCATTCGTTTACTTCTATCAGCTTGGATTAATGAATATGTATTATATACTTTGAGTTCTAACCCAATACTACTTCATTTTTTTGGATCAAATTATTCCAGCTTTGTCCATGGGGAGCTCTTTCATTAGGCTCCTGTTTCCCTTTGTCAGATCCCCATCATCGTGGGTTTCCCTTGTTAATGTTGTTGGTTTAGCCCTTCCTTACTCTCTGGCACTACAATATGCAACAGAGCCATCTTACGTATTTCCTGCCCCAGTCCTAGAGTTATACTTCAGTTGTATTGCTCTAGAGGGCTGCAGTTATGCTGGCATTCCTCTGAGGACAGAGATGGATGAGGCCGGTGGATGTGTTGGTGTTCACTTGGTATTTTTAGTCCATGGTTATCAAAAGTAGAGACAGCACTAGGTTGGCTTTCACTGAATATGAAATGTCACATTTTCCTGTGAAAGTCCCATTCTCCAGTAAAAATCCATTTTAACTGGCTGCCCCCGCTGTCCCTGGCCCTGCTGTTGGGCCTAGGTTACCAGGATTTTCCCTACTCCTTAAAAGGTTTGATGTGTCTGTCATAAGAATTGGCCTTAAAGACTATTATTATAAATAATTCAGTTAAACATATTTTTTTAAGATTTATTTATTTATTTATTCATGATAGACACAGAGAGAGAGAGAGAGAGAGAGAGAGAGAGAGAGAGGCAGAGACACAGGCAGAGGGAGAAGCAAGCTCCATGCCGGGAGCCGGACGCGGGACTCAATCCCGAGACTCCAGGATCGCGCCCTGGGCCAAAGGCAGGCGCTAAACCGCTGAGCCACCCAGGGATCCCCAAGTTAAACATATTTCTAAAGGATATAGATTTTTGTCCATCTTAGGAAGTGCCTGCTACAGGACCTTCCTGGTCGGCTCAGAACACAGTGTAGAAAGAACACTAATTTCAAACTTCTAAGTCTATCCTCACTCTCATCCAACTAACATATGGCTGTAAAATCGGTTTAAAGTTTCCTAACTTAAAGTAAAAATGGGTACACTTAGATGATGCACATGTCTACTCTGTATCTAAATGAAGAAAAAGTTATACATGTATATGTGAATGTGTGTGCTCTTGTGTGTATATGCACACACACACATATAACTTATGTATGTAATGGAAAGGCCACATACATGAAAATGAGGAAAGAAAGCACAAAAATTATCATATCATACCACGTAGTAAATACATTTCCATATATGTTGATCTTAAAATCCAGAGACTATTTCATAAAATGAGCTTAGAAAGAAATGAGCTTCTAAAAAAAAACAAAACAAAACACTGATTTCTGATAATATGACAGATTAGATTCTCTGAAAACCCTCTTGCTGAAAACAACACTGGATAAAATAAAAACTAACCTAGATATCACTGTTATTTTACTAGCAAACAAGTAAGAAATGTAGAATCTAAGGCCTGGATTGAAGATGTATCCTCTAAAGTGGATTTATATTCACTTCAAATGGATACTAGAACATAAGATTCACAAGGGCAAAAGTTTTGTCTGTTTTATTCACTGCCAAATCTTTTCTATTTAGAGCAGAGTGTAGGCGATAGTAGGCAATCAAAATATTTATGGAATCAATGAATAAAGAAATCCCCAGAAGAGCTGGGTTTCTCACTCTTGGAGTGGAAATTTATAGACAAGCAAAGAGAAGGCTAGGATGATCCATGTAGTAAAGAATTGAAGCTGGAACATTAGTTCACATTAATATTGACACAGATGGATAGTCATAGAAATATTTATAGATAAACTCATGTACATGGATTTGTATGCACATATGTATTGTCTCATTCTATGAGCTGAGAGGGCCTTGAAGCGATAATACCACACTATCAATGAGCATACTCAGTACCTAAATAGTGATTTTTAATACCATTCTCCAATAAAATGATCTAGAGGATCTCGGAAAAATGATTGAT